>NC_064813.1:22171676-22509291 GCF_023721935.1 Panthera uncia
AAGAGAAGAGAAGAGAAGAGAAGAGAAGAGAAGAGAAGAGAAGAGAAGAAGGGGAAGAGGGAAGAAGGGAGGGAGGCAAGAAGGAAGAAGGAAAGGGGAGGGAAGGAGGAGAGGGAAGAAAAAGAAAGAAAGAAAGAAAGAAAGAAAGAAAGAAAGAAAGAAAGAAAGAAAGAAAGAGAGAGAGAGAGAAAGAAAGAAAGAAAGAAAGAAAGAAAGAAAGAAAGAAAAAGAAAGAAAAAATTTTTTTTCTAATATGGAAAAATTCTAGGGGCTGTAAACTCCTATGTAATGAAGTTAACCCTCTCCAGTTACCAAATCAGAGTCTGAGCACAAGGGGAAAGTTTAAAAATTGAAGAAAATTAACAACATATGTTAATAAACTAATCTAGTGACATTAAAATTAATTTATACTGCCCAGTTTCCATGTTAATGAGGCATCTGTGCCCTTCCATCAAGGTGATAGGGTATCACATCCAAAAGCAAAGGAAGAGCTATAGGGAAGTGGCCGGAAGTTCCCTGCTTTCAATGACTAAAAATGAGCTCAAACCAAAGTTAAATAAAAGGAACGGTTCATGCATTTTTTAGGCATATATTCATAGCGAACTTACTATGGTCTGGCCTCTCTCTATGACACTTGGAATATACTTATGAGTAAAAGACACCCAAGTCCTCACCTCACAGAAGTTGTAGACTAGTTGGGAAAACAAACATTAATCAAATAAGCACACAAATACATAAAAAAGAGAAGCAGTGATATGACTGGTGCAATGGACCAAAAATAGGGTCTAAACAATATGGTGATGATGGGTTTGGGGCAGCACAGAAGAAAGCCTGCAGGAGCTATCACAGTCTGTGCAAAGTCACAAAGTAACAGGAGCGTGATGGCACATCTGAAGGTATGAAAGGAGACTGGGGAGGCTGGAGGTGAGAGCAAGGAGTAGCATCGTGAAGGGCTTTGTGGCCAGGCAAGTAGTTCTTCATCCTACGAAGAGTGGGAAGCCACAAAATAGTTTTAATCGAGGAATTGGCATAATCTTTTTTTTAAGTGTATTTGTTTATTTTGAGAGAGAGAGAGAGAGCAGGGGAAAGGCAGAAAGGAGAGAGAGAGAGAGAGAGAGAGAGAGAGAGAGAGAGAATCCCATTGTCAGCACAGGACCTGATGCAGGGCTCAAACTCATGGACCATGAGGTCATGGCCTAAGCCGAAATCAAGAGTTGGATGCTTAACCGACTGAGCCACCCAGGTGCCCCAGGAATTACCAAAATCTAATTAGCATTTGTAGAAGGTCACTTGGACTTCAGTGTGCCAAACAGGTTACCAAGTGTGCAGCGATGGGGCTGAGAAGGGGGACTCAGTGGAAAAGGAGGAGTAGTGGCAAGAGTCAGTGCAGTTTGGGGCACTACTGTTACAGTCCAAGTAAGAAAGAAAAGATGGCAGATTGGGCTTTGTGGTAATAAAATAGTTTAGTTATTCACTGCAACTGTCTTTAGTGGAAATTTGTTCAAAGAAGAAAAAAGAACGCCATTTCTCCACGAAGTCCAAGTAGAGATGGGCTGAAAGCCTACAGACGGACCACATGATCATTCTAAGTCCCCTCTGATACTGTGACATGTCTTAGATGAAGTTCTAACTCATACTTTTACATGACCAGCTTTATGAGTGACATTTTGTTTTGTTTCAGAGTTCTTGAATGTAGACTGCCCCAAAGTCTTCACCTAGGTGCTTGAACTCACCATTTTCATTTCATCTTCAGTGTGGCAAAGGCTTATAATTTTTCAGGGACTCCTTGCAATAAAGGCCTCCAAGAGGAAAAATTTAATTTGTGTTCTGGTTAAGCCCCCAGTAAGGAGTAGATACAAATTAGTTGAGAATGAGCTTTTGGAAAAATAGGGCTGAAGGGCTTCCTTAGTAGGCTTTAGGAGATGACAGAAGAGGAAAGAGTGTTGAAGCAGAGTGGACAAAGAGGGGATAGGACACTAAAGAGAAACTTCACCTCTTTCCTCGAGTTTGCTGGGGCCAACCCTATAAATGAGGAGCTATGGCAGGTCATTACAGAAAGTGGGCTACCATTTCAAATTGGTTTTACACAATACCCTACCTGCACAGAGTATCAACCAAGAATGAGGATAAATTCCAGCCCACATTTTCTTAACCATACCCTTCATTTTTGGAAGTGATCCCAGTAAAGGCAGAGAGATGTGTCTGTGAACATGGACTTCCTGTCCATCGCAGCTCAGGAAGCCACCACTTCTCCATTCCCATCCATTTTTGTGCTGAAGTCATTCCCATATTTTTCCACATGGCTCCTCTCTGGGGAAGGTACAGAAATTTCATAAACTGTGGCCATTCCTAGGGGCCAGGCTGTTTATTTCCTCTTCTTTCAGATAGGTCCAAGCCCTGACCCTCTGAGCAAAGACATTCCTAAGACAAGACCACTGCTTTTCTCTTCCTCTAATATTGCTCTCAACTTATACTAGAACCTTTTCCATATCCTGCACACTGTTATTAAAGGAAGTTCTGTTACCAATTGGTCTGAAAGAATTTTCCTGGAGTTTAAATCTTCTAAGGGAATGTATATTGAAAGGTTGCATAGGTAGCAACACAAATCACATTTATCTGGAGTGGTTCTGCAAAATGCAGGTCCTGAACCCTGGCTCAAACCTACTAAATCAAAATCTACCTTGTCAAAAACACTCCAAGTGATTCCCAGTACACTGGGGTTTAGGAACTACTATTCTATGGCAGCTGTATTACAGCCCTATATGGATGCTCTACTGTGTCCCAAGTTAGCGGGAAGGAACCTCAGCTTTTCACACCCATGCAGTGGCCTAAACAGCTTTATTTATTAGGTCAATCAAGTAGATTGGTCAGGAATTTTGCCTCAAAAAGGTTGAGATTTTCCTCTGAAATTATTTTTAGAGAGAGGTTGGAGTAAAGGGAGGATGGTTATCATCTCATCTCCACATAGATGGAACATCCTTCTAGTAGGCATTTGAAAATGTAGGTGGGGAGGGCACATTGTTGACAGGTGGGTGCTACAGGCACTTGGTGTTCAAGGGCCAAAGATGCTACACACCTTGCCTTTAGTAGCCCTGCCACACAGCAAAGAATTGAGCCAACAATACCCCAGGTTGAGAATCCTTCAGCTTTGACTCCCCTATGATGCTGAATGCATGTGTTTGATACTTGCCATAGAAGCCTCCCTTCATGCTATACATTGAATAGAGTGTATATATTTCTATGTTGTTGAACAGTATATATAAAATTCTCAGCACCGTGCTTGTTTTATTATAGGTAGTTCTAGGAGTTTCAGACTTTTATTATTTGATCAATGAAAATGAGTGGTTGAGGATTAATTAATCAGATTGACTTTCCTTTGGGCTTGCTGACTTGAACACAATTCAGAATTTAAAAAAAAAAAAGGAAGGAGGTTGATATAATCTATTGTTAACTTACAAGGTCTGTGTCAAATCTTTTGGTTACCCCAAGAAAATCCAGTATCGGGGCACCTGGCTGGCTCAGTTGGAGGAACACATGACTCTTGATCTCAGGGTCATGAGTTTGAGCCCCATCTTGGGTGTAGAGATTATTTAAAAATAATATCTTTTTTTAAAAAAGTCCAAAGTCCAGTATCTGTTAGACCACAATTCATCATCTTGTTGCCTTCAGTAACAACATTAGAGTATTCAATGGCTTATACAGAATTGTTCTGAAAGTTGGGAAAATAGAGTGTACCAATATTTGGCCTTAGCTTTCACTGCTGTTAATGGTAGTTTCTAAGATAAATTGAGCTTTCTATAAAAATAAATCCAGTGTTAGGAATCATAATTCATACCAGACCCAGAAAAAAAAGATCCTTGCAGAAAAAACACGGTTGAAATGGTATTCTTGTCAGAAGCCATATACCATTCTGAAATTTATTTCCTTTTTAGTGGAAGAAAGGACTTCAAAGCCATAAGTATACACATATGCTACAAGTATGTCTAAAGTCTAAATGTAGGAACCTCTGAACCAACTTCTACATGATATTATTAGCAATTCTATAATTTATACTATGAGATAATATCGAAATGAGGAGATGTAGAGATTGAGAGATGACATAAGTTACCTAAGTAAAGAATAGTGAGGTTTGGAAGAGAGAAAATTCTACAATACCAATGTCATCCATAACTCCTCATCACCTTTAGGATAAAATAGAAGTTTCTTTACATGTCCTGCAAGTCCCTTCCTGATGTTACTCTTTGAAAACTAACAAATCAGTATCTATTTTGAGTAGTCGTTTCCAAAGCAAAGAAAAGTGTGTGGAGGCACAATATAAAAAAGAAAAACACTGCTTCGAGAGAGGGCAGAGGTGATGTTCTAGTGTCCACTTTGCCGCCAACTGTGTTCAAGTTCCTTTTTGTCATCTGTGAAACTGTGGGAGAGGCCAGGTGACAGCTGAAATGAGCAGTGGTCTAACAGTTTATCAATTCACTTAGAATTTCTACTTTACCATCAGCATTGTGAAGCATGCCACGAGGCCTATGGCTGGTCTGTTTCACATCTTATTCTTTCTTTATGAACTGTGTCATGGATTAACATAAACTTAAGAAGCAATTGCTAATCGTTTGAACACTGATATCCTTTTAAAGTGTTAAAAGGACCTTCTGGTAGTGGAAGGCAAGCATGAAACTCATGCTTTTATTTATTTTATTGAAATGTACAAGTTTTTTTAAACTCCAAATTTAGTACTTGGCCCATCTGTTTCCTTTAACACTCCTTTGAGAATGATCCTTTAAATTTCAATGAGTTGCAAAAAGATTGTTTTGGTAATATATCATACTGAAGCAATTCAAGTTCGCACTAATTCTAAATCTAATGAAACCCTCCTTGTAGCCATTCATCAGGGGATATTTTCACATTTTTGGTGTCTTTCATAGCGATATTAAGAATTTTTTAGTATGAGAGTTCTCCCAGAGGTTTTTCAAAATAAGTAGTTTCTAAATAGGCTTTTCAAAGAATCCAATAAAAGCAAAGATAGTATGGTGGCAGCTGCTTAGAAAAGAAAAAGAAAAAAAAAACCCTCATAATTGGTCTATAAAGATTTCTTTTAAGAAGCCCACACTGCTTAAATAATATTTTTAAATAAGTATTAAGGTTTCAATACAATAATACAAATTAGTAGACTATAAAATACACAAATATAAAGTGACTGGCCCAAGATATGTAATCACTATTTTACCACAAACTTCTGTAAATTTCATCCCAAACAATCCAGTCCCAGAAATCAAGTTTAATCCCAAGAAGATACATTTTTATGCATTTCTAACATCTGAATTCTGCCAGAAACCGGCGTCTTGGGACTCTCCTCGTGGCTTTCTGCCTGACATCTCCCCAGCCTGGCTCCCCTCCCACCTAGCATCATCCTCCTGTGTTCACAAAGGAGCCCCAGGGCGCTGCTTACCACATGCGGAGGCACCCAGGCAAGATTCTGAGACTTGAGCAGTGACATTCCAATTAACTGTTCACATTGTCAAGGCAGTGATGATGGAATTTTCAAGTATGTGGCAGAGTTGTGTTCTGATGGAAAAAGAAAGAGACTGATTTCAAGTGTAATAATTAGGATTTTCACTCTTTTGGGGAAAAAGCATTAGTCAGAACGTCACTGTCACTCACATACTGCAGGACCTAGAGAAGTCTGTGTCCTATAAGAGTGATGGAGAATAGATGTCCCTATAGAACTGTCTCCCATATTGCTAAGGGGACGTCTAGCTGGCCTGCTAGGCTCAAGAAAACTGGGAAGCCTATCTGGATTTATAGTAGAAGACAGGAAAGCAAAACAGATGAGGAACAGATAAAAGGTGAAGGATTCAAGACAGCCTGAGTGAACCGAGTTCATGGGACAGATTTTAGCAGGAGAGAGATTTAGGGGGAAAATCTGAAGACTTTCACTATGCTAAGGATGAGATCTCTTCCAGAACTTTTTGGGGGACATTGCAATACACTTGATCTTAGCCAAAAGGTCGAGAAGCTATGGGGATAACACTGCAATAAGCATTTAGTTTCTCTTTAATTAACTTTCATTGCATGATTGATATTTTTTTGAATGTGGCACCATCTGCCAGGGATCTATTAGTCCCTCAGGCGTAATTGGAAGTCACCCTTTCCAAGATGAGGATCTGATCATGTCAACATGACTCCTGAAAGTCCTCTAAAAGTTCCTAATCACTGTGCTTAGCACTGCATGATCTGGCCCCTACCTTGGTTCAGTCACATCTCCTGCCATCAACCAAAATCTATACTCCAGCCACATATGAAATGGATCAATCCCAAAATGTACTGCTGTAATACTGTGCCTTATAATAAGAAATATATATTTGGTCTTTCTTGCATTCCTAGCACAAAGCTCCTAAAGCCATTAAAGTTTCTTAAATGTTGAGAGAGAAAAAGATGTCTCATATTATGTTAATGAGATGACTTTTATTACCCTAAGGATTGGGGCTGGTTCCCAGGGGAACCAGCCCTGTGAACAGAAGGCTGGAATTTTCAGTTCCTCCTTTGAGGAGAGAAGAGGAGCTAAAGGTTGAGCCAATCACCAACAGCCAATGATTTAATCAGTCGTGCCTATGTAATGATGCCTCCATAAAAATCCAAAAGGATGGATGTCAGAAGCTTCTGGGTTGGTGATCACTTGGAGATGTGGGGAGAGTTGCTTGCTTAGAGATTACAGAAGCTCTGCATGCTTTCCCACCTACCTTGCCCCATGTGAGGCATCTCTTCCATTTGGCTGTTCCTCATGTGTATCCTTTTATTATAAACCAGTGGTCTAGTAAGTAGAATGTTCCTCTGAGTTCCGGGAGCCACTTTAGTATATTAATCAAACCCTAAGAGGGCTTATAGGAGCCTCCGATCTTTAGCCAGCTGGTTAGAAGCACAGGTAACAACCTGACTTTGTCACTGGTGTCTAAAGTGATAAGGCAGTCTTTGGGACTAAGTCCTTAGCCTATGGGATCTGATGCTATCTCCGGGTAGATAGTGGCAGAACTGAGTTGAATTGTAGGACACCCAGCTGGTGTCAGAGGATCACTTGGTGAAAAACACACACACACATTGTGATCTCATAGGTCTTCAGACCTTCACACTCACTTTTGCTCCCTCAGCTTGAAACACATTCATGTCCCATTCATCCACCTATCCACCAAGTATTTGTTGAGCACCTATTATGTGTTAAGTACCATTCTAGGTACTGAGTGACCTACAGTGAACAACAACAACAACAAAGCAATGAACAAACCACACAAAAAGCTGCTACCTACATGGGTTGCATATTCCCTTGGGTGATCTCATGCCATTCAAAACATCCTCCAATATCAACAAAATGCAGTGTGTGGACTTTGTTTGAATCTTTAAAAAAAATCACAAGACACCTGAAATTTGAATCTGACTGGATATTTGAAAATATTAAGAAATTATTATTGATTTTTAGGTGAGATAATACTATTATAGTCATGGTTTTTAAATAAAACAAGAGTCTTTATCTTTTAGAGATAACACACTAAAATATTTACAGACACAATAATATAAGGTCTGGAATTAGATTCAAAATAGTCCATTGAGGGGTTGGGGGTAGTGAGGAGAGTGCAGATGAAACAAAACTGTCTTTTGTAAATAATTGTTAAATCATCCCTCTACGTTTGTATATGCTTGAAAATTTCTATCATACAAAGTTTTAAAAAAGGAAGAAACCAAAGTAAAGATGTATTGGGCTTCCTGCCCCCTACAAGTCTTCCCAGGGGCTCCAATCCCAACTCTACTGCCTGAAAGCCAAGGGCTGCTCTTGCTCTCATAGCCATTTGGCTCCCCTTATCTTCACAGCATTTCATGACTGTCACTTCATGTATCATTCCCATGAGACTGTTAGCCACTTGAAGGCAGGGATCGTCTATGTCTTTTTAACCATTCTTTCATCAGCTCCAGCTATAATGCCTGGCAGAAAAATAGACACTAGGCATCATCTCTGCAAATGAAAAGCCAAGACTATAATAATCAGATTTTAACGAAGGTGGCATTGGTTTTAAGGGAACAGAAACTTGTTTTCTGTACTATAGAAAATGATCTGGCAAATGCAATCTTATTCACTCAACACGTATTTACTGAGTCCTCCTATGTGTAAAAGATCCTGTGCTGGGGACCATAAACTCCCTATTAACAATTGTCTTCCTTCCTTGGAGTATCCATGAAAGACTGGGGGAAGATGCAGGGGTGCCCATGCACATGTGCGTGCACACACACACACACACACACACACAGTTATTTTCTCATTGTTGGTCCCTTCAGTATCTAGTTGAGGTTAACAAACAAAGTTAGTATCTCTGTAGCAGCACCTAGCATCTCTGTTCATTTGCTTTATGTACTGTTTTGATGAGCAAATAAAATTCCTTGTCATTTAAAATGGTAGCCATTAGGGGCACCTGGGTGGCTCAGTCGGTTAAGTGTCCGACTTTAGTTCAGGTCATCATCTCGTGGTTCATGGGCTCAAGCCCCGCATCAAGCTCTGTGCTGATGGCTCAGAGCCTGGAGCCTGCTTCAGATTCTGTGTCTCCTTCTCTCTCTGTCCCTCCCTCACTTGCACTCTGTCTCTCTCTCTCTCAAAAATAAATAAGCATTCAAAAATATTTTTTAATGGTAGTTTTTTTTTAATTGTCAAAAAAAAAAAAAAAAAAGATGGTGCGCCTGGGTGGCTCAGTTAAGCATCAGATTTTGGCTTAGGTCATCATATCACAGTTTGTGGGTTCAAGCTCCACATCGTGCTCTGTGCTGATAGCTCAGAGCCTGGAGCCTGCTTCGGATTCTGTGTCTCCCTCTCTCTCTGCCTCTCCCCCATTGTGCTCTGTCTCTCTGTCTCCCTCTCTAAAAAATAAATAAAAGTTAAAAATAAAATGAAATGATAGCTAGCTCTCCTTAATAAAAATTAAGTTAGCTGAAAATAAAAACAACTTTGGCTTTTCCTCTGAGGTTTATTTTCTTCCTAAAATAATTAAAAGACAAAATACATATGCAAATTATTTATCCTACTAATAATATGAAATTTGCTAAGTCCTACAGGTTTCAGTAAGTAGTGAATGATACGAATCTCTGATACCCAACCTCTCCCAATTCCAAATTAAGTACAAATAATAAAATCAATGTCATGATAAGGTAAGATGGATAATACACTCTAGTTTTAAGATATTCCTCTCTTCTAGAGAGATTACTTGCCTCATTTGGAGTAAAACTACATCATCTGCCAAGAAAAATTCACATGCAATAGAGTACTTTCAAAGAGTATACATTTAACTAACTCACTTTACTCTTTTACTATATCTTTGTACTTAACTTTGTTAAGTGCTTGACATGTGTCAACATTTCAAAACCTGGGGCACCTAGGTGGCCCAGTCGGTTAGGCATCAGTGCTGACAGCATGGAGCTGGCTTGGGATTCTCTCTTTCTCACTCTCTGCCCCTCCCCTGCTCATGCTCTCTGTCTCTCTCAAAATGAATAAACATTAAAAAACATTTCAAAATCTGTGATAATCTTGCTCAATGATGGCACAGTCTGACAGCCAAAGATATCCTTAATACAATTAATTCCATCAATTCCAAGATGAAATATACTTTGAAACAACTCTTAACAATGCTCTTGTAACAAACAAAATGTTACAAAACAGAAACCAGGATCACTACTGCAAATTCTCTAATACACCAGTACTAAGTAGGGCCAACTATCATGATGTTCACCATCATAGGATCACACAGGGCATGCACCTAAAGAAACTGACCACATTTTATTTGAATGAACAAGTGAATGAATCTCATTGGTTTGGAGTAATGAGGCAGTGTCATATATTAAAAGTCTATGTTATAGAGGAATATACATACATATATTTATTATTCTAAGAATATACTAAAGCTAAAAATTATATCTTGACAAAAGATTTTGGAGAAACTCCTTTACTAATAACCAAAATATTATTTTGACCAAGCATCTGAATATAAATAATATTTGAAAATATTCAAGTATGTGTTTAAAATATTTAAGCATAGTAGTAAGTTTCATTATCTGTAAAGAACAATTTTATTAAACCAAGTGAAATTCCTACCTATTCCTCACTTTCAATGTTCTCTAGTATGGGAGATAGCACCCAGTTGCTGACACCAGAAACCTGGTTTGAACTCTCTTTTGGACTCTCCCTTTCTGCTAGTCTCATCCACCTGATTACCAAAGTGCACTGTGCCTATGATCTAGTTTTTCCTCTTGTCTGCCTGAGAAAGTCCCACTTTCCCTCACAATTCACAATTCTGTAGAGCCTAACCTGACTTCCTCAGGCAGATTTAGATATTCCTAACATCTCTTATAATCCTCAGTCATATTTCTATTACAGTATATTCTTAATCTTATTATTGGAACCCAACCTCCCTTCCCAATGGGATGGATCACAGCCAATTCAGGCTAGGTAAGACAGATGGGACAAACCAATATCCACAAGAGGGAGCCATAAATCAGGACTCAGATATCAGAAATTAGCCCTAGAATCAAGGGATCAGGTTAAAATAGTACCTGGAAGACAAAGCTAAGATGTAGGAAGGAGAGGACAGAATTAAGAACAGGTTAGTAAAAGGAAGAGGGTCCAGAAAGATTGCCACATACATTGGTGGGTCAGGGGATGCCATTTACCTGAGAGAGTTTTGGTATATGGGGAATACTAAGCTGTCTAACAGAACCAAGTCAAAGCAATCATCAGGAATGTTCCATTTATGTGCCAGATGAATGGTAAGCTATTGAGAGTGCAGTGGTCTAAATTCCTCTCCCAGGTTAAGTGGAAACCAGGGCTTCGGTTCAGCTGAGATTCCAAAGCTGGAGGATGTGAAAGAGTCTGGGGGTGAGCTGGTTGTTATAGGGTAAGAGTAGAAGGCAACTGAATCTATGGCTCAGGACTCAAGAAAAGGATGGAAAAAGTCAAGGAGACTACCAAGCACTCATCCGTTTATTCAGTAAATATACATTCAGTGCCTAATGTGTGCCAAGTTCTGTGTCAGTGTCTTAGTCAACTCGAGCTGCCACAACAAAATACGATAGATGGGGTAGCTTAAGCAACAGGAATTTATTTCTCCCAGTTCTGGAGACCAGAAGTCCAAGATCAAAGTACAGCAGGGTTGATGTCTGGTAAGAGCTTTCTCCCTGGATGGCAAATGTCCACCTTCTTACTGTATCTTCACAGGGCCTCTCCCCAGTGTGTGCAGGTGGAGAGAGTGAAAGCAAGCTCTCTATGCTGGCTTTTCATACGGGCACTAATTCCATCATGAGGGCCCCATCCTCTGACCTCATCTAAACCCATTTATCTCCCAAAGCTCCCATCTCCAACTACCATCACGTTGGGAGTTGGGGCTTCAACATGTGAGTTGTGGAAACACAATTCAGTCCATGGCAGCCTGAGTGCTTTGATGTTTACGGTGGAGCAGATCCTTTACAAGTGCAAGCAGCAGAATGTTGCAGAGAGGAAAAACTCAGAGGTTGTTTTTATTTATTTTTAATGTTTATTTATTTTTGAGAGAGAGACAGACAGAGCATGAATAGGGGAGGGGCAGAGCAAGAGGGATACACAGAATCCAAAACAGGCTCCAGGCTCTGAGCTGTCAGCACAGAGCCCGACACAGGGCTCAAACCCATGAACCATGAGATCATGACCTGAGCCAAAGTCAGACGTTCAACCGACTAAGCCACCCAGGTGCCCTCTAATTCAGAGGTTTTTGAGGAGAACGTATTTACAGTAGTGAGTTCATTATCTACAAAGAAAGATTTTATTCAACCAAGTGAAATGCCTACCTATTCCTGAGTTTCAATGTTCTCCAGTATGGCAGACACACCCATACTGTCTGACACCAGACCCTTCCAGCTGGCACCAGAAACCTGGCTTGAACTTTCTTTTGGACTCTCCCTTTCTCCTAGCCTCATCACCTGATTACCAAAGTTTTAAGGAGAATGTATTTCATGGGTTGCTAACCTAGTCATCAACTTTAAGGAAATGGTAGGAGATAAGAATGAGACCCAAACCAGGGTCAGAAGCAAAGAGTCTGTGAAACAATAAGAGCCAGGGAAGTTGAGGACAGCAGCCTGGGAAGATGTGCAGAGGTAACAGCATATGGGGTGGGGAGGTTTGAAGGGTAGGGTTCCTTGTGGTCGCTGAACCCAAAGGGAAAGCCAGTGAGGTGTTGAACTTGTTCAGAAATGAGAGAGAAGGGGTCTTAGATGCAAGTTCCTCTTCAGGCTGTAGCAAGCACTGGAGCAGTTAATAAATATTTGTTGAGTAACTTAATGAACATGACTGTCCTGCTTTTAAAATTGATTTAAATTAGTCTGACTCATAAAGAGTACTTTTTTAAACAAATAATTCTTGTAAACTTCTGTCCCGGCTGTCCAGTTTAGAGATAATCTAGCTCCTTTTCTTCTTTCTAGGACCTTTTTCTGCCTCCTGTCTTTTCTGACTCTCCCTGAACATAAAGAGAGTTTTGAATCTTATAAACCAATGAAGAGAAAGGGGGTGAAGCTGAGCAATCAAGTTGGATACTTTGGAGGAAGTCACAGCAAAAGACTTGATGCAGAAATACTCATTGTTTGTGATTTTCATTTGGCTATGTAATCCTGCCATCTGTATCATGGTCATAGCTAAAATTCACTAGCCCTCCTTCCATGTTGCCAGTGCAGAAAGTACCCAAGTGGCTTACAGTTCACAACTGAATAAATGCTATTTGCGTTCCTGTTGAAGCCTTGATAGGATATTATGTAATAGAGGAAGAAGCCTACAGGGACAGCAAGGCCACTTGATGCTTTGCAGCACGTATTGTCTTCCCACTCATTGCCTTGCCAACGTGGGTGTGTGCACGTGGTCCTTCCCGGAGCCACTTCCACTGGGCTCCTGGAACGGCTGCCACTGTCATTGGCTGTGTTGCTGGGAATCTATCAGCTAGATTCTCCTCACTCCTGGGGGGAATAGCATGAGGAAGTTCAGCCAGGGTCAAGGAGGCTTGTTTTCTCTTCCTCATCAATGGATTTACTCTATAAACTGATTTGTCCTGCCAAATCAAAGGAAATCCTCTTTGTCTTTCACACTTGAGCTTCCCTAACGTAAGCACCATCTAAGGAGTCGTGATTAAGTCGCAAACTTATTTCAAACATGCACGTTGCATTTGTTTTTTCCTGGAATGATGATGAGATCAAGGCCTGTGTCTGTGAAGCAGTTTGTGAGAAATTTCTGGAAGTATAAGGTGTTTATCAGGATTGATGGTGGTGGTTTGAAGTTATTTTACCCCTTTGTGGTTCTGCTATTCTCCAAGGATTTTAACCCCATTTCCTGAAACCCACACAAAAAGGCTTCAATGATAAAACTTTCCAAATGGCAAAATGTTACAAAGGCTTAGTGCAAGATTTAGCCTGTGTCTGGTAATATTCAATTCCTCAAATGTTGAGGATATTAAAAATGAGCCTTCCTAAAGTTGCAGTAAGCCTTTCTATATTTCTTCAGACAATTGAAAGGATACCATATGTTAAGTGCCAAAATACTAGATCTCAAATGAGCTATGATCAGAAAAATGGTGTCTATAAGAAAAAACTAGCCATAGAAATCATAAAGTTTTGAAATAATAGGGTGAAAATGGCCTTAAAGATCAATGAAATAGTCATTACACTCCTGTCACTTTGCAGCTGAGGGGAAGCTAAGGCCACTCAGATGACATGATTTGTACATGGTGACAAAACTCAGGGATGGAGAAATGGCAAAATACAGGTCTTCTATTCCCCGTGGTCCAAGGCTGTGCTATAGAAAATTTTAATCCTCTGCACATTCTCCTGCTCCAAACTGCACATTTAAGAATACATGTTTTGTATTAAAATTCCAAACTACTATGAAAATTGAAGGCTATGTCTCCACGTATTTCCTCAAACATTTCCAAACGGATTTTTTTTTGTTTTTGCATTGCATTTGGACTCTATTCTTAATTCAAAAGCTTACATAAAAGCAAGTCTTTGGCATTTTTTTTTAAAGATGGAGATTTCCTTTGTGTCTTAGACCTCAGAGCTTCCTCAGACCTTATTTCTTCATCTTAGCTAGTTTGATTTTCCTTTTTTAAACTCCTTTATTTTCGTTTAATGAAAAATGTGTGCTTTATTTTCTAAAAAAGTGTGCTTATCACTTACCTCCTTGCCACTTGTCTTATTTAGTCATTATTTGAAATCCTTGTCTTATTTAGTCATAAAAGTCCAAATACAATTTAACATGTAGCAAAAAAAGAGGTACAATTGGAAAAATGACAGTTTTGCTAAATTAAGCAGTATTTCTTAGAAGATCATAGAGAAATGAATTCTCTGTGAGCTGTACACATGTTAGCACTGAATAATAAGCACCACCTTCTTGGGGCACCTGGGTGGCTCAGTTGGTTGAGCGTCTGATTTCGGCCCAGGTCATGATCTCGCAGTCTGTGAGTTTGAGCCCCACATCGGGCTCTGTGCTGACAGCTCGGAGCCTGGAGCCTGCTTCGGATTCTGTGTCTCCCTCTCTCTCTGCCCTTCCCCCGCTCACGCTCTGTCTCCCTCTCTGTCAAAAATAAATAAACATTAAAAAAAATTAAAAATAAAAGCACCACCTCCTCTAAATGCTACCATCAAGGTATCAAATCCCAGTGTCCTTTGTCTAAGGTCAGGTATGGTTATCCCCTTGGAGATTTGAAGATAACAGACATATATCAATTAAATTAGAAAGATGAAAGATTATTAGAGTGAAAATTTTATTTCTCCAGGCTGACTGCAGTTCTAAAGAATGAATATTAAATGAAAATTAGTAAAGAATTTTAATTCAAATCTATTTAGTGTTCTTGAGGAGTCCATCAAAAATAACTACTGACATGTCATTTATCCAACAAGTTCAAAGTACTTCCTACTTGGTAAAAGAAGACACTTCATGTTCTGTATAATCATGCTGTCATAAGAATAATAAAAAAAATCTTTGAGTTGACAGAAAGTATTTTTCTCCTACAGGAATTAAAAGGAGGGGAAAACCCAAGTTGTTGAGTGCAAAAATAATTGCTGTAGTAATCAGTGTTCAATTTGGCTATAAGCAATATTGATACATGTTTTATGTCCAAAGAAGGCAGTATCATTGGAATTGCTATAATGGATGAATAATTATTTTGCAATATAACCATGTATTTTACCAAAATACCTTCCTTATGCAACAGAAAATTGAGCAAGTTTAAAAACAGTGACTCATGACCACCTGCTACTTCTAAAACCCCAGTGATATGCATCGCTATTATACAGAGGCTAGTAATCTCTTTTTAGAGATCTAGATCTCTCTTTTTATTCTCTACCTTTGTCAGCCAACTCACTTTATGGCTATTAAGTCCACAAAGCTTCTGAATCCTCTCCAGCTCATCTCATAACAAAAGTTGACCACCTGACATGCAGGCCTGGTTTTGTGAAAATACATTAATCCCACCCTAAGACAATGATAACCTGAGTCAACAGTGAACACATTAGTGAAATACAATTGCTGGTTTATGGAATTATTCCAGTTAGCCACTGAGCATGAGGCATCTCCTAGTTCTTCCGTTGTTTAAAGATTCATTCAATTTGTCATTAAGCTGAGTGGACATAAAAGATGAGGCAATGAAATCATGAGTTGATCTAGCCACCAAAATAACCCCCATCATTTTTTTTAAAACTTAATATTAACTCAATTTTTTATTTAATATGTCATATCTGGATGGAGACTTTGAGCTGTAACAAGTAACGATTTTCAAAGTACAAAAACTTACTGACATGCTTTCTGTCAAACATTTTTATTGACCTCTGGAGCAGTCTAGAATCCTTGAAAGAAAATTAAAACCTCTAAGCAGGTAAAACAAATTCATACCACCAGTATTTCAATCAATGAAGAAACATCCTGCATGCATTTTTTCCAAAACAAGATTAAACTGAAGTCTAGGAGAACTGATCTAGATGACACCCTAAAAAGTTTCTTGCCTTACCCCCCCAAATGATAGAGGGAAAACTGAGGTCTAACTAGGTGAAGCGTATAGAGGCTCATATGGCCTCAGTGGCTCAGTGGCTCATATGTAAATACACTGGAACTAGGTGGAAGGTCTCTCTGCTCTGTTCTTTCCATGCAGGACAGAGTTCACAATCATTCCTGTGCCTCCACTTGTAAGATCCTCTCTTCCTATCCTCTTGTTCCAAGTACCTAATCTATGTGTTATTCCGAAAGAGTCTGAATTTCTCAGTTAACTATTAAGTTTGGGAACTAATCCCTTAAGCAACATGTGGTCTTTCAATTATGCCGTCATCCATGGCATATGAATAGATGCTCCCTAACAAAAGTTGTCTCTGATCAAACTGGTTTGGGTAACGCTAGGATAGACAAAGGTTTCCCCTGTGTAAAACTGTTTCAGGCCTTTAAAACATCGATGTGCTTCATGAACCTTTGGATGTGTGTATCCCAACTTTATTCGGTATGATTTTTTTCTTCGTTTTTGAAACAGCATATGTCAAAGACACTATGACAAAATGAAACATAATATGGGAAACACCGTGACATAAGCTAATTCCTAATGAGCTTCGCTCAGATGTGTCTTTTTCAGAAATATAGATACTTCTTTGACAGTTATGAATGAAATGATTATTTTGAAAATTTGCAAATGACATAATAGAAAATTAGACTGACCTCTATTTATGCTAGCCAAAAGTAAGAAGATATCAGAGTATCTGCATTTTAAAATTGGCTTTTGGAAGACTATACAGGATTTAAGATGTGAAGAAACTATACTTTAAGATGGCATTTCATGTATTGTGAATAGATACTCTTCCAGTTAACATCCAATGACTTCACATATGTATCTGCTTCCTTGTAAAGCTGATCCTAATAATAGAGGTGCCATCTACTGAGCACTGTGTGCCAGGCTGTGCTAAGTACTTCCATTGTTCACAACAGCCCTCTAAGTACAGCCCTTTTATCACTCAAATCAAAATGGTCTAATTTTCAGGCCTATGCTACTCACCTCACTATGGCACTCCTTCCCCAGTCCATCCTAATTACCAAAGCTCTCATAATTCAAACATAAGCCTGCTTTTTCTTTTCATACCAGAGTTCCAGAAAGTGCCAGGATGTAAGCCAGGATTCTCTATTTCGGAACCATTTCTCTCACCTTATGTGGGAAATATTGAGCTTCTTTAGAGGAGGCACTTTGATTTATGTAATAGATAGATAATGATGCCGTAAGTTAAGCAGATAAACACAGGATGCAAC
The DNA here is from genome assembly GCF_023721935.1 of Panthera uncia. Classification (NCBI taxonomy): domain Eukaryota; kingdom Metazoa; phylum Chordata; class Mammalia; order Carnivora; family Felidae; genus Panthera; species Panthera uncia. The sequence goes on from NC_064813.1 coordinate 22,188,988, forward strand.
CGAACTCATTCTAGTTCCATGGAGGCTCAGAACTCTGCATTGGCTAATGGTGACCCCACTAGTTCACCGTCATTACTACCTCTTCCTTGAGTCTAGTGCTACTCAAAGTGTGGTCCGAGGACCCCTGCCATTCCCCGAACTATTTGTAATGAGTCTGTGAAAAGGGGCTTGTTCCAGAAAGCAAATCAATTATCTCACTAGCATGCTATTTTGGGTTCAGCTGGCATTTGTTTTCAAAGCAAGAACTTCTTGAGAAAGTATCTTGCAGATTTACATTCTGGTGCAAGCTCTATGTAGGAGGCTGCTGAATAATCCTACCTGAAGAAGTTTTCAGATGACCGAGGGTTCCTGACTTTATGCCATAGGCAATTACAGTTAACCCTTGAACAACACCTGTTTGAACTGTGCACATCTATTTACATGTGGATTTATTTTGATAAATATAGTACAGTACTGTAAATGTATTTTCTCTTCCTTAAGATTTTCTTAATAACATTTTCTATTTTCTAGCTTACTTTATTGTAAGAAGGTAGTATATAATACATACAACATACAAAATACGTGTTGACCAACTGCCTCTGTTAGTAGTTAAGTTTCAGGGATTTATACACAAGTTATACATGGATTTCTGACTGCATGGGGTCAACTACACGCCCTTAACCCCCTGTTGTTCAAGGGCCAACTGTAATATTTTGCTTTACTACAGCAATTGCTGGCTTGAAAATTTGCTTAAGTTTCATGATTTCATATTAGGACAGTATTTCCAATATATTTATTACTGAATGTATTTATTACTGATAGTATTTATTACAGAATATTTCTGCTTACCACTGTGTATTTCCAAAGAAGTATTAACAACACCACCAATACATTGTTCATTTTTAGGTACACAATCTTAAAGGAGAGTGTAGTCTAAATAAAAATTAGTAGAAAGTCAAATAGAGAATATGAATTTTTATCATTTCATTGAGTGAGCACCTATAGTTTTAATTTTCTTAAAAATTCAATCTAGGGGCTCCTGGGTGGCTCCGCCAGTTATGTGTCCGACTTCGGTTCAGGTCATGATGGCACGGGTCATGAGTTCAAGCCCCCCGTTGGGCTTTACGTTGACAGTTCAGAGCCTGGAGCCTACTTCGAATTCTGTGTCTCCATCTCTCTGCCCCTCCTGACTCACTCTCTGTCTCTCTCTCTCTCTCAAAAATAAACATTTAAAAAATTAAAAAATAAAAATAAAACAAAATAAAAATTCAATCTAATTCTAAATACATCTATTTAGCACGGTGAAGATAGACAAAAACAATAAGAATGGACCTTTCTCAATGTGTTTCCACCAATTCTACCTAACATGTCTCTAGAAATATTTCCTCAATCAGTAGAGATGGGATATCACAAATTATGTTACTTTAGAGAGAAAAATCTTTTACCTAACATTCCATATAGCTTGGGTGAATTCATTGTTATGGCACATTTTCCTCACTTATTAAAAGAGACAAAAGAAACTTCTTTTATGTGCTCTCCATTCCTTTGAGAATTCTCTGCAGCAATTTTTAAACTCCCCAGCTGCCCACATAAAAGGCACAGTAGAGAACTAAGCAATCACCTAGCTACTTCAGACTTTACTGACTTTTGCCTCAATTATCGGAAACTTCAGAAAATTATCTTTTTCAATTATCTAAGTGGTAGCCTCTATTTCTCCCATGAGCTCTGTAGTAATCTATACCTAGTTCCATAACCTTTAGAATGGAACCCCTCACTTGAGACTGCATTTCAAAGGTAATCTTAAGGAGACTCTACCGCTGAGTACATCTTTCTAGTCTCTGATGAAGGAGAGCACTAAGCGTCATCCCTGAAGGGTTGTGACAATGTAAACATCAAATATTTATCCAGCATTTAGTCAGACAGACAGGCACAAATAAAAGTCGTTAGAATGTGCTAAATCACAACCATGGACATAACAATAGAAACGTGAGGAGGAAAAAAAAAACAACTTGTCAGGAGCTCATGGCCATGTTCTCACAGGGGGAAGAGGAACACAGAGCGGATGTATTTCTCTTCATTTATCTTGAGCAAATGTTTGCTTTGGTCTATTTTTGCTTTCTCTCCCACTTCCTACTACACAAGTCACACTTGTTTAGCATCAGTCATGTCAATATTTAAGGGACTCATTTAGCGGCTGCATTGTCTCCACTTCCTGTAATCACTGAACACTAACGTGTAGCCGTTTTCCACTTTCAGAATAAGTTTAAAGCATAGTTATCCCCATCCTTACACCCTCTTCCCACAAGCAACCTCTACATTTCAAATCAAACAGCTTCCAATAATGGTTCATCGGTTCTGGAATTCTGCCTTGTCTATACTTCATACTGTGTGCTCCAAAGAAGCTGGAAAGGTATAAAATTAATCCATTAATTCAACCCTACTGACCTCCTGAATCAGAACTCTTCAGTGATAAACCCTGAGCATTTACATTTTCTTATACTTTTGATAATTTCCTTTCCTTATTTGGAACCCTTATTAATCAGATATTGAATATTCCAGATTGACTCTGGTTTTCTTATCATTTCTTTCCTATCATCCCTTTTTTCTTTCTTTCTTTTTGTTCTCCTTTTCAGGATATGTTTCAATTTTATCTACCAACTTTTCCCGGTAATTTTTTTTAAGTTTATTTATTTGAGAGACAGAGAAAGAGAGAGAATGAGCGGGAAAGGGGCAGAGAGAGATGGAGAAAAAGAGAATCACAGGCAGGCTCCAAGCTGTGCATCAATGCAGAGCCCAGTGCGGGGCTCAAACTCACAAACTGTGAGATCATCACCTGAGCCAAAATCAAGAGTCAGATGCTTAACTGACTGAGCCACCCAGGCATGCCCAACTTTTCCTGTAATTTTTATTTTGCCATCATATTTTTAATATCCAAGATCAAGTTTATATTCTCTTCATTTTCCTTTATTCATTGTGTCACTTCCTTTTCCTTTAAAAAATGCAACATTTCTTTTCTCTGTCTGCAAGGATGTTCAAATTATAGTTCCCTTGAAGTTTTTTCATTCTCCTTGCATTATCTCCATTTCCTGAGGGTTTTTTTTTTCTTTATCGTGGGGTCTCTCTTGGATATTAGAAGCTTCCTTTAAATATCTGGCAATCCTTGATTGTCTATGCATCTTTAATATTGGGGCATTATAAAGCTGGCTGGAAGCCAGAGCTTGGAGTAAGCAAGCAAAATGCCTGGGACACAAAATTTAAGGCAGCGTACATACACTCCAAGTTGCACAAGTGCGATATGTGCACATTACGAGGAGAGTCAGTGCTTCCTTAGGTGTCCCACTCTGGGCTTTCCGGAGGTTCAACTTACTGGAAGCTCCATATGCATGAGTGGGGCTTGGAGGGGTGTAGAGTGTGGGGAAGTTGTAGGGGACTCAATCAGTTGTGCTTCATGGGCTCCAAATGTCCGTATCTGGAGAAGTTTAGGTTCTCCAGGGAAGGATCCTCAGCCTGTCTAAGGAAAAATGAGCCTGGCTGCCACTCTGGAGCTGTCCTGGGGGAAAGGGGCTGAGGCTCACCATTCCTCAGGCAGATCAACACTCTCTTGTTTTCAGCTTAGTATTCCACCCTTCTTCTTCTGGGCCCCAAGCCCTAAACCTCTCGGGCTCAGTTTCTCCAGACAACAAACCTCTCCTGAGGGAGTGAGGGATACGTGATCATCTGACAGTGATGGGTGAGTACAGGAAGCCAGGATTCCTTAATACTCTTTGTCCAGACTTTTCAACAATCTCCCCTTCATCTTCCAGCCTTTACCTTCCATGCTCTCTTGTAGCCCATAATTCCTGTAATAACTTTCATGTGCTTACACACACACATGTACTCTGGATACTTAGGTTCACCTTCCTCCTCTATAATGAGTTATTTGTCATTGCTCCAACCACTATCTATCCCTGGGGTCATAAATGTCATCTCATTTCATCACAATGGTATGAGTGTTTTTATTTCTTATTTTCCCTATTTGGGGCGATTTTTAAGAGAAAAGGGGCTGGAAACGTCTCTGCCCTCTCAGGTTCACCTCTCCATGTTAAAAATATACTAGTCCCCTCAAAAAAGTTTTCTCTTAAATGTTTACCTCCAAACTATTTCCCAAACCAATCATCTTTATAAGCTACTTTTTTTTAAAGCAATTCAGTGAATCCAAACACAAGTGAATAGATTTTATAACTCACATTTCTAATACTTGCCACATTTCCAAACTTCTAGACAACCCAAGAGTTATGAAGTGCTTAATATTTAACAAGGACTATGCTAGTCTGTAAGGGTAAAAAAGTAATTAAGAAAGGTCTCTGCTTTGTATAGATTTGTCATCTCTAGGGGAAAAACGGCATGCAAAAAATTAAGGACAAAAAAACAGTTAAGGTCTTAGTAAGGGCTACACAGAGTTCACAAAAGAGGCAGAGTGAGGTCAGGAAAGAGCCAGATCATGAAAGACAAGCTGGTGTGTACTGGGGCCAGTCCTGGGAGCCAGAAGAGGGGGATCCTGGGTAGATGGTATAGCAGAGTTAAATAAAACAGAAGTACAAAGAGCTGGACATTGTCAGGAGACTGCCATCCATGTGTATAGCCAGAATAGAGGTGTAGAATAGTGAAGACAAAGATGAAGAGTTCAGTTCAGAGTTCAGATGAAGAGTTCAGATGAAGAGTGAAGGCTCCAGTTCCCCACCCCCACCTTCAGTTCCTCTCATTAAATATGCAGAATCTGTTTTCTGAACTCTGAATCTGGGCCAGTCTTATTGCATTCTTTGCCAAATAAAATTCAGCAGACATGATAGTGTGCCAAATCTGGGTTTAGGCCTCAAGAAACCTTGCATGTTTCTGCTTGTGCTGTCTCTTGCACCTCTGTCATCCCCATAAATCATGCCCAGGCTAGCCTGCTTGGAGGACGAGGGACACAGGGACCACAGCCAGGCTACCCCAGTTATTCCAGCTAAGTACACCCTAGACCGGCCAAGGCCAGCCAAGACAAAGAAAGTGACCCAGCAGACCACTGCTATAAATGAGAGCAATAAATGTTTCCTAAGTATGTCTGCGATTTTGTGGTTGTTACCCAGCATTATTGTGGCAATAGACAACTAATACAGACTCATTAGCCAGACGTGAAGGGTCTTTTATGATACGCCAAGGAATTTAAATGTATATGTATGAAATGGAAACCCTTGAAGGGTGTCAAGAGGAGAGGAACATGATTTGATTTGATTTGCATTTTGGAGAAGTCACTCTGGCTGTAACATGTAGGTTGAGTTCAAAGTGGAATTTCTCGAAGTAGCTCAGGTAAGAGATGGCAAATGCCTTAATGAAGGCAACATCATGGAGGACAGTAAGAAGACAAATACCAGAGACATCAGAGGAGTGGCTAATATAGCATACAGAGACGGGCTGGTTGAAAAAAGAGGGGGAAAGGAAAGATTCTGGTATGTTTCCCAGGTTTTGATAACATGAAATAAACTGGAGCTAGGTTGTAGGAGAAAACATACTAAGTTCAGTTTTACTCTATTAGAGTCTCTATGGGACATTGAGATAGATGTCTGGAAGTCAGTTTTATGGATAGGTCTGGAGGTCAGAACTCAGCTCAAAATTTTTGATAGCAATGCTAATTTAGGAAATCACAGTACACAAATGGTTCACTAGAGCCATGAGGTTGGATGGAATCGCCCAGGGGGAGGGTGTGTATTGAGGAGAGAGCCAAGGACAGGGCACTGGGGTGAGCAATGTTGAAGCTGCTTGCTGAAGATAAAGGGCCAGCAGAGGGCAGACAGAAATACCAGGAGAATCCAGTGTCTCAAAGCCAGAGGACCATTTCCAAAAGAGAGAGATTAAAGCTACCTATTTGGTGTGAGTTGTATCTCTCCCATTAACAATACATGTCTATCAAAATTTTAGAACCGGAACAGGATTAACAGATCAAGAACTCAGCACTGCGGTGACAGCTACAAACTTGCCTTTTCAAACTAAGTAAATAATTTTATAGGAGTTGGGCCCTGCCAATCTGGCAACAAAATGGAAAGTTAAAATATTTTTGAAAATAGTTTTAAAAAATTATTTCAACAACTGTAGGATCACTAAGTGTCATTAAATTTAAGACAGAAAAGAAAGGGAGTTATTTTTAACATCCATGGTAAATTCTCTTCTAATTCCAGGTAGCTTCCCTGGAGAACACTAGAATAGAAGTACTGAACATAAAGGTCATCTCTCTCTAGTGCAAAGCATGTTGGTCGTCTGATTATTTATAACTTGTCATTCGCCATCAGCTGATCGAACAACAAGCCAGGAAGCATTTAGGCCAAATGTGCAGGGCTTTGAAGGAGCCTACATTTTTTGATTTTCTGATATAGTACCTTCATTTTAATCTCGCCCTTCTTCAGGACAGGGACTGACCATAGGTTAGCTAGTTACTGGGTTACCGTTGTTTTATTTCATGTATGCTGCCGAAAACTTGCTTGATGAGCTTTGCCTTGTGAAGGAGTGTGAAATTAACACTCAGGATATAAGGAACTCCACCCTAGTATTTAGAAATCATTCAAACTCGGGGTTTCTTGAGTGATGCCACCTTAGCCATACCATTGTCATCGCATTCTAGTCTGTACAGTTTTTACGAACACGGTAAGTGTTAGGAGACCGTAGACTCTGAGTCTGCTAGGTTCATTTTAGGTCTCCTACCTAAGGAAGCTTCTTCAAGGAGAACATAGCAGCTGCTCTAACCACCGGAGGGGGCCATTTCGTCAATTTCAGCCCTGAATAGAAATAAGCGAAACTATTTTTGGTACCAGCAGGCTTCTCACCTGGTGTTGGAAACGTTTGCTCACCAGTTTCAAACAAAAAGAGGCTGGACCCTGTATTGGTTGGAGTTTGGGTTGAGAGAGTGCCTCAAACCCTTGATCCCACCTGCAAGGCCTGGAAGAATTCTGGCAGAAGGGAGGAGGGGGCAGGGGGAGAGTGGTTCTATTTTAAATTTTTTCACAGCATTTCACCAGCACACATCCTTGGAAATATTGGTGGTTAAAAACAGGAGCTTTTTAGTTTGTTTGTTTGGTATTTTTAATTCTGTGCCTGCTTCAGTGACCAGGAACAAAAGCCTAAATCAAACTAGCTTAACAAGGACAAGCAGGAATTTCTTGGGCCACATAACCAAAAGGCCCAGAAGAATGTTCCCTATAGAAATGGCTGGCTTCAGAATTTAATGTCTTGAGGATGCTGTTGCTCCCACTCCTCTTGGTTCTGCTTCCCTGTGTGTTGACTTCACTGTTAGGTAGGTCTTTATCTCATGGTAGCCAGTTGGTCTGGTCAGCTTCAGATTTCTTTTTTTTTTTTTTTTTTAATTTATTTTTTTTTAATGTTTATTTATTTTTGAGACCGAGAGAGACAGAGCATGAATGGGGGAGGGTCACAGAGAGAAGGAGACACAGAATCCGAAACAGGCTCCAGCCTCCGAGCTGTCAGCACAGAGCCCGACGCGGGGCTCGAACCCACGGACCATGAGATCATGACCTGAGCCGAAGTCGGACGCTCAACTGACTGAGCCACCCAGGCGCCCCCAGCTTCAGATTTCAATGGTTCTTACACACAAGGACCCCACCAAAAGGAGATCACTTCTTTTCCAAACACTCCAGAGAGAGTCTCAGCCCTGGCATGGCTCAGTCCATCTTGGGATGTGTGCCCACCAGTCACTGTGGACTCATCCAGGCCATGGCTACCACCACCACAAAGCCTACGGGGAGAAAGGGGCAGTGGTGTGGATGCACAGAGTGGACTGTATAAAGTCAAAATGAATAATGGCTGATCCCCCAAACTCTCTCTCTCTCTTTCTCTGTCACACACACACACACACACACACACACTCAAGTAGTGAAATCATTTCTGAAGAAGGAAAGGATGCTAGACATATAGAAATGCTTTGCATCTCTTACAACTTGGAAAGCACTTACCAGAGTGTTGTGAGCATAAAAAGAACTTTAAAAATAGTATCTAAAAGAAGTCCTAAGAGTAATAATAATGATCATGATGATAATATTTCTGAGACCCAAATAGATATGATGACATAAAGGAAGATAAGATCATTGTTATTTCAATAATAACTCACTGTTCTTTGTATAATGTCCTCGGTCTATATAGGTACAAACTTGGATATATATGATGTCAGTGCTACATGATTATTCGTGAAAAATAATAAAAAGGTGAAGAAAATGTATGTATTCGGTGACTCAAGAAAATGGACCTCCAGGCATAATAAATAATTTTGTGTTCTAGGAAATGGGTAATTAAATGGGCAGTCACTGGTTTTGTGTTCCTGTTTCAGCCATGACAATGTATCATTAGGAAAATTTGTATGTCATTTACCATTAAGCAGAAATCCCTGTACTAGGCAGGCCCCTAAAACATAACTACAAACCACTGGGCCTTTGTTTGGGCTGTCTTCTGGCCAGAAGTGCTGTCCCCCTCCTCTCTGGCTATCTAAATCAGCCCCAAATTTTCTGTCTGTTATGAACACCACCCTGACTCTCACTGGTTTCTGGTCTCTCTCATGGCATTTTGTTAGCTGTGTAAAGTCGGTGGAAAACCAGCAACTCTTAAACTCTTACTTGTTATGGAAGTTTGTGTCTATAGCACAATTTGACACCTAAGCTATGTTTGTATTGTCCCCTGTATGTTTTTACGGTATACTTCCTTTTCACTTCTACCCTCTTGCAGTTAATATTTGGTGATTCTGAATCATCCGTGCAACTTTTTGGATATGCCATACCTTCTCTTCCCTTTGTAGATACCACTTCTTGAATATGAAACAGGGCTTGACATTCTGCCACACTTTCCGCACTTCCACTCTTCACCTGACTACTCCCACTCACCCTACTCAGTTTAAATGTCTTCTCCAATGAGCCTTCCATGACCCTGAAAGTTAGGACAGGCACCCCCTGTCATTTTCCAGAGCCTCTTCAGCAGTCCAGGTATGCATTTTCTTTGTGAACATCAATGCAAAATCTTCAACAAGCCTTTGATCTACTTAGCAATTCAAAAATAACTCACAGGGAAAAATTAGACAGCAATTTAATCCTAAGTGACATTGTACTCACTAAAAGTACATGTGGAGTTCAGCAAAAAGGAAAACTCAGAAAGGTTTCAGGGAACGGTGTGTTTTATTCATCACAGTGTACTTAAGCTCTGTACTCAGTACCTAGAACAGACAGAATACCAGATGTTGGTACCTAGACAAACAGAATAATTTGGAGAAATGCCTTGAGGGATGGAAGGAGAATCAGAGGAGAGAGGGAAGGATGGAGAATCCTTCAGTGCAAAGCATGAACTTTATTTGAATACATAGAGCTGCGTAGATTATTATTAGATCTAGTTTCAATCTCTTATAAAACTATATGAATCACACAACCCTTGATTTAAGGCAGATTTTAGGCAGAAGTGCCTTTAAAATGAGAAGGAAAAAAGAAACAAGAAGAGACATGAAGTTTTGGAGCAGTGAGGGTGAGGGAAGAATGAATCACAGCCATAGAGAGTTTTATAGTTTTACACTCTCACTTCTAGAATGTCTAAAATCAAATATACCACACCAAAGTCTGTGATTGCCTGCAACGGATTCTGTTTCTAAGACGTATTGTTTTTAATCAACAAATGCTTTAAAGTTTGATCAGGAACTGAGAAATCATATATAGCACTTATCCCAAATAGCATCTCTCACACAAATCTGGAATGTGTTACCAGTGAAACAGAAAACAATGCTTTAGTGCCATGAACCTTAATCAAGAATTTGGGGTGATCTATTGTTTTTCAAAACATCGGTCTGTGTACATGGGTCATAATGAAATAATCACTCCACAGGAACTTAATACACTCTGGGAACAATCCCCGAGTGTTGTGCCCAGGGAACCTAATAAAGAAACTTGAAGCAACTGTGTGAGAGGAACAGGAAAACAGCCAGGCTGTTATCTCTTATTGAGTCTATTTTCTCATAGAGAATCCTGAGAAAACAAAAGACATCTTGTTTGAAGTGTTTTTGCCTTCTTCAAGTTTGAAGGGGGAAAAAAATCTCTTTGAAGTACTTACAAATTAAACATTGCTAGAGACTATTTCTTCCTTCATGTCTGAAATATTTACTAATTCTGTAATTAGACAATTTTGCCTTTAAAAATTATTTAACTTATTTAATTAGCATATACTTGTACCTGGAGCTAAGCACTGCTGAGGAAACAAGATGTAAAATTGCATCTATAACATCTAGGAACTGGGGAAATGCAGATTCTCAGGCTCTACCCCAGACCTAATGAATCAGAATCTGCAGTTTAGCAAGAGCCCCAGGCAATATGTATGTGCTTTAAATTTCGAGAAGCAATGTTATGGCTGTACATCGGAATCACATGGGTTTGTTTTGGTTTTTAATGCTGTTGCCCAGATCCTAGTTCCAGAAATTTCTATTTAATTTTCATGGGTACATCCTGAGCATTGAGATTTTCTCAAAGATCTCCAGGTGATTCTAATATGCAACAGTTAAGAATCCTGCCCTGGGGATTTTCATCTTTGTTGCAGCCTGGAGTGCTTGCCAAAATGCAGATTCTGATTCTTTAGGTGGGTCCTGAGAATCTGCATTTCTAATGAGTTGCCTGGTGATGTTGATGCAATTTTATTCCTTTTGTATTTTCCTCCACAATACCTAGCTCCAGGCATTAGTAGATACTAATTAAATAAATTTTCAAGAACCCACTTATTTTTTTCCACTATAAAGATAATTGTATTTTATGGCTATTTTTCATGTGTGTTTTTTTTTAAAAAGTAATGGCAGCACAAACTCAAACCCCTAAAGAATAAGAAAGAAAATTAATGTTAACTTACACGTTAGCAGCCTGTTATGGGGTAAATTGTGTCCCCCCCAAAAGACATGGTATAAGTCCTAACCTGTAGAACCCCAGAACTTATTTGAAACGGGATGTAATTGCAGATATAATTAATTATGTTAAAACGAGGTTCTCCTGGAGTAGGGTGAGCCCTTAATCCAAAACGAGTGGTGTCCTTACAAGAACAGAAGAGACACAGAACTGACACGCACACAGGGCCACCTGGCAATGGAGGCAGAGACTGACTGCAGTGATGCATCTACAAGTCAAGGAATGGCCAGGACTGCTGGCCACCACCAGATGCTGGGAAGAGGCAAGGAAAGAGTCCTCTCTAGAGCCTTCAAGAGGAGCATGGCCCTGCGGTCACCTTGATTTCAAACCTCTAGCTTCCAAAACTTTGAGAATCAATTTCTGTTGTTTTTAAGCCTTCCAGTTTGTAGTAACGGGTTGAAGCAGCCCTAGGAAACTGATAAACATTCCTCAGTACTTATTGCATAGGCCAGGAGTTTTTGTTGTGTGTTGTTGTTTTGTTGTTTTGTTTGTTTTTTTGTGGGTAGTTTTATTTTAATTTATTTATTTATTTATTTATTTGTCTGTTGGTTTTTTGTTTGTTTGTTTGTTTGTTTGATTTGCATACAGAACATACAGGCACTGCTTCTTTATAAAACCTAAATTGATTTGCCAGTGGCTACTTCAAATTTGGTTTATCATTTACTATTATATATGCCAAGAAAAGGAATTATAAAATAAGAGAAGACACAAGTGAATGGAAAGAGATCTACTGAGCAAGAAATGAAGGAGAGACTTAAAAATCAAGGAAAGAAAAAAGAATATACACTCATAGTTTATTATGAATAATCTTACATTTGAGGAAAAGCACCAAAGTTCTCAAGTTCTCAGAAATGAAATTATCCCTTAGCAGAAATACACCACTCTGTGATCCTATTGATCTAGATTTTTAAAAATAATTTATTGTCAAGTTAGCTAATATACAGTGGATACAGGGTAGTCTTGGTTGCAGTAGTAGATTCCCATGATTCATTGCTTACACACAACACCCAGTGCTCCATTTTTCCTGCCCCCTCAAACCCCTACCCCCATCAACCCTCAGTTTGTTCTCTGTATTTAAGAGTCTCCTATGGTTTGCCTCCCTCTTTGTTCGTAACTTATTTTTCCTTCCCTTCCACTATGGTCTTCTATTAAGTATCTCAAATTCCACACAGGAGTGAAAACATGTATCTGTCTTTCTGACTTATTTCACTTAGCATAATAACCTCCAGTTCCATCCACCTTGTTGCATGTATCTGTCTTTCTGACTTACTTCACTTGGCATAATACCCTCCAGTTCCATCCACGTTGTTGCAAATGGCAAGATTTCATTCTTTTTCGTCACTACTTTTTCATCATGTAGTGTTACATTGTATATATATATACCACTCTTCTTTATCCATTCATCAGTTGATGGACATTTGAATTCTTTCCATAATTTGGCTATTGTTGATAGTGCAGCTATCAACATTGGGGTACACGTTTCCCTGTGAATCAGCACTCCTCTATCCTTTGGATAAATTCCTAGTAGTGCTATTGTTGGGTCAGAGGGTAATCTATTTTTAATTTTTTGAGGAATCTCCACAGTGTTTTCCAGAGTGGCTGTACCAGTTTGCATTCCCACCAACAGTTCAAGAGGGTTCCCCTTTACATCCTCACCAACGTCTGTTGTTTCCTGAGTTGTTAATTTTAGCTACTCTGACCAGTGTGAGGTGGTATCTCAATGTGGTTTTAAAAATTTTTTTTAATGTTTATTTATTTTTGACAGAGAGACAGAGCTCAAGCAAGGGAGGTACAGAAAGAGAGGGAGACAGAATCCAAAGCAGGTTCCAGGCTCTGAGCTGTTAGCACAGAGCTCAACACAGGGCTTGAACCCACAAACCATGAGATCATGACCTGAGCCAAAGTTGGATGCTTAAGGGACTGAGCCACCCAGGTGCCCCTGAATGTGGTATTGATTTGTATTGCCCTGATGATGAACAATGTTAAGTATCTTTTCATGAGTCTGTTAGCCATCTGGATGTATTCTTTGGAAAAGTGTCTATTCATGTCTTCTGTCCATTTCTTCACTGGATTATTTATTTGTTTTTTGGGTGTTGAATTTGGTAAATTCTTTATAGATTTTGGATACTAACCCTTTATCCGATATGTCATTTGCAAATATCTTCTCCTAGTCTGTTGGTTGTATTTTAGTTTTGTTCATTGTTTTGTTGATTGTTTCCTTTGCAGTGCAGAAGCTTTTTACCTTGATGAGGTCCCAACAGTTCGTTTTTTGCTTTTATTTCCCTTGCCTTCAGAGATGTATCAAGTAAGAAGTTGCTGCAGCCAAGGTCAAAGAGGTTGTTGCCTGTTTTCCCCTGTAGGATTTTGATGGTTTCCTGTCTCACATTTAGGTCTTTCATCCATTTTGAATTTATTTTTGTGTATGATATAAGAAAGTGGTCCAGTTTCATTCTTCTGCATGTTGTTTTCCAGTTCTCTCAGCACCGTTTGCTAAAGAGACTTTTTTCCATTGAATACTCTTTCCTGCTTTGTCGAAGTTTAGTTAGCCATACATTCTTGGGCCCATTTCTGGGTTCTCTATTCTATTCCATTGGTCTATGTGTCTGTTTTTGTGCCAATACCATACTGTCTTCATGATTACAACTTTGTAGTAGAGACTAAAGTTCAGAATTGTGATGCCTCCAGCTTTGGTTTTCTTTTTCAACATTACCTTGGCTATTCAGGGTCTTCTGTGGTTCCATACAAATTTTAGGATTCTTTGTTCTAGCCCTGTGAAGAATGCTTGTGTTATTTTGATTGAGATTGCATTGAATGTGTAGATTTCTTTGGGTAGTATATCATTTTAATAATATTTGTTTTTCTGATCTATGAGCATGGAATGTTTTTCCATTTCTTTGTGTCTTCTTCAATTTCTTTCATAAGCTTTCTATAGTTTTCAGCGTACTCTTTTACCTCTTTGGTCAGGTTTATTGCTAGGTATTTTACGGTTCTTGGTGTAATTGTAAATGGGACTGATTCCTTGATATCTCTTTCTGTTGCTTCATTATTGGTGTATAAAATGCAACCAGTTTCTGTACATTGATTTTATATCCTGTGACTTTGCTGAACTCATGTGTCAGTTCTAGCAGGTTTTTGGTGGAGTCTTTCAGGTTATCCATGTAAAGTATCATGTCATCTGCAAAAAGTGAAAGTCTGACTTCTCCTTTGCTAATTTGGGTGTCTTTTATTTCATTTTGTTGTCTTATTGCTGAGGCTAGGACTTCCAACCCTATATTAAACAACAGTGGTGAGAGTGGACATCCCTGTCAGGTTCCTGATCTCAGAGGGAAAGCTCTCATTTTTTCTGATATTAATGGTGGGCCTTTTTTTAAAAATATAATTTGTTGTCAAATTGGCTTACATACAACACCCAGCGCTCATCCCAACAAGTGCCCTCCTCAATGCCCATCACCCATTTTCCCTCTCCCCCACCTGAGGGGGGCCTTTCATATATGGCTTTTATGATGTTAAGGTATATTCCTTCTATCCTGACTTTCTGGAGGGTTTTTATTAAGAAAGGATGCTGTATTTTGTCAAGTGCTTTTTCTGCATGTATTGACAGGATCATATGATTCTTATCTTTTATTAATGTGTTGTATCACACTGATTGATTTGCAAACATTGAACCAGCCCTGCAGCCCAGGAATGAATCCCACTTGATCATGGTGAATAATTCTTTTTATATGCTGTTGAATTCGATTTGCTAGTATCTTGTTGAGAATTTTTGCATCCATATTCATCAGGAATATTGGCCTGTAGTTCTCTTTTTTTTGCTGGGTCTCTGTCTGCTTTGGGAATCAAAGTAATGCTGGCTTCATAGAATGAGCCCAGAAGATTTCCTTCCCTTTCTATTTTTTGGAACAGCTTGAGAAGGATAGGTATTAACTCTGCTTTAAATGTCTGGTAGAATTCCCCAGGGAAGCCATCTGGTCCAGGACTCTTATTTGTTGGGGTATTTTGGATAACTGATTCAATTTCTTCACTAGTTATGGGTCTGTTCAAATTTTCTATTTCTTTCCATTTGAGTTTTGGTAGTGTATGGATGTTTAGGAATTTGTCCATTTCTTCCAGGTTGTCCAGTTTGTTGGCATATAATTTTTCATAGCATTCCCTGATAATTGCTTGTATTTCTGAGGGATTGGTTGTAATAATTCCATTTTCATTCATGATTTTATCTATTTGGGTCATCTCTCTTTTCTTTTTGAGAAGCCTGGCTAGAGGTTTATCAATTTGGTTTATTTTTTCAAAAAACCAACTCTTGGTTTGATTTGTTCTACTGTTTTTTGGATTCTATATTGTTTATTTCTGCTCTGATCTTTATTATTTCTCTTCTTCTTCAGGGTTTGGGGTGTGTTTGCTGTTCTGCTTCTAGTTCCTTTAGGTGTGCTCAAAATCCACTATCTTAAAGGATTCCGCTCTGCATGGACCTGGTTATGGGGTAGCACCACTCTGCCCAGTTGACAAAGGGCCTCTGGCTGGCACCTGCGGGGTCTTTTGTCCTTGGAGGGGAGGGCAATACACCCTTTTCCCACAGTACTCAAGGGAAGGGACTGTTCTCTTCCAGTGCACCCTTAAGATTGCTACCTTGCACTGGGCCCAGCTCCCTGTCCCCAGTACACACAGCAGAGGCTCTGGTCCAGAGAAAGTCACGCACCCCTGAAAATTCCAATCTTTAGCTCCTAAGACTGTTTGCAACGTAGAAACTGGCTCTCTCCCTATTTCTCATTCCCCAGTCTGTGGCCCAGAGAGGTTTTTCTCTTGTTCAAATACAATCTAACAGCCTCCCTTTCTCTTCCTTTTGTCTCTTCACTGAAGGGGCTCCCCATACCACCCCCCCCCCGGCTATGCCACCCATTTTATCTCTCCCAATTCACGTACATGTATCTACTTCCCACCAAGCTGTCTCTTTTCACCTGTGGAGATTTTTCTGTCACTCTGTAGCATGTATTCCTGGGTATTCCAAGTGTTCTGACCTCAATACAGCTGTGTTTGAGGGACAAGGGAAATTCCAGTCCTCCTACTTCTCTGCGATCTTAACTCCTCCACTCCTACTGATCTAGATTTAAAATTCAGAACCATCTGTATGACTTTTAAAAAGCCATGTAATGTTCATGAATCTGTACAGTGGGAACACTGACTATAATTCTTTTCCATAGAGGTTGGTAAGAATCATAAAGGGTTTTGCAAGTTGTCGAAACATTTAGGAAATTGTATTATTATCAGAAGACAGAAGAAAGAGCACTGAGCATAATTACTTTAAGAAGCTCCCCTGTGGCCCCTCCCTTTTTATTTATTACAAAATTAATATGTTTATCAGTTCAGCTAAATGCCACCTTAAGCCCAACTCAGGGGAGAAAGTATGGAATTGGTTAAATAAAAATAGTGGTAGTAAGAGTAGCAAACACTGCCTAAGAGAGAGACCCCTGGAGCTACTGTGGTCAGGCCTAGGACACAGGGCACCAGGGAATGGAGCCTGGTGGGAGAGAAAGCTTCTAAAAGTGGGGGTAGGTGGGTGGGCAGTGGCACTAAAAGCAAACTTCTCTTCACAATTTTCCCATGGGTCAGTCTTGAGTAAATAAAATGTTTTTTATTTCACTGTATTAAAAACATACCTGATCTTATTTCTAAATTGTTCCTAATAAGTATGTCTGGGCAAAGACCACAACTGGTGAAAACTTTATTATGCATATATCTTTTGTACAGAAAAAAAAAATAAAAGTGGCTTTCAACTTTTATTATTGAACTTCATAATGAGAATTAACTAAGTCCAAATTTGTACTATTTCTAAACCGAGTTAAATTCAGTACAACAGTAGGTTGGCTTTTTAAATGTTCACTAGGCAAGAAGAAGAAGAAAAAATGTAGTGAAGTTCATTCTACTGGAGACAAAAATGAGTTTATTTCCAATAAGAATACAACATAATCTGTCCCTCTAGTTTTATTTTCTTTTTGTTAGAAAAACTTCTAAACCACCATCAAGCAGACAAATAACTACATAATATACTTTAACCCATTAAATTATTCTAGAATTATTTAATTTCCTGGGTAGGAGGAAGAATATAGTCTATTGACTAGACTAGGGGCAAATTTCTTGAGACATTTGCTCATACCAGTGTGCTATAGACCAAATGTTGTGCTCCCACCCCCAAATCATATGTTAAATCCTAACCCCCAATTTGATGACATTAGAGAATGGGGTCTTTGAGAGATGACCCAATGGTCATGAGGATGGACCATTCATGAATGGGATTAATGCCCTTAAAAAAGAGACCCCCAGAGAGCTCCTGGGCCTCTTCTGCCTTGTGAGGACAAAAGATGAAGAAAAGATGCCATCTATGAACCTGAAAGTGGGCTCTCACCAGACACTAAATCTGCAGTCACCTTGATCTTAGACATCCCAGCCTTCAGAACTGTGGGAAATAAGTGTTAAAAGTGTCTGTGATATTCTTTTATATCAGCCCAAATGGACTAAGTTACTATGTTCTTCCTATTTTATTATAATTTACATCTATACAGAATTGATAACCTGTGAAATCCTGCAGAATACAGATTACCAAAGTCATGGTTTTATGCTCAAGACCCTCTAGTGGCTCACTAAATTTTGTTGAATAAACTCATAAAAGTATGAAGTTGACTTTAGTATGCTCTGGCAAACTATAACACAAGACACCTGATACGGTGGACATTGGTCAATGTTTTGGTCTCCAATCATCTAAACCCTTTGTGTAATTAAAGAATGTTCCTTTGTATATATTTTTTAATTTTTTTAATTTTTTTGTTTTAGAGAGAGAGAGAGACAGAGAGAGCATGAGCAGGGGAGAGGGGCAGAGGGAAAGAGAGAGAGAATCCCAAGCAGGCTCCATGCCCAGTGCTGAGCCCAACATGGGGCTCAATCTCACCACTGTGAGATCATGACCTGAGCTGAGATCAAGAGTCAGATGCTTAACCAACTGAGCTACCCAGGCACCTCAAAAGAATGTCCCTTTGTATAAAGCTAGATATTTCCCTAACCCCCTGGTAGCCTCAGTTTCTCCAATCACATTTCAAATTAGGACACTATGACACTGACAAGCAGAGAACCTGGAGGTTCTACCATGTTGGTAACAGAGGGAGGCCAGATTGAAACCCAGTTTCCAAGGCAAGTGGTGCCACTAGCCTCGCATACCCCACAGAGTCCAGGCATTAGCAATGCTGCAGCAGCCACCTCACAGAACTAGTTGGGAAGCGTGATGATGTCTAATGCCCAGTGTCACCAGCCACTCACCCCTTTCTGATCCTGGTTCTCCAGCCTTCCTGGAGATGTTGTGAGCTAACCAGTATCTTCTAAATAAATCTCTTTTCTGCCTAAATCATCCAAAGTTCACTTCTGTACCCATAACTAAAAATGCTGTGGAGTCTCAACTGGGCTCCACAACTAATTAGCAGACTGACAGTCTCACCTAAATACTCTGGTATTAATCAGATTATCTATTCATAAACATGACCATGTTTGGCTGTATATCCAAAGTCCCTTCCTGTTTTAAAATTCTTTAATTCCATTAGGGTAATTTCAGTGAGGGATATAAATATTATGTTAATGCAATACTTGTATTTCTCATATCTCACAGACATATAGTAATACCTTCTAGATGGATAGATCAGACACTGCAGTTTTTCCCGTGTGACTTATGTCTTTTAAGAACTCTGGTCACTAGAGTAGTTCTGGACTTTTGGTGATATAAATTATATTAGGGCCAACACTGAGAATTACACAAACTCCACTGCCCATCAGCTAACTATATCTCATACACAGCTGAATGTGTCACTGAGCAAAGAAAGGAAAGATGTTCTTTGGCCCAACTTGATCATGATCTGTAAAGCTATGTGATAAACTGTCCTCATGGGAGTTAAGTATGCCTAATGTGTTCCCTTATTATTCATGACTGTCACACGAACCAGAAGTCATTCTTGTCCAAGAAAGAAAGGCAGTGGCAATTTAGTTGCACAGTTGCTGGGGTGGTTTTTAAAAGCAGTTATGTGAAAGGAAAATTCAAAGAAAGCCAAATTACACAGGGCTTGTTACCTGCCATCAAGCTGGCTGTGGTTCTCTTGTTTCTCTGGTCTTTACTGCTAACAAAGGGCTCGTGTACCTTGGCACTTATCGGAAAAAGGCACTAATTTTCTTTTCACTTACACATAAGCTATCTCTTCCAGATGAGATTTAAATAGAAGATTAGCATGAAATTCTTGCCCTTTCTTCTATTTCTATAATCTAGAAACCATTCAGTGTATCTGATAAGAGCAGTTTCTTTGCAGTTTGACATTGAGAGGGTAACTTTGAAGGGTTATTATGAGGGCCAAGCTGTTCTCCAAGTTTCATGGGGAATGAGTTATATTCTGAGACCTGTAATAAATTCAAAGAAGCTTCAGAATCCACACATTCCAAATAGCATATTTTTTCAAACATTTTTGTTTGTAGAGAAGAATATTATTCATCCTAAAAATGGAATCTTCCTTTTTTTGTCATTTTTGTTCTAAAAAAGAGTTAGGAGAAATTGTGTGAAATAAAAATGCTGACCTATTGGGATTCTCATCCCCAGAATCCGAAGAACAACAAGATGCCCAGATGTACATGAGAATCAGTGACCATCTAGTTGACATCAAACAATGCCATGTCTATTTTATTCCAGCAAGTCCTTCTATAACCAGGCATAAATCTGCAGCTATGGACTAGCTTTATGAAGAATAACCTTTACCATTTGGATCTAAAGTATTTTAATATTTGAAGTTCAAGCCATAAATACTTCCGGGAAGAAGAGCTTGGCAGCTCACCCCTTCCAGAACCTCTGGGAGTAGTGGCAAAAGGACAGAAATTAGGGGCAGAAAAGGGGTGGAGATTAGGCTTCCTGCCATTTCCTGTACCTCAGTACCAAAAAGTTTTTAAATCAACTTTTTGTCTACCTGAGCAAATCTAACAAAGATTTTTTAAAAGGCAAGAATGAATTAACTGAGAGTGACTTTCCTTTGTTAGCTTTCCCAAAAACTGGGGTACAGAATATGCACAATGGACCGTACTCAAAGATTGAACAGAAGAAAGTAGAAATAAAAGAAATAATCTTAGGCCTAGGAGACTTATTTCTCAACCAAACAGGAATCTGTGAAATATACTTGAATACTTGGGTAAATAACACTGACTAAATGGCAAACTAAATTTGCCATTGAAGGGGTCAGACTGAGCCTCCCCAAAATGTGCCACATTGGCATGGGGATTACTTTCAGCCAAAGTCAATCAAGACCCAAAAGACTCGGGAAGGGCCTTTTACTTTCCCCTGAACTGCTTAAAAGACTTTAGAAGAGGGTCTGGTCGAGGAAGAGAGCTATCACCAGAGTGTGGGCTAAGTGTGGTAAGCTGAGGGAAAGCTTGGCAGGGCCTAGAGATCAAATTCCCCTCAGTTTCCCATTGTCTCTGTGAGACATGACAAACACTTGTGTCCCAAACTTTTGTTCTTCCCATCTTCCTATAGATTGGCTTCCTCCACTTTGAAGTTTCAGACCTCTACCACCTTCTCCTTAGCTCAGGATGGCATATACACCTCAATTGCTTGGCTGCCTATGGATATCACATTCTTATGAGACTCCCATATGTATAGAATTAAATTTGTTTTTCTCCTGCTATTCTGTCTTATTTCAATTTCCCAGCCTAAGAATCTAAACAGCAGAGAAAATTTTTCTCCTCTGCAACAGCATTTATCTGGGTAGAAGAAGCTGCATCAACCTTCCTATGATTCTGCAGTAATAATTAGATGTCTTTCATACATGTCATAGCCCCTACTCTTAGGTTGTGCTCCTTGAATTTTTGCTAATGATTTTCTACTATATTAATGATCTAATCAGGCATTTCTTCAGAACAAATGTAGGCCATTGTTAAATGAATGGCCAAGTTTAGTAGTTCAGTCTATGAGCATGAAAAATACCTGGTTCTATTTTATGGCACCAATTTGTGATATTAGAATGAAAATGTCTAATATGGACTAGGTTTTATTGCCTTAAGAATAAGAGCTTCTGGGCGCCTGGGTGCTTCAGTCAGTTAAGTGCCCAACTTCGGCTCAGGTCATGATCTCACAGTTCATGGGTCCAAGCCCCACATCTGAGTAGGTTCTGAGCCATCAGCACAGAGCCTGGGGGCTGCTTCAGATTCTGTGTCTCCTCTCTCTCTGCCTTTCCTCTGCTCATGCTCATGCTCTGTCTCTCAAAAAAATTAATAAACATTTAAAAATATTTTTTTAAATGAATAAGAGCCTCAAATTGCCTTCACTGACTTAACCACCCTTTAGGGTACAGTCATTTTCAAATCTTTTATGCAACACTTGAGAATATTAATGATAAAAGAGTTAATCATGTTTTATCTGGGTAATAAAAAATTAAATTTATAAAAGTGAAACTCAGAAACAGTAAAAATGTGAAGATGGCTCCCCAGGACAGGGTAACATCAGGGAAAAGTCCCTGAACTCAGAATTAGAAGCTTTGGTTCTGGGATTTGGTTTATTTTCTTTCTTTCTTTCAAAAAACATGTATTGAATGCTTTCTTATGCCAAACTCTTTTCCATCTCTACAGTTGGATGGATATAGTTGTGGGCAAAACAGACTAATTGCTTTCTTGGAGCTAGTAAGACATTAAAAAAAAATCACATATTTAATTGCAATTATAATAAGTACCATAGGGAAAAGAACAAGGTATAATTTTAAAATGTAGGAGGGGCACCTGGGTGGCTCAGTCAGTTGAGTGTGCACTTTGGCTCAGGTCATGATCTCACATTCAAGAGTTTGAACCCCACATCAGGGTCGCTGCTGTCAGCACAGAACCTGCTTCAGATCCTCTGTCTTCCTCTCATTGCCCCTCCCCCACTTGTGTTTGCTCTCTCTCTCTCTCTCTCTCTCTCTCTCAAAAATAAAGCCTAAAATATATATAAATAAATAAAAATGCAGGAGGGATGTACACCAAATTGGAGGGTTTAGGGAAAGCTTTCTTGAGGAAGTGACATTTAAACTGAAGGTTATGCATGAGTTAGCCAGGCACCTGAGTAACAAAGAGCTGGGGGTGGGGTGTGGAGAATATTTTGATCAAGGAAACAATATGGTGAAGGCTTTAAAGCAGGAACAAGCTTGGCATGACCGAACAACAGAGAGATTCATGGGGCTAGAACATGGTAGACAAAAAGGAGGGTGGAGGTTAGAGATATAAACAGGCTCAGATAGAACAGACACTTGTGGGCATGTTAGAAAGTAAATTACTGAGGCAGTAAAGGATTCTAAGTACAATGATAAAATTTATTTTTATGAATGCTTACTCTGGTGGGAATACAGAAATAGGATTAAAGATATATGGCTAAAAAAAAAAAAAACAAAACAAAACAAAAAAAAAACTGCAGGAGGACCTAGTGTCAAACTAGAGTGGATGCAGTAGAAATGGATTAGCGATATATATTAAAGTAGAATCCAGAGGACTTGGTGATAGGTTAGGTATGGGAGGTCAGAGAAAAGAAAGGCAGAGTCAGGGAATGCTCCCAGGTTTATGGCTTGGGCAACTGGGTAATGAAGTGGGATTTACTGAGTGATAAAAACTGGAGCAGGAAGAAACTGCAGAAGGAGACAAAGAAAGATGAAAGCTTCTGTTTTGCACATCACATTGTGATGTGAACAGGCATTCAAATAGAAATACCAGCCGGCCATTAGGTATGTGAGCCTAAAGCTCAAGCAGAAGTCAAGTCATTTATCAGTTGTGAAACTTTGGATGAGTCATCTTGTAATTCTGAGCCTCAGTTTCCTTATGTGAAAAACTAGAACCAACAACTGCCTGCCTCAACAGGATGGAGGGAAAGATAGATGAGGCAGCATCTATGAAGGGTCTCTCTCAACTATAATTTAGTATAGACATGCAGCGTGCTTGATTGATGAACAATAACTTTTCATGTTGGAAAGGGAAATGTGAAGAGTATATACTAAGTTTTAATATTCCATGTGTCTCTATTGGCAAATATACACACATTTATGAAGGGAAGGAGAGACAGAGAGAGGAAGGAAGGAAGGAAGGAAGGAAGGAAGGAAGGAAGGAAGGGGAAAAAAGCAAGGAAGGAAGAAAGGTAGGAAGGAAGGAAAGCAGTGGAATAATTTGTTAATTTTGGATTTTTCATGTAAATTCTTTTGAAGAAATATGTATCTTGGGCAGTCTCATAGCAAAGGCTCTCTAGTCCTTTGGCTTTCCCCACCTTGATAACTGTGCCTTCCACCTTTTTGTTTCCTCAAATACCCTTCCTACCTGGGGTCTTTCATAAAATATTTCATCAGTCAGATAAGTTGCAAAGCACATATTTTCTACTGGCATGAAGAAATACAGGGTATGTATTACATAGACAAGTAAACCAACTGACAATTTTTTTCAGTTTAACTCAGGGTTGATCTTTTGCAATTTATTTCTATCCATTATTCTACCCCTAAACCAATTTAAAAGTTTCAGTTAGTTCTACTAATTGCTAAAGTAATAAAGTGTTCAGTTAAACAGTCTCTCTAGAATACACATTGATTTTTAAGCCTTTGTGATCTCAAGAAGTTCTCATGGCGAACTGGTTCGGTTGGCTCTTGCTTTTTGGGGACACACAACTCCCAGTCATTGCCCTTTACACTCCAGTGGAAGATTTTCTAAATGATCAATTTTCTGCTTTTTAGCCTTTTCTAACAAAATGGAATCAATTGGCTTCTGGCTTTTTCATGGTACTCTTACCCTTGACCAAAATATCCAGCTTTCAGATTCCTGTTTCAGCAAGGTTCTATTTATTCTTCCTCACTCAACTCCTGTAGCTTGTCCTGAGGGTCTCTCCTTGGCTTTATGTTGTAGGTCCTTTCAAACACTAGCTTTCTCAAAACCACATTTATATCAAAAGGGTCCTTCCTCCTTCAACATAGTATACTTTAGTTCTCAAATATTGTGGAATATTCACATATTGTGGAAGCAGTTTTCATTATTATGACTTGTAGACCTCTTTGAGTGATTTGAAGGACAGAAGTAAAATAATCTGGTTTGATCTTTGGATTTACTACATGAAGGAGAATGTAAACAAAAGTTTAATGAAATTGGAGAAAAAATACAGAAGTGGGGATGGTGCCCTTTTTAGAGTAGAAAACTTCAAAGTGAAAGGCAGAAATGCACTAGGGTTACTACAAGTTTTTTTTAAAGCATTATACAGTAAGCAGTATATGAGATTCCAGTAGAATAAAGAAAAAATCAAATTACTTTTGATTAAAAAACAAAGCTATTTTATGGAGTTGCTTGAGAATACTTGAACTTCACCAATGAAGACAGGTGAGAAGAATCACAAAAGTCAAGCTCAATTCTGCCATCTACTGCTTAGCAAGCAAGAAACCATGGCTGGTTGAGACCTACATCTGTTCCGGCCCCCTTGGGTCACTGCTAGAGCATCAACAGCCATTTAGAGAAAGATGAGATAGAAGCCATTGAGATAATCCCTAGGAGATGTAACAAGACTTGCATCAACAAATAACAGATACTGGATTCAATTTAACCCAGTGAATAAACCAAGACAGGGTTTTTAATATATCTATATCTAATATGTAACTAATTGTATTCCACCCCTTTTTAAAGCTTCAACACTACTAAAGCAATAACTCAACTCAATCTAAATAATGTCTTTGAATGCTCAGCAACATGGTGGACAAACAGGTGTACTTTTTTAGTTTCTTCAGTATCTCATGGATCTGAAGGAGACAAACGATCCTCTCTTTACTCACTCTTGAAAGGAAGATTAAGCTTTAGATATTGGAGAAGGGAACTAGGAACAAGCATTCCAGGTTTTCTGTGCTCCCTTATCCCTGAGCAATGTTATCTTTAAAGGACAAAATACAGAAAACATAATTTGAAAGATTGTATGATTTCACCTCCCTGAAAAAATGACTTCTATATTAAATTCTTCCTTGAGTCATATTTTGAAAACAAAAACCCATAGCATTTTATATTTGTAGTCAACAATAATAGCTCTTCTTAGATGGAATAAAGGGCAAAGGATCACATTTTCTATTTCCATCTCTAGATTCCTAGTTCTGACAGTGAAAAGCAACACTGATAAACTTTAGCTTAGTAATTCTGCGATTACCATGTATTGATGAGCTCTTGTCAGTTGCCCAGCAATTCAAAAAAAAAAAAATTTTCATGTTCATTTATCTTTGAGAGAGAGACAGGGAGGGAAGGGCAGAGAGAGAGGAAGATACAGAATAGGAAGCAGACTCTAAGCTCTGAGCTGTCAGCACGGAGCCCGACGTGGGGCTCAAACCCATGAACTGCAAGATCATGAGTGAGCTGAAGTCAGACGCTTAACCAACTGAACCACCCAGGTACTCCTAAACCTGGCTAGTTTAATCCTGCTCTTCAAATACTGCATGGCAAAAGGTTATCAGTTACTAAGAACTTTCTCAATCTCTAAGGAATAATTGGTTTATACTAATCCACACTGCCCCTGCACCTTCTTCCTCCAACCTTCTTCCAACACATGCTTCGAGACCTTGCTCAGGTATCACCTTCTCTCCAAGACTGGCCTTCACCAATCTCCCTTTCAGAATAAATTGCTTTTTCATTGGTATTTCAATGGCAGTTTACCACATTCCTCTTTATCACTCTTATCTTCAATGCTTGTTTGTGTGTCTACATTCTCCACTGGACTGAGGACTCCTTGAGGGCAAAAATCATATGGCATTCAACTTTAGAGCTCCAATATCTGTAATGCAAGTATTTGATCTATGAAATATACTGGGTTTCAAAGCTGCAGGTGGCAAACTGAAGTTAACTAATATAATACTCCACATATCTAATAAATACAGACCTTTCCAGATCTCCATGTGTCTATTTCAGAAAGTTCAACACACAACACAACTAGCAGGTGCCAATCCAAAGGTTGACACATAATCAAGGAAAGAGATATTATACCGTACACTGATTGGGAACTGAAAAAATTAAAGAATTGATCCACTTACAAATTATATTTCAAAAAAAGCAAAACTTTTCTATTCAAGTTTCCAGCAAATAATAATGAATATTTGAATAATTCAAGGTGCATAATGTATTAAATATTTTGTCCTTTGCTATTCATTGTATGGCTTTGGGTGAACTAAAGGAATTAGCAAATTTTTCTTTTTCTCAAATCTCAAACACTTGCTAGTGTCTCTGCTGAACAGAATTTACAAATATAATATCAAATATTGGAGTCTTGTAGTTCGTGTCTTTCATGGCAGAATTTAGAAAGCACGGTATTCAGTGTAAAATATCAACTTTCAGGTAAGATAAAACACAAAAGTGTTTTATGTATCCTACCTTAGAGGGGCCTACAATTCTTACTTTTACTTTCTCCCAACCATGATGAATGGGGGGACTCTTTTTGCCTTTTCTGATTTTGCTTAAATCTCTTAATTTTTTATGAACTCTGAATCTAGTATTCACCAACTCAAATTTTAAAGTATATTTACTCTTATCCTTGAAACCACAAGTCTTTTTCTTCATTGTTTTCTTAAAGTTTGTTTTGGATTATCATTAAACTAGGTGCTCACAAATTCATTTGGCATTTATCCCCATATTCCCATGAAGATTTAATTTTGAAAGCTTTGCAAACACATTCTTTCTCCAAAATACAGTGTACCCATATGTGTTTATTAAATCAGTTACATTTCTGAAAAAAGTACAGAACTTCATGGCAAACTTCATGGCAACTTCCTTGGTAAATTTCCGGTAGTCATCATGAAATGAAAGATGGTAGAGGAGGTGGGGGAAAATTAGCAAATAGTTGGGGAGAAGAATCACAGGTTATCATGTATTTGAAAGGAATAATCCTCAAGATTCAAAACCTCCACAACTCTTTTTGTCCTTGTGCTCTCTAGTGAAAACAGTCTGGGTGGAAGCAGAAGCCAGTCCACAATGCTCATGAATAACTTGCATTCTTATGCTGGAGAGCAGCCAATTACCCTGGGACCAAATTCCTGTTTACTTTGTTGTGAATGTGGGAGACAAGCTGCCTGCCGGTAGCCGTTAAGGCAGTAAAAACACAGCCAGAGGCTGTCACAAGGAGGAAATCACAGAGCAAGTTAATTTGTGAACTTCAAGGACAGAGATTAAACACTGGGTAATGAAGCTCAAATGGTGGCTTTGCATGAAAGGGAAAAAAAAAAAAAAAAAAAAACCAACCAGGGCTGAGAAAGCCCCGTTAGGAGTTTGGTAAAATATCTGCATAACGACTGGCATATCATTCTTCTCCTCTTATAATCAATGGCCTTCAAAATTTGCTTCCAAAAAAGTTATTGATTCATTATTTGGCAGAAATGCAAGTTTGTTTCATTCTGAATCTCCCATTCTCCCTGATATACCTGGTACAGAGAGAATCAAAACCAAACAAACAGCATTTGGGGTCAAATTCTGAGCAACCCAGATAGAATTTAGAAACAGGATGGTTTGTTCCACTATTATGCTACACATATGCCATTATGCTGGCTAGGAAGCTTCCACATGCAGTGTTTCAGGTCTCAAGACTGCTTCAAGGCCTCTTATTTGCATTTAGAACTTGACCAAGGGGGAAAATGAGAACTGCCAAACCCATTAGTTTCTCCATATCCCTAAATAGTGTAGTATACTGTTATATTCCCTAGCTAACTATGAAGAGCTACCTCTTCAAATCCTAGAAGTTACACGGTGACTTCTGATTCACTAGGACCTCACTATCATAGCCACAGGTCTCATGACATGAGTTTTACAGTTCTTTGGACATAAAGTTGTTTTAACAACAACAACAACAACAACAACAACAACAACAACAACATTGGATAGAGTCCAGGATGGTAAAACTGATCTATGCTATGGTTAGTCATTCATTGCTGTTGCAATGTGGCAGATAATGGAATGCATCTACGTGTGTCCTATTTTGGAAGACCTTGGAGGTGTTTTTCAATGTTTTATCAGGAAAGATGAAAAATAGCCTGCCCAGTCCAGAATCCAAAAGCTTTATCCATTAGCATTTTAAATCTCGTCAAGTGGAATGTACACACAGGCACTGGGAGGTCCAGGTGTCTGGAAAAGAAGAGCTGAGAGTACACTAACAGGACATTCAACTAACTATAAAAACTTACGGCTTTACGAGGAAGCAATCTTTTTAAGGCTATGTTGTGTCATCATTTCGCATTCAAGATTTATCTGTCCAGTTACATCCCTTTTTTCATCCTTTGGTTTAGATTTTATTTCCCTTCTCAAAGACAATAATAGAGACTATTCAAGTCTATGCATACTTCAGATAATTAAGCAATCTTGCCATTTTTTTCAAAAGGATTCTTTTCTTTTTTTCATAATTTTCTCTCCATGGTCATTTCAAAGTGTCCCCAGATCACAACCAGGGGGAAAAAAAGTCAGCTAAGTTTCCCAATATGGAAGCCCAACAGGCTGAACTGTAGTCAAAACTCTTCATGTATTTCTTTCTCTTGTCCCTCTCCATACCACACAATATTTTCCTGGTGGCAGTGATTCCACAGGAACATGGAAGGACATGGTTGTTCTTGGCATCACTTTAGAAGTTAGAGGTGTCTTAGTCTCCATTTGGAGCCAACTGTAGATGTCATACATGAATTTATCTTAACCCTTTTTTGGGAGGCTGTTTCTAGTTTTAGCTTATGACACCTTTTGAGATAATGAGTTCT
Organism: Panthera uncia; assembly: GCF_023721935.1. Taxonomy (NCBI): domain Eukaryota; kingdom Metazoa; phylum Chordata; class Mammalia; order Carnivora; family Felidae; genus Panthera; species Panthera uncia. Next base: position 22,217,660 of record NC_064813.1, read on the forward strand.
ATGTTTCATATAAGAGAAAAATCATTTCTCTTTAACAGATAAATAAGCAGGGAAAGGAAAGATCTGGGGCCTGGCTTACTGACCATCCTGGGGTATCAGACTTAGATCTGACCTTGAAACAAGAGACTCTGAACAGCAGAAGGATACTGTTCTGTAATTTTTGGTTCAGTTGCCTTCCCCTTCCAGGGCAGAATCTCTGTTTTTGTATTCTCAACACTCAAATAGTAACTGCATATAGTAGGGCCCACAGAACTGTGTTGTTGAAAAAATGGATAGATGCCTGTCTTTAAGAACAGAGAGGGAACATAAGTGAGTCAATTTCACTACTTCATAATTTTGGCAAGAATACATTTCTCTACTGAATTCCCAACTCGTAAATTTTTCACAAAGCTCTCAATTGATAAATATTGTTTCTATTTCAGAAGTCATCTTTTCATATTTTACTTTTTAAATATGATTATTTTATATGTATTCTTCTGCTTTAATTAAAAACTAAAGTAGAAATACTTTACCTGAGAATATAAGAAAATGTAAGGATAGAGTGAATTTATAGAAATAAGGACTGACTTTAAGAAATATATAGTTTTTAATTACTTTATATATTATAGGTAGAAATAAGTAAGGAACTAACACAGACAACGTAAAGAGGAAGTTCCAACCCACTTGGAACAGTAGCAGGGTAGGATCCAGTAGGGGAAACAGGTTCTATCACCATCTGTATAGTTGACTAACTTTGGGGAAATCAGTTAAACTATGGTATCCAAATTCCTTATTAATAAAATGAGAATAATAATATGTACCTTATTAGACACACAAATTACAGTTAAGGATCCAAATTAGATGATGTTTAAGAATTAGGTAATTAGCTTCCTTGCTGCATGTTTCTCAAGGGCAAGAACTCTGTTTTACTCATCTTTGTACCCAAAGTTCCTAATACAGTGCCCACTTGGCATGTAAAAGTTAATGGAAGTTGTTTTAATCATTAGGCAATAGATACTCAAGAAGAGATCACAAGAGTGCACAAAACAAAAGGCAAGGTTTGCAAGGTAAATGTGTGTGTGTGTGTGTGTGTGTGTGTGTGTGTGTGTAATAATTTGTGGAGAAGAAAAACAAAGAGGAGGAAATTAGGAAAGTCTGAGTGGGATGAGTGACTAATCCTGATAGTCACAGGATTTATGATATTGTCATTAAAGACATTGTAAAGGAAAAGATTCTCCTTAAAAAGGAGGAAGATTGGGAAAACAAAGGAAAAGACATCCCTTCCCCTCTTGTCACCTTTCATCTTCATTTAACCAATTTATCTTCTGTTCCATCTTTTGAATCAAACTCTTCCCAATGACTTTGTCCCATACTGATGTCTACCTTCTCTGAACTCCTAAATACATTTAACAAAAATTATTTCCACCCTCCACATGGTATGTACTCATCTGCTATTTTATCACTATTTTGCCTTTCCCAGATTTCATGTCAGAAACTGATTGCCCCTCAAAATCCATTCTCCCTTTCCTCCATGATTCCTATACTCCTTTGCAGCTAGGTAGCTAAAGGATTATGTTCTTTCCAATGGAAAAAGGGTGGAAATGATGGGCTAGACTGGGAAAACCTCCTTAGCTCTTCAATGCTATCCCCCCCTTCCCAAAGGCTGAATGGTGGCAAAGATGACCAGAACAATATGTTGAAGATGGCAGAGAGTCTATCAGCTTAGCTTTCTGAATGACTGCATGGAGCAGACTGGTCTTCCACCCTCACAGAGCAACCAACAGTGAGCAGTTACTTGAGGAAGAAAGAAACTTCTGTCGTTTTTGAGACATAACACTCTCATCTATTTGTGACAAGCCACCTTAACTAATATGGACAGGTTCATCTCTTCTCTCCAATTAGATTACATGTCTTAACCATGTCACCCACCCCAGCACTAAGTCCATTTTAGCAATAATAAACATTTTATTTTTCTCTTCTTTTATTAACTTCTGAAGTTAAAATTAAATGGTGCAGAGGGAAAACATCACAGCTACAAATCGAATGGAGAATAGAATTACTAACAAAGAAGAGAATGTGGGGGAAAGGTATACTTCTCTGGAAAGATAGAATCTAGGAGATATTAAAAATGTTATTGCTACTGTTATTTAACATTTTTTTTTCACATTTATTTATTTTTCAGAGACAGAGAGAGACAGAGCACAAGTGGGAGAGGGGAAGACAGAGAGGGAGACACAGAATCTGAAGCAGGCTCCAGGCTCTGAGCTGTCAACACAGAGCCCTACGCCGGGCTCGAACCCACTGACTGTGAGATCATGACCTGAGCCTAAGTCGGATGCTCAACCGACTGAGCCACCCAGGTGTTCCATATTGCTACTGTTATTTAAATCATATTCCTGCACTATCCAAAACTACTAATGGAGATTCCAGAAGTACAAAGTTTTCTGTAAAGCCTAAAGATCCTTTAAGAGAAATATTATATTGGGGCGCCTGGGTGGCTCAGTCGGTTGAGTGACCAACTTCAGCTCAGGTCATGATCGTGCAGTTTATGAATTCGAGCCCCACATGGGGCTCTGTGCTGACAGCTCAGAGCCTGGAGCCTGCTTCAGATTCTGTGTCTCCCTCTCTCTCCCTACCCCTCCCCTGCTCACGCTCTGTCTCTGTCTCTCTCAAAACTAAATAAACATTAAAACAATTTTTAAAAAAAGAGAAAAATTATATTTTCTTCTGTTAAGATATTTATTATTAGATTCTCTAAAAAATGAAATATTGGAAATCATAAAGCTGAACAACTGTGAATCTGGTAAAAATCACTAAGCTGGATTTATTTTAGTACCATTATGTAGGCCAGAGGCTTTTGTGCCTTTTGATTTCTGTTATTATCTTGATGCTCTTAGTTTCTTTTACTATACATGTCAGTGATTTAAACTGGGCTTTTACTTATAAGTGTTATTAAAAAATATTATCTAGAAGACCTATTCATTCTCAAATTCTTGGCAAAAGTGATTAAGATTTTTGTAAACAGAAAGTAATAATTGCCAGCAATAGAACTATAAAAATCCACTGAAGAGCAATTGGTAGCAACTCCTCCTAAAATTGAAACAGATTTAGTATCCAAATAGATCTTTCATCTGTTTAGCCCAGAACAGAAATGCCCAGTATTCCCCAGCCTGCGGCCTAGAATTGATATGTTGAGAGATACCTCATCTTAAAACAAGTAGAATGCAGAATCCTGAATAGTGACTGTAGTGCTCTTGAGAATCTATTGGTTCACTACAGGCCCTTATCAGTTTCTCAATGACATTGTACAGCCCTTCCTGGTAATGCATTGGTGTGCATGCCAAAAAAGAGACAAATAAAACAACCACAATAACAAAAGTCTGAGGAACAAAGAGGCTTGCTTCCTATCCCTAGTGTAGGCTAAAGGAGGTCTTTAAGACAGAGGTAGAAGTGAGATACGAGGCTCCAAGGTATTTAGAATATTTCTTCCAAAAGTTTAGAAAAGGGAAAAGTTACATTTGTTGATCTGCCACAGAATGATCCAAGGCACATTCAAAGGGCTGATATGGCCCCAAAGCCGATTCACCTAAATCTTACAAACTTGATGAACTCATGCAACCGTCAAAGGTGAATTTTTCACCAATACCACCTTACAAACATCAACAGCATGGAGAAAGCATTATTGTTCAAGTTGCAGAATTACCTTATTTATTTCAGCAATCTGATTTAGGAAATTTCTCTGATGATGTATGTCAAGATTACATACTACTGTATGGAGTTCATATTGGAGCCCTTTTACTTCCTAACTAAATTTCACTTGTCCTTTCAGTAGCTCAGTAAAATACATTCTCATTCAAACTGTCACCACATGGCACAGAGCTTAAGAAACTGCACCCATTTTAATTGTTTTAATGTTTATTTTTGAGAGTGTGTGTATGTGAGAGAGAGAAAAAGAGAGAGAGAGAGAGAGAGAGAGAGAGAGAGAGAGAGAGCAAGAGAGGGAAAGAGAGACAGGGAGACACAGAATCCAAAGCAGGCTTCAGGCTCTGAGCTGTCAGCACAGAGCCCAGTGCGGGGCTGGAACCCACGAACCGTGAGATCATGACCTGAGCTGAAGTCAGATGCTCAACCAACTGAGCCACCCAGGTGCTGAAACTGCTCCCATTTTAAATATTGAACAAAATTCAAAGCACAGGTTGGTAGACTCTAAAAAAAAGAGAGAGAGGTTAGAGTAGGAGAAAGCCAAAGCATAAGAGACTCTTAAAAACTGAGAACAAACTGAGGGCTGATGGGGGGTGGGAGGGAGGGGAGGGTGGGTGATGGGTATTGAAGAGGGCATCTTTTGGGATGAGCACTGGGTGTTGTATGGAAACCAATTTGACAATAAATTTCATATATTTAAAAAAATAATAATAATAAATAAAATAAAATAAAGAACATCCAATTCAATCCTCTGTGTTTTGTCCCTCTAGGATTTCTTTTGTTCCAGCAAGTTCATGGATAACTACACAGCTTCTCAGTAACTATTTGGGTTTGATTCCCAGCTTGCCTTTTACTAGCTCTGAATCTCAGGCTAATTATTCAACCTTTCTGTGCCTTAGTCTCCTCATCTGTAAAATGAATTAATATATGTGTTAATACTGTTTGGCATATAATAATAGCTCAATAAACCATACCAATGACTCCCAAAATAGAAATTCTATTCCAGACTTCTGTCCTGTTAAGCCAATTGCTATAGCTTAACCATAGGGACACTCAAAGATTCCAGAGACACCTTAAGCTCCATATGCCCTCAAATCAAACTTCTGATATTCTTACCGAAAACAGATTCTCTTGTGTCCATTTCTTTACTTTCTGAATATGCTATAATTCTAAAATCCAAGAAAATTAGAATTTCAACCTGTAGCCCCAACTTTTGTTTATTGCCACATAATTTTCTAGTTCCCATTCAGAAGTAAGAAGATTAGAGAGTTAGATCACAGATATAAAATCCTGGCACATAATTCTCTGCAAATAAAACTGCATGGAAAACTTATAACTGAATGTCTGGAGAAAAAAAGGTGGCTTGTCCTGAACCTATTGCAGAAATTTCATTATTTTTTTTCTGTACCACTCTTTATTTCTTAGCAAATAATTTTTACATTCGTTTATATGCCTCTAAACACAAATAAGCATGGTTGCTAAATAATATTATGCCATTAAATTTCTTGTTTAATGCCTCTTCCTTATGTTTCTTGTTAGAAGTTAATGAACAGTGTATGCAATTAAGAAAGAAATAAATCCCAATTCCCTCATGAGCCACAGAAATAAATCAGTATGTCTTAATCTCAGAATAAGAAACAAAGATACTTCTTCCTCAGACCAAACAAAGCAGGGATTTCAAATTGAAAGAGAGCCATGAAAAAAACTGACTCCCCAAATATGGTGAGCTTACACTACAAAAATGAAATTAAAGAGTCTAAGCATTAATAAAAGATTAGAACCTTATATGAAAAGTTTTTGCTAGTGTGTTAGGAGCCAATAGAGACACAGACATCCTTCTTTGTTTTTAGAAAAATGTATACGCTCTAGATACTAGGCTGGAATTCAACTAAGATGGTACTTTATTATGAATATAGAGCATTTAACTCATCTTTGACGTTCTAGAGGCCACCCACACTCACTCAGATGCTGCTCCTATAGTAATTTCAGGTACAGCCAAGGCTTCCTGGAAAAGTGCTCAGTCCTAGCCAAGTGCTCAGTAAGGTACTCAAGGACATCCCACAGATCAGGACTGTAACGCAGGATAGACATCTCTGGCGTGGGTGTCAAACTAGAACTTAAACACGCCTCCCATAAGACAATGCAGAGCAAGGTGAACCCTGAGGAACCAGTCACCAAATGGAAATCCTACTCTCCCTTCCCCACTGCCGTTCCCAGTTCCTGCCAGATAACCAAATGAGTTCAGCTGTTGACAGAATCTTCTCTTAACCTCTTTTTCCTTTTGGGCTAATTAACATTTGTGTGTGTGTGTGTGTGTGTGTGTGTGTGTGTGTGTGTGTATTTACAACACACACAAAACAAATTTGTTTTACCATAAATAAATTTACTTATTTCTTAAGGCTCATCTGGAAAAGTAAAAATCTAGCCAAGGGTTCAACATAACATAGGAGTTGTTTTCTCAATCTCCATGGCAAAACGTCATCCAAACAGAATTGTTATGAGCTGTAACTAATTATTCAGGTACAAGGTTAAAGAGAGGGAAGCTAGATTCATTTTTTTCTTCTTTTCTTCATTTTTCTTTTTCTTAAGTGCAGTTAGTGAGTTAATCCTACATTTCTGTTTATTGCACACCATGATCACAGCTTCGCGAAAGGTCTCATCCTTGTTTAATATTTTTCTTCTCTTCATCCTTTATTCACATTCCCATTTTCCTAATTCCTGGAGGTACTCACTCTATTTTGTTTAGTATGTCTCAGATATGTATATATCTCTACAAGATCACTGCCAATACCAAATTGTGTCACGTTCACACCCACCACAGGTCCAGGGGCAAAGATGTTTTCTCCTCCATTTTAAAGAGTGGAGTCATCTCTCCAATTTCAGGGGGCCAACATGACTCTGCCCAGTGCCTTGGGTGTGGGGGGTCTTACCAAGTATTGAATCAAAGAGGATTATGTTTGAGCCTTAAGATCGAATGGCATTTCCCTTGCTAGGTTTTAGACTTGCTTAGAATCTGTCATTCCTTCCTCCCTTCTGATTTCTCCTTTTTGGAATGGAAATGTTTATCCTATGCCTGTCTACCACTAAATTTTGGAAGCACATATCATGTCTGGTTTCACAGTTCACAGTTGGAGAGCAATTTTTCCTCAGGATGAATCATACTTCAAGTCTCAACCATATCTTATTTAGATGATATTTAGATAAGACTTTGGACTTTAGAGATGATGCTGAGATGAATTAGATTTGAGGAGCTATTGGGATGGAATAAATGTATTTTTTACATAATAAGGACATGAATTTGGGTTGGGGATCTTGGGGTAGAATGCTATGAACTGAATTTTGTCCCTCCCAAATTCATATGTTAAAGCCTTAATCCCCAGATTGTACCTAGAGATAGGGTCTTTAAGAGGTAATGAACATTAAATGAGGTCATAAGGGTAGGGCCCTAATCCAATAGGACCATTGTCTTATAAGAAGAAGAATCTCTATCTCTGTCTGTCCCATGCAAGGAGGCAGCCATCTGGAGCCAGGAAGAGGGCTCTCACCAGAACCCTACCATGCTGCCACCCTGATCTTGGACTTCCAGTCTCCAGAACTGTGCGAAAATACATTCTGGTTGTTTAAGCCATCCAGGTTGTGGTTTTTTGTTATGGCAGTCTGAGTTGACAAATATAGACATAATATTATTTTGTGTCCCTACACATTTTAATTTATATAAATGGCACTATACCACTGCTTAAATTGTTTCTTTCGTTTTTCACTCAACACTGAGTTTATAGATGTATCCATGTGGCTGTATGTATATCTAAGTCACTACTTCTGACTAAAGTGGAGTCCAATATATGCTTCCAATGTATCCTTTATCTATTTTCTAGTAACAGACTTTTGGTTGCTGCTACCACAAACAGGATGGGTTCAATATTCTAATACATGACCCCTAATAGGTTTATATAAACCCAAAGACATATACATTTTGGCTCAAATAGTACACACAGATCAAATTTCCCTTCATGCTGTTAGATTGCTTTTTCAAATGGCTGTGTAGTATGCACTTCCTTGGAGAGTATTAAGAGTCTCTATTCTTGCCAGCATTTGGTACCATACTTTTTGCCAATCTGATGTATAATTAGGAGGTTTTTAACAGTAATTCTCATTTATCTAATTACTACTGACATTGACATCACTTCTTACACATGTTAACCATTGGAGTTTCCTCTCCTGTGACTAATTCAGAGCCTGCTCCCATTTTTCTATCATGTGTTCTTTTTCTCATTGGTTTTCAAAATTTTTTTATATAATCTAGATAGTGATCCCTCATCATTGTTAGATGCTGCCATTGTCCCCAGCCATCTATCCCAATTTTATGGAACAGAAATCCTAATTGTGCTACAGGCAAATTTGTGTTTTTCTCTTTTTATCTTGTTGAAATAAGATATTCAAACCCAAATATATCTTTCCATCTTTTCTTTATAAGCTTTAGAGCATTACCTTTCACTTTTTGGGTCTTCAGTCCATTCAAACTTTATTTTTATATATAGTATGAGTTAGGAATACAAATTTATTTTTCTCCACTTAATGAGACTGTTTTTCCTAATACCATCTACTAATAATCCTTTCTCTTCTCCATGTTTCTGAGATATCACCTCTATCATACCAATTTCCCATTCACAGATGAGATGTTCTGAGTTCTCTTTCTCTTTTATTGGCATAGTGTATATTTCTGTGACAGACCTTTTTTTTTCAGACCTTATTTTTTATTATAGATTACTTATAGATGATAAAATATCCCCCTTTTCTCTTTTTTAATAAATTTATATTTTCATGTACCCTTATTTTTCCATATAGTTTTTTAATCAATTTGTCAAAAGCTCTTTAAAAATCCTCAATTTATTAAAAATACATTGAGTACATACCTAATTTAAAGGCATCTTTAAAATCTTACATCTCCCCATACATGAGTATGATGTATTCTACTATTTAGCAATGTCTTCTTTTGTATGTTTAAATAGTTTTAAAATATTCTCCATTAAGACTTTGTGCATTCTCTATCTTATCAATTGCTAGATACTTCATAAATATTTTGCTGACATATCTTATTTGCTATTACTTAGTTGATTATTTCTATTGTAGAGGAACATTTTAATTTTAAATTTGACCTTGTACAAACTTGCAGAACTCTTATAATTGTCTTAATAGTTTACCTACTGATTGTATTAAGTATTCTCTATTGATGAGTGTATCATCTACAATCAATGGCAGTTTCAACTCTTCCATTTAATCCTTATACATTCATTTCTTTTATTTTGTCTTAATACACTATCCAGGACCACAACAGACGGTTCATATTATCAACTGGTTTGAAATGTTTGGTCACATCAGTCAGATTTTCTGCATTTTGCTTACTTCTATGTGCTTTATTTTCAATTTCTGAGGTAAGTATAATAAAATCCCTCATTACTGTTGGTAATTTACTTACTTCAAGCCACTGTTGCTGATATGTTTTCCTTGTTTTAAGTTCATGTAGTTTGGTCTGTATCCCTATTGGTTCAATATTTTCTTAGTCTATTGTTCCCCTTACCAAAATATACCTTTTTGCCCTTTAGGATGTTTTTACTCAAAATTTACTATGAAATTCTTTGAATGTTTGGAAGAATTCATTTTTTAAATGATCTAAACTTATTCATCTGTATAATTTCATTTCTTTGATATTTATTGAAGCATTCAAGTTTTTAATTTCTTCTTAAATTAGTTTTGGTAAGTTTTATTTTTATCCAAGAAACAGTCTATTTCAAATAACTTTTCAATTTAATTTTTTCCATATGGTTATTAATAATATTCTCTATTATTCTTATAACTTACATTGTATGTAGGTCCCTATTTTTGTTCCTAATAGTGCTTATTTTTCTTTTCTCTTCTTTTCTTGATCAGGACCTTCAAAGGCTTATTAATTTTATTAGCCTTTTTAAAGAACCAACTTCTGATTTGTTATTTTTCACTTATGGATCTAGTTTTCTCTTAGTTATTATCTGCTCTTATTTTTATTATTTCTATATTCTACATTCTCAGGTTTACTGTATTCTTTTTCTAGCCAAAGCAATTTTGCACAGAAAAAAAAAAATTAGGAGATTTATACTACCTATCTTCAGGACTTACTCTAAAGCTATAATAATAAAGATAGTATGACACTGGTGTTAAGAATATACATAGACATTGTTGGAACAGAATTGAGACTCATAAAATAGACTATATAGAACTAAACAAAGCCTATATATTAACTGTATTTCAAAAAGGGAATGACAGTTTATAGCAGCACTATCAACAATACTGAAACTATGGAAAGATGTCCATCAACATTGACTGATGAATGGATAAAGATGTGGTATATCTATGCAATTGAATAATATTTAGTGAACAAAAAGAACAAGATCTTGCCATTTGCAATGATGTGGATGGAGCTAGAGTGTATTTATGCTAAATGAAGTAAGTCAGTCAGAGAAAGATAAATACCATATGATTTCACTCATCTGTGGAATTTAAGAAACAAAACAGATGTACATAGGGGAAGGAAAAAAAGAGAGAGGGAAGCAAACCATAAGAGACTCTTAACAATAGAGAAAAACTGAGGATTGATGGAGGGAAGAGGGCGGGAATGGACTAAATGGGCGATGGTTATTAAGGAGGGCACTTGTTGGGATGAGCACTGGGTGTTGTATGCAAGTGATGAATCATTAAATTCTACACCTGAAACCAATTTTACCATATATGTTAACGGAATGGAATTTAAATAAAAACTTGAAGAAAAAAAAAGAAGGGATTGACAGAATAGTGACTGGAGAAGGCCATAGAATCAAGGAAGGTTTCTTTTCTTTCTTTTTTCCCTCCAGCTTTACTGAGGCACAAATGACTAATACAATTGCAAGATGTTTAAAGTATACAATGTGATGATCTGATATATGCATACATTGTGAAAGGATTACTTCCACTGAGTTAACTGACACATCCATCACCTCAAGATATCTGCCTTACTTGTTTATTTGTTTGTTTCAAACATTTAAATTCTACTCTCTTAGCAAATTTCAATTACACAAAACAGTGTTATAAACTACAGTCATCATGTTATACATTAGATTTTCAGACTTTATCTTACTTATTTTATAACTGAAGGTTTACATACTTTTACCAACTTCTATTTCTCCACTCCCCAGATCCTGGCAAACACTCTTTTCTCCTCTCTGTATCTATAAGTATGCAAAAAATATCTGTATCTACCTTTAGCTTTCACTTTCTGGCTTATTTCACTTAACTAATGTCCTCCAGGTTTATCCATGTTGTCACAAATGACAGGATTTCCTTCTTTGTTAAGGTTGGATAATATTCCAGTTTGTGTATGTGTGTGTATGTATGCATTATGGACACTTAGGTTATTTCCATACTTTGGCTATTGTGAATAATGCTGCTATGAACATGGGAATATAGATATCTCTATGAGTATGCCCTAATCCCCCAAACCTGTGAATATGTTATTATACATGGCAAAGAGGAATTAAGGTAGCGTATAGAATTAAGGTTGCTAATTAGCTGAACTTGAGATAGAAAGGATTATCCTGGATGACCTAGGTAGGCTCAATGAAGTCATAAGGGTCCTTGTAAGTAAAAGAGGGAGGCAGGAGGGTCAGAATCACAGAGAGATCTGAAGATGCTCTACTCTTAGCTTTGAAGATGAAGGAAGGGCCTACAAGCCAAGGAATGTAGCAGGTCTCTAAAAGTTGGAAAATGTGACAAAGCATATTCTCCCCTAGAGCTTCTAGAAAGAATATATCCCTGTTGACACCTTGATTTTAGCCCAGTGAGACAGACTCTGGACATCCACAGTGTTTAGCCCAGTGTTGCAGACTCCTGACATCCACAATCGCAAGATAATGTATTTGTGGGGTTTTTTTGAAGTTTATTTGTTTATTTTGCGGGAAAGAGAAAGCACAAGCGAACAGAAAGAGAGGGAGAGAGAGAATCCCAAGAATTGTCAGCAGAGCCGCAAGCAGGCTCGAACCCATGAACCACGAGATCATGACTTGAGCCAAAATCAAGAGTCAGGTGCTTAACCAACTGAACCACCCAGGTTCCCTGCATTCATATTGTTTTGAGTCACTGAGTTTGTGGTAATTTGTTAGAGCAGAAATAGAAAACTAATATAAGACGAGGGTTCAGTAGAAGGTGGTGAAAGTTTAAAATACTGCTTATGAGGATTATACGTAACTGATCAAACCTGGAGGTTTTAGAAGGCATTAACTAGGTAAAGAAGGGAGAAAGAATATTCCAAATAAAGAGAAGATCATGAACAAAATCAGGAAAACAAGAAAGCTTAGCGTACTCAAGCCTGAAATTTAAAATGATAAGATAGGAGCCTGGTAAATGATATGTATATGTATGTGTGTAGACAAATATAAGTGACTTATATCATGATCAACAGCAGCAATGAAAACAAAACTCAGGGCATAGTCCAATGAGTCGCTCTTATTTGTAACTCTCCTATGACTGATCTAGAGCTTGCTCTAAAACTAAACAGTAGCTTTTTAAAAAGTTTAAATAATTCTCTTTGAAATATAAATTCCTTAAAAACGAATGATTACAAGGGCAACAGACTCTGAATTTTAATTTCAACTCCACCATTTATAGGGTGTGTGATCTTCAAGTTATCTCTCAAAGCTTCAATAGCCTCATCTATAAAATGAGGGTAGTAATTACACTTGCTTCTTGGGTTTTTTTTTTTTTTTTGAGGTTTAAATAAGATGATGCATGCAAAGTAAATGTCACAATGCTAGCTACTTTTACTATTGCTATTTTTATTCTCATGAAGAGTTTCTCATAGAATGTCTCCTAGAACTTAGGCAGTTAGCTGGTTTGGAACATTTCTGCAGCAATTTTTTTTTCTGTCTCTGACTCTGAACAGTAACTGACAATAAACGAATGTGTTTTCATTACACCTTGACTGAATAACATGGCTAACACTGAAGACTATGCAAGAAATTGCAATTTTCTAAAGCAACTGTGACCAGAGCATGGTATGGGAACAGACTGATTAGTGTGGGCATTATATAATTTTGCAAAATTTCTTCTTTGGTGGGACAATAAAATTCTTTATAACACTGAGCTTTATAGATAAACATCAGTATGTGGTGAACGAAAGAAATAAGTGTTGCAAGAATGTGCCAAACATTATAGTTAGTTATACTTTGTTATAAAGTTAATAAAATAACTTCATTCTTTAATAACTCCTTCTTCAACCTGGGCTGTGTATTCAATCTCTTACTTTGTGTGTAACTGAGTGAGAAAATACTTCTTGATTTCTGTTATAAATGTAAGCTAAAGTGTTTCGGCTTGATTTCACCCTTGAGATAGCCCTGGTATCCCATGGTTGCACAAAGGACATTCAAACACTGAAATCATCACTGGATAACCCAGAAGTCACCAAGAACTAGGGAAACAGAAGACTTGATAAATTTATACAATTTTATAAAATACTTATTGGTAGGATAATGTGTCAACATGTTTCCAATATTGAATTTTTGATTAACATATTGAAATTGTTTCGTGTATGTATTTTTGAAAAATACACTTAAAGAGAGAAAAGAAACAATGTGCAATTTAAATTTCTTTTCTTGAATTCTTTAGTTTTTAAGAATTCTTCACTTGTTTCACTCAGACACCATCTGAGTCTTTAATAGGTCGTGAAATAGTGTTCAATATTGTGAGAAGTAAGGGAGATGATTCATTTTCAGAAGTACCAAATAAATAAAAGTTATGCTGTCTAATTAACAATAGGTTTACAACCTATTGGAAAATGCACGAACCCCACCCCACCCCCAACACATACACAATGGCATCCCAAGCCCTTAGACACTTCATTTCCTGCTTCCCCTCTTCATTTCACAGGCTTATTTTCGTGGGTTTTGCAATGAGCATGCACCAAAAAATTGAAGTCTCTGCGTCACCTCAAGGAACGTACACTTATTTAAATCAGACTATTTTTTGCCTTACATGGGCATAGGCGACATCTAGGTAAGGCTATAATATCTGGAGTACTCAGGCAATGAGGAATCAGGGCAGGGACTTGCATGCTAGGAGATAAGTTGCCTGCGGTAACTGCCCCAAGTGAGACTGTCCATGAGACACCCACTCTTGCAAGATTGTTGATTAAAGCCTTGGTTCACTCTGCTCTGAGTCTCCATGTCCCTCCTTTGATGGGGTCGGTGGGCTTATTTCTCACAAATATTTAATGAGTATAGTAAGTCAGAAATTCCATAGAGATTTTACATGAAACATTGTTAGGCTTTCTTCACCAACTAGAGAGCATGCACCTGACATTAAGGATGATGCCTACACAGGTGTGTGTTTCCAGCACCAAACTCAGAGTCTGGCACATTAGATGGATGCGGAATGGATGCCTGAATGAACGAGTGAATGACTACCTGAATGAAGTGACAAAGACAGGAGTAATTAAACAAAATGTGCACTTTCTAAGCTATCGAAGGCTTAAATAAAAACAATTGTTGCAGGTTATTTAATGAGGAATCTACTGGAAATAGTTCTGGAGACCAAGCACTGGTAAGGCAGTAGAGGCTAGATCACCAAGCAGGTTGTCAAGCTGCTTATTCAAGCCTTCTCATTGAACACAAATCTCTAGATAGGTCTTTAAGTCAAAGGAAATGTAACATAGTATTTGGTCAGTCTCATCCTTTTACTGTATTCCTTTGCTATTTTATTTCCTTCCTTGTTTCCTGCTTGACAGGAAAGAATTACCACATCAACACCTGTAACTCTCCTGAATTGTGACAAAAATTTGAACTCAGTGTTTGAAGAACAAGAAAAATGAAGAGGAGGGGGAGAATAGTCATGGATCTTCGGGTCACTAACTGCATTATGTCAGGCTGGTCATAAAAGCCATCTGGCCCTTATTTTCCTAATATGTAACTTGGGAATGCAGAATTAGATATTCATTGAAATCCCTTCAAATTTTGTAGTCAGTGATTTTAATTAAATGTGTGATATTTGGGGATAAATATAAAAGCGTGTACTTAAGGCCCACCTTTACTTCCTCTTATGCTAATTTAGCAGTAGCTTTTCTAAAACAAAGAGATTTGCTTTTTTCCCCTTAATTTGCTAATTTATTGTCATCTGTGCATGTAATGGGACTGAGAATGATCAACATGTCCATTTTACTCCAGTCCTGTGCCAGAACTGAAACAAAGAAAAGAAAGGGTGCAGAGGACAAGAGCCTGGTCACTAAGAAAAACAGTAAAAACAGAGGACCAACTAAACTTCTACTGGGCTATATCTGATAGGTTTAGGGAAGAGTATAAACAAGAAGGCAACCACGGAGACAGACTAAGATGAGGAATCAATGTGGATTTGGGGAGAGGGAGAGTCCACCAGAGAGTTTCAGAGAGCTGGAGAATTAGAGAAGAAAGAAGGAGGATTTGCTGTGAACTAGATGCTTAGATTTCTTCTTTAAGAAAAAAGCAAATGCTGGGGAACCTGGGTGGCTCAGTCAGTTGAGCATCCGACTTCAGCTCAGGTCATGATCTCATGGTTCGTGGTTCGAGCCCTGCATCGGGCTCTGTGCTGACAGTCAGAGCCTGGAGCCTGCTTCGGATTCTGTGTCTCCCTCTGTCTGCTCCTCCCCCGCTCATGCTCTGTTTCTTTCTGTCTCAAAAATAAATATAAACATTAAAAAAATAAAAAAGCAAATGCTTTATTTCTAAATTCTTTTTTCTTAAAAGCAAACTTTTTTCATGTTAGAATAGCTTTAGATTTTTAGAACAGTTACAAAAATTGTACAGAAAGTTGGCACGTACCCCACACCCAGTTTCCCCTGTTAACATCTTAGATTGCTATGATATTTGTTACAATGAATGACCAATATTGATACATTATAATTAAGTAATGCTTTATTAAAATTTCACTAGTTTTTCCAAAGAGTTTTCACCTGTTCCAGGATCCCATGCAGGACACGTTGCACTTTGTTGTCACGTCTCTTTAAACTCCTTTTGGCTGTGATAGTTTCTCAGACCTCCCTTGTTTTTGATGACCTTGACAGCTTTGAGGAGTATTGGCCAGGTGTTTTGTAGAATGTCCCCCACTTCGGTTTTTTGGGTTTTGTCCGTTGTTGTTCTCATGATTTCACTGGGATTATGGGTTTGGGGAGGAAGACCATAGAGGTGAAGTGTTGTTCTTATCATGTCAAGGGTACACGCTATCAATATGACTTACTGCTGATGGTGTTATCTTTGATGGTCTGGCTGAGGCAGTGCTTACCAGGTTTCTCCACTATACAGTTATCCCTCCCCCCCTTTTTTTTCTGTACTCTTTGGAAGCAAGCTACTAAGTGTAGTAGTCCACACATAAGGGGTGAAAAATTCTATTCCACCTCTTGGAAGGGGTAGTCTCTACATAAATTACTTGGATTTTTTTTTATGGGAGATTTGGCTTTTCTCTCCCATTTTAGTCATTTAAATTGGTATTGGACCCATTTTATATTTTGGGTTATAGTCCCAAGGTTATAAATTTTGTTGCCTAAATTCCTTTGTGTGGTTGAATTTATTTTCTTGAACATACCCCTCTGAGGAACTCAAAACTCCTCAAGCTGTCTTTGAAACCTTTTCTATTAGCCTTAAAGACTAACTTGGAAGGGTTTCCTCCTGTGTCCTTGTTGCTTTCTACACTCAGGTACATGTTATATTTGATTCATAATTCAGGGACCAGGATGTTTCCAAAGTGGTAGTAAACCATTGCTTAGACATTCTACTCAAGGAAATTACATGCAAATGTCATGGCCCTTTGACACTAGGAATTTTAGTTGTTAGACCTTGCCCTGTAAGGGTTTGATGACCCCAAGGAAAGCAGTTGAGAAAAGTCTTACTTGTGCCCTTGACAGGCTACAACATAATCAGGACACGATCATTAAGTGTATATGTGTGTGCCAACCTTTTGTTCTTCTATCTATTATTAGTCTGTTTTAAACATAAATTTAAGGTTTGATGCCATTCCAATGACCCTGAAACTTACATCCTTGCTTCCAAAGATAGCAAATAAGGTATCTTGAAAGATGCATATTGTTAAGAGGGCTGTGCTTTTAAAGTGTGTCAGCAATACCAAAATTACAACTTAAAATGACATATCCCCATTTTTTTCCAGTATTATTGACTACATTCCCTATGCTGTACTTTTCACTCCCATGAGTTATTTATTTTAAAACTGGAATTTTGTACCTCTTAATCTCCTTTCACTTATTTTGCCTATCTCCATTTAAAAATATTTTTTTTTAATTCTTGTATCCATCAAGGTGTGTTAACTGCTATAATAAGTAACCTCAACATTTTAGTAGGTTAACACAGTAAAGGTCTATTTCTCAGTCAGGCAAAGTCTGATATAGATATTTCTGATCAGGAGGCTCTCTTGTATGGGTCTCAATCCAGTCCCATGGATGGGAAAAACAGAGCATGCACATGGTCACCTGCAATGTTTTAGGGACAATGCTTGGAGGCAGACTATGTTACTTCCACCTCTGGCCTCCTTTCCATTGGCCAGTGGTCAGTCCCATAGTCCCACTGACGTGCACTGAGGAACTGAAAAATGCAGTCTTCCTGGTCCCAGAGAAAAACAGAGAGGACTGAACACAGAGCAGTATGTCTGCCACAGCTGCTTAAACTATTTTCCTGAAATGAAGGTATTTTTCAACATAGTTCTTTTTTCCTTCATAATTTTTCTTACTACTCTCTCACTGTTTTGAGGGTTCTCTTCTTTTACCTCATGATTTGGTATTCTCTGTGACTCTATCCTTAATCAAGAACTCATCTCTTCTTAGCTTGTGTTCTCCCTTAGTAATCTGGTTCATTTCCCTGACTTCAATTGCTGGGGATTTCCACTCCACACTTCTCTTCTGACTTGCTTATTTGTATTTTCAAATGCCTACTAGCCCCATATGAATAGTTCAGAGGCTCTCAAGCTGAGAATAACCCAAGCCGAATTTCTTATCTTCCTCCTAAATTATATTTTTACCTTTTTTTTGCCATTTCTGGGAACAGATCAATCTCAGTCGTTTCTCAAGTGAGTAAACAAGGATTATTCTAGATTTTTTGACTTCCCCTTCATAACACATCTGATTTTTATGTCCTTTAATCTCTATGCCCTAAATAGTTCTTTAAATTTCTCTTTTATTCATAATCATTGCTAAGTTCTTAAATTTAGGCTTTACTATCTCTTATCCAGACTGTTATAATCACCACTAACCATTATCACTCTCCAGATACCACCTCCCTGACACCAGCCTCCATATGGCCACCAAAATCATATTTTAAGATATATATCTGATCAACTCACTCCTTACCTAAAATCTATTACTGTCCCCATCTGATGAAAGCTATGAATCTTCTCTCAAAAGAAAAAGTGAGTCTTGTGACAAAATGGCCAAGTTTCCCCATATTTCCAACTCCTTCCCCACTTCCCAGAATGACTATTCCTGCCTCGTCAACAACCAGGACACAGAGGGAAAACTTTGGTTAAGCCACTCAGGATGTAAATGACAGAAAGTAGAAACAAGCTAAATATCATTTAGAGTAAATCAATGATAAGATACCATGAAAACCAATTATGAATACCCACTCCAAAGGGCCAATAGCAATGCTAAAGTTGAAGCCATAAAACAACACTTGAGTTCAATCAATAACACAGCATGCTGTTAACAAGTAAAAAGTCTGAAGCAATTAGCTCAGGAAACTTTGGGACATCCACAGCTAGTCTTTTTTTTTCTTTTTAAAGGTTTAATGGCTGCTTTTTTTTAAATATAATTTATTGTCAAGTTGAGTAACATACAGTGTATACAGTGTGCACTTGGTTTCAGGGGTAGAGTCCCATGATTCATTGCTTACATACAACACCCAGTGTTCATCCCAACTAGTGCCCTCCTCAATGCCCATCACCCATTTTCCCCTCTCCCCCTCCCTCAGTTTGTTCTCTGTATTTAAGAGTCTCTTATGGGTTTGCCTCCTTTTCTGTTTCAAACTATTTTGCCCCTCCCCTTCCCCCATGGTCCTCTGTTAAGTTTTTCATATTCCACATATGAGTGGAAATATAAGATATCTGTCTTTCCCTGACTGACTTATTTCACTTTGCATAATACCCTCCAGTTCCATCCACGTTGTTGCAAATGGCAGGATTTCATTTTTTCTCATTGCCAAGTAGTATTCCATTGTATATATAAACCACATCTTCCTTATCCATTCATCAGCACAGCTAGTCTTTATTGGTTGCTTACTAGGCTCACGGATGTTTGAAGTAGAAATTATTAAAAAAAAAAAAAAAAAAAAAGGAACGGTCCCAAAGCAATATGTTAGGTAGAGTAAATTTAAATTTAATTCTAAGTAAATCCAAGCAAAACCAGTATCTTCTTAAGATACAGAAAATACAAAATCTAAATTAACTTGAGAAATTCTTCAATTTGAAATGGAATGGGGTACAGATATAATTTGAAAAGATACTTCTGTTCAGAAATGAGAAGTCAAATAATTATCACTTTTATATTTGTTACTTTTTTTCTTATAGTGTGGATGAAGAATCTTAAGTAACAATATTAGAAATTTACCCAAACTATGCATTAGCTTTCAGTTCCATCAACTAGAACACCATATCCCAATCTGGAGGTTGAGATCTTCAAAAGAGAATCCCAAATTACAAAATTAAGAGTATCATTTTGAGAAAACGAGAGCATCAACCTCCAAATCTCTAATAACTATATATACTAATTGAGAGTACATTCTGCTAGAAGAAATAAGACTACCTGATATAATAGTACCTAAAACAAATTAAGAGTTTATTTCTTCTTCATGTAAAGATCTAGAAGTAGATAGTCTAGGGCTGGTTTGGAACCCTGCAGTGCCAAAACTAGGCTCCTATTCCTAAATTTAGTTCTTTGTCCAAGATGGTTCCAACTGTTGTTACAAAAAGAATGGAAGAAGGACCTGACCCCTCTTTTTAGGTATACTTGCAGAAAGTTGCAAATTTTCATTTACATTCTATCATAGTCCATTCAGGCTTCTATAGCAAACTACCATTGACTGGGTTGTTTATCAACAACAGATATTTATTTCTCACTGGGAAGTCCAAGATCAAAGCACCAGCAAATTCAGTGTCTGATGAGAGTCTGCTTCATGGTTTATAGATGGTCATCTCTCTGAACACTCACAGGACAGAAGGAGCAAGGGAGCTGTCCAGGGTCTTTTATAAGAGCACTAATTCCTAGTCATCTCCAAAAGGTCCTATCTTCAAATACCATCACACTGGGGCTAGGAATTTCAACATATGAATTTTGGTGGGCAGCCAACATTCAGTCTATTGCATACACCATCAGACAGAGCTTAGACATAAGACCACACACAGCTGTAAATGAAGATGTGAAATGGGATCCTGTTACTAAAAGAAGAATTGATATGAAAGTATGATTAGTGACAGTATCACACCCTAATGTCTTATTCTGTTCCCCATATCTGTCACTGAACACATTCTTTTTTCTACATTTCATCAAAATTAAAAAGAATACCAGACAATCCATTTCTGCAATGAAACTGTTGTATATGATGATCCTGTTCTACTAGGGTTTATGTGTTTGTTTCTTTCATTAACTTTGTATTAGTTAAGGTTCTCCAAAGAAACAGAATCAATAGAAGGCAGATAGGTAGATAAATAGATAGATAGGTGATAGATAGATAGATAGATAGAGATAGATTTTAAGAAATTGGTTCACATGATTATGGAAACTGGCAAGGGTAGGCCAGCATGCTAGAGACCCAGGAAGAGCTGACATGGCAATTCAAGTCTGAAAGCCATCTGCTGGCAGAATTTCCTCTTCCTTGTGGGAGGTCAGTCTTTTGTTCTATTCAGGCCTTCAACTGATTGGATGAGGCCCAGCCATATTATGGACGGCAGTCTACTTTACTCAAAGTCCACCAATTTACATATCAATCTTATCCAAAAACACCCTCACAGGAATATCTAGGATAATGTCTGAGCACATATCTATGTACCGTGGACCAGCCAAGCTGACACATAAACCACCATTACAAACAAGAAACAGACTTTTTAAGAGAGTAGGATGTAAACTTTTAAAAATAAAATACTGAGAATAAATCCACTGGAACACACTTTAATACAGTATATAAAATATTTAATGACAAATCAAATTGACAAAGAAATTAGAAAATTGAGACCAAAGGACTTTCCAAAAATATCCAACAGCAAACTCCAAATAGAAATCAGAATTAGCAGAGAGCTAATTCTTCTTTTCACCTAAACTCATCTTTGCAAACCACTTCTCTGTGAATAACGCCATAGCCATTATTTCAAACATTAGTTGAAAAAAAAAATCATTTTCTCAAATAAAATAAATATTACCCATTAAAAATGTGTGTAATCTCTCTGTATTTGAAATAGTCTGGGTGTTCCAAATCTATGCTTTCATTCCATAATTTAATAGTGATTTAGGCAATTTAACACCTATTTTCCATAAAGCACTTTGCTGTACTCCATGGGAGGTAAAGCCAGAGTTAAATTAAAGTCATGGCCTTCAATAAAATTTGGAGAGAGAGATAACGCCTTTGTAAAAATATTTTTAACATAACAAACATGGTGTAAGACAAATTCTTTGAAAGTTCAGAATAAATTTTGACTCTCTTAACATTTTCAAACATACTTTACGGATACTACCTTTTTAAATCCAGCTTAGAACACAAAGATGATTACACCTCCTTTATAATACCAACTAATTACTTCATTAGCCAGAAGTCCTATATTTGCCTTTAGGAAACACTACTTGCTTTGAACTATACAAGTTTCTTTAGGTTTACTCAGCCCAAAGTGGTCAGTCCTACTTTCTGATTCCACGTAA
Source organism: Panthera uncia (assembly GCF_023721935.1). Lineage (NCBI taxonomy): Eukaryota > Metazoa > Chordata > Mammalia > Carnivora > Felidae > Panthera > Panthera uncia. Next base: position 22,239,276 of record NC_064813.1, read on the forward strand.
AGAGAACCAGGAAGTCTAACGAGACCATTAGTGTAACTGCTCTATAGTAGCCACATCACATAGCTACTGTGCATTAGATGCCCAATGGATGTTTGTCCACTTATAGTGATTTCTTTGCTGGTGCTTGCTGTACTTCTTTTAAGTGATGATCGAATATTCAGTCGCTGTATCCAAAACATGCCCAAGCAGACTTCTGGCTTGGCCAAGAGTAGTTTCTATCATATCTGTATTTTATGGATATATGCCCCTAACATGCAAACCTTGGTATCAAAACTGAGATACCAGTTTTGCACATTTCTTTTTTTTTAAATGTTTTTAATCTTTACTTATTTTTGACAAAGTGAGAGAGAGACACAGAGACAGAGACAGAGAGACAGAGTGCAAGCCGGGGAGGAACAGAGAGGGAGGGAGACACAGAATCCAAAGGAGGCTCCAGGCTTTGAGCTATCAGCACAGAGCCCAATGCGGGGCTCAAACTCACCAACTGCAAGCTCTTGACCTGAGTCAAAGTCGGGCACTTAACCAACTGAGCCACCCAGGTGCCCCAAAGTTTTGCACATTTCTTAGGAGTGTTTGGAGTTCTTCTTGCCAGCATATTTCAGTTAGCATCAACTCCCTCTATTGACGATACTCTAATAACACTGAAACAAAAGGGATGGGGTCAGGTTCTTGATTCTTCAGTCTCAGAAATCTCCTTGGCTCCTAAGCAAAATTTCCTACCTCCTCCCCAAAGATGGGCTCTGCCTACCACAGCTATTGTGGGGGAGCGGCTTTAATCTAGCCACAAAAGCTATCATTACACATAGTTGCTATTTTCCCCAATATTTGAACTTGTCCTAAAATTACTTTGTACCTTTTGTTTGCTCTCTGGAAGAATTTCAATGTGGTTTGCAAAGCTACACTCTGATATTACCTGCATTCTTAACTTAGAGTATATGGTTTCCTTAAGACCAGAAAGAAAACATATTAGATATTGCATATGAGGGTTGCTATGGAATTGATGTGATATTTTTTAGGGACTTAACTAAGCAATTTAGGGATATTTTAAAGGGACTCAACCAAGCAATTTGCCAAGAAAGGAGAAAAGAAGCTCAGAGCAGTTTTCCTTAAAAAAAGGACAAATGAAGCTAATAAGTCTTTGTACAGTTGAGGGGAAAATGTGATTGTTAAATTAGGTGTTCTGTTGCCTGGGAGAAGCACATCATATCTGTAATTTCTCTCCATCAAGAGCAGCCTTGTGAATCAGAAGGACAATTTTCTGCCCTATTTAGGAGAAAGGAAGGGACTGGGTACACGGAACTTGGATGGTGAGAGAACTAAGTAGCAGTAAGTGAAGCAGCTGAAGACAATCAGAAGACTGCATCAATGAGGAAGTTAACTTCATAGTACTAGTAAATGACTACCTGGTGAAGTTATTAAAAAATCTCAGTACAGTGGAAAAGCCCCCAAAATGTCTTTGGCCAACTTGAGGATGAGCAGTTTCTTTCAGAATTATAAAGAGACTAGAGCTGAGGTTCGATTGACAACAGCTAAGGATCATTAACAAAGGTATAGAAATGGACCTAGGTCTTTAGGTTTAATCTTGTTTTTGTCACTTACTTTAAAAATAATAATTGTGTTTCATAATTCTGTCCAATGCTTATGCTTTACTATGTTAGTGAGATTACATTTTTATGCATTAATGTTAAAGTATGCAACTCTACAATGTAATCCAGGCACTACCCAGCACTTTGTGCTAACATATTCTAATGAAAAGCAAAGCATCCAGAATAAATGAGCTAAGTTTTGATGACTGGTCTTTCAAACCCATAATGGATCCTGTAAAGAGGCAGCAAATGTCATGCAGATTAAAAGTGGTAAGAATTCTAAACCCCATCAAAGATTTATGTTATGCCTGCGCTGTGAATTTTTCCCTGTTTCTCACATGAATATTGTTACCAGCAGGAAAACAAACACATAAATAATGCATAGTTTATTTTAAAAAATTGATATCTGGGTAATTACTTAGGTCTCTGTAACAAACCAGTATTTTTGAAAAATACATTTATCTGTTTATTGTATTTCTAATAAAAACTTCATTTTGTTTTACATTTGAAAACTGAATTACCAGACCTTGGTTTGTGACTGTCAGTAATTCTGGGTTGTGTTGACTTAACAGAATCAATGTGGCACTACTGAGGGACTAATGGCCAGCAAGGACTAGCCACGGTATAATGATCCACAGGAATTATCTTTACCAAGGTTACTATTGCTTTCTAATGCTGAAAATCAGAACAAGAAAAACATGTGAAATACAATAAGAAGGTCTCAATTATTACAGACAATAACAAAAGATTATTTCTAGGAAATGAATGTTTGAGACAGATGAGTCAATTTGAATGATTAATAACATTTCAATCCTCCTCTTATATGAAAATTTTTGTAGAGTCAGTTCCTTCCACACCAAAGTACTTATTTCGCTAATTCTCTGGGGAAACATGAGAGTTGAAATAAAGGAACTTAAGACCTGAATTCAAGTATTTTCATTGACCAAGAGGAAATGGTCAAGTCACACTTCTGCACTAAACAGACCTTCCATGCAAACACATCTTGTAATATAGTACACATAGGAAAAATTAATTATACCTAAATATGTCTTAGTTACCTAAAAGTAGTGTTAGAGATCCAATCATTATTTTTAATATTCTACAATATCTAATCAACATCACATTTTTGTCTTTGTTGGAACTATTTGGGATGACCCAAACATCTATTTGCTTGTGACTGGAATTTAGTCAACTGAGTGTCAAAATAGTGGTTGACTTTTAAGAATATTTTTATTCATAATCATTGAGAAATTATTTGTAACCTATTATTTGCAGTTTTGGTGATAAAATCTTCCACACCAGGGGATTCAGGGCAAGGGGAGTAATAAAAAGGTCTCTGGGTGATGCCTGCTCATCTTCACCAGACAAACCTAAGCCATAAGCTGGGAGAAAAGGCACATGTGATTGTCTGGATCCCAGGGAGTCTATAATCAGCTATCAAGGAAATGGTAGGGAAGCAGAATTTTCCCTAGAGTGTACAGGCAAGAGATCTGGTATGTGCAAGACCTTTAGGAGCTAAAAGTGACCTAGGTAACCACCTGTAGTCTCCTTTGAATGAATATGTATGCTAGTTTTCAACAGCTTTAAGCCCAAGAATAAGAGCTTGCAAAGTTTGTTCTTTTTCGGTAATTTAAAATGTATACTTAAATAAATACTGTATACTTAAATATGGATGTATACATATGTATGTATATATATGTATTGTATATTTTACATATATGTGCATATATACATATATACATATGCACATACATTTCCAACTCAGACGAGAGTGGCATAAACTTACAAAGAGGTTTTCACTATGGCTCTGCATTAGTAGAATTCATCTTAATGCTACCAAAGAGTTAATGAAATATTTTTTCTGCAAAGTCTTTTAAAGTAACTTATTATATCTTGAAGTTCAGAAATCAGAAAATCAGATGCTATCCAAAGCAAGACTATATCACCCTTGATATCCAATGAACAATGCTTATCTTCTCCTTTGTTCTTATCTTTCTATCCCCTGTACTTTTTCTATAAACCCATTATAAAAATAAAAACTTCCATGTATCCTTCTATAATCTGCTATGTGACACTAAGGCTGGGGCTGCAAATCATGTGTCTGCTTTACCTTCTGATTCTCTATCGGTTTCCACCAATCATGGCTATAGAGAAAAGACTAGGAGTCAGGCTTCTTCCTGCTTTCTTTCTCTTCCTATCACTGTTGTCTTAGCAATGACCCTCCAGGCTGGGATGGACAATTGGGCTTGGTCTCCTGTTTCATTTCAGTATTCTTAGAACTAACCTGAATGGTTCACTCTTAGAGATGCAGATACCAGCACTAACTGGAAAGTCCTCCCGGCACCTGCTGGGAAGCAGCCAGACAGAGCCCTTCCCCTTCCCTCTGTTACCTCCCCCAAACTCTCTCCAGTCCTGAGCTCCAGCTCCTCTGGGCTATAAAGATAGGACTTCATGAGAGACTGGATGTAGGGGTAGGATACAATCAAGACAAGCTTAAGATTCTGGTCTGGTGAGGTAGTGGCTTCTTGTAATTACTCCTTCTTTGTTACTTCAATGTCACCCTTTGGTTTTTCAGAGAGTAAGGGTGGATGCCAATGTAACTAATTCCTCATGTTAAATTCTCAGTGTTGAAATGCCCAACACAGTTTCTGTTTTCCTGGCTGGACCCTTACTTATACACCAGTTACCCAGAGAAATTTTCTTTGGGTGTCTAAAAGAATCAGTTGAACTAGCTTTATCCACATAGATTTAATCATTAGCAAATATTAATTGGGCCCCTTAATATGTAGGCACAAAATATTAGGAAAATGATGAGACCTATAATCCAGGTGTGGCTGTCTGGGAACTATCTCATTTGACCACTGAGCTCCAGCTACACTGGCCTTCTTTCAGTTTCTCAGATGCTTCAGGTTGTTCTCCAGCTAAGAGTCCCCACACACGCTGCTCCCTTTGCCTTCCTGACTCTCTCATTCCTGAAACTCCTTGTGACATTAACCTGATTCATATCTATCCCTTTTTCTAATTTAAATTATCACTTCCTCAGGAGGACCTTCCCAAACCCTCCAGAGGAAGTCAGACATGCTCACAGGACCCTGCACTTCTTAAAAGAGTAGAATTTAAATAAATAATTGAGTAATGAGTTATTAAGGACTAGAATGTAAATTCTATTAAGGCAGAAACCATTTCTGTAGAATATTGCCTGTTTTTGTAACTATTTCTCCAGTTCTTCTAATTGCAGAGGAGTTAAATAACAATAAGAATACAAAAGATACAAATTATTGGACACCAGCTACAGACACCGTATTAAACACATTTCATATACTATTTCATTTAGCCATCCCAACAGCCTCAAAATATGGATACTATTATCATACCAAACAGAGAAGCCACTCAAGGCCTAGGAATGGCAAGTGGCTCGAACAAAGTAATATAGCCAACCAATGACAGAGCCAGAACTCCAGGCACTCTTATTCCAGAGCCTGTACCTGGAATAAATGAGTGAGCAAAAGTACAAAGCTGATTGCTTAATTGGAAAGACAAAGCTTATAATTAACAGAGAGGCAGCACAAGTTGAGTTGGAAAAGCAACACAAAACAAAACAGCGCAGATATTCTGGGATACCAGAATACAAAGGGCAGATCCCCAAAGCAGAGATGATAAATGTTTCACAGAGTGGCTGGGATTTCAGCAGGACCTTGAAGGTAAGGCTGTACTAGATAAGTAGAAAGAAGGGCCTCTAAGGCAGAGTAAACAGCCCAAGAAAATGTCCTTCAACTCCTTCACCTTCAGATAACCTTTCAAAGCAAAAAAAAAAAAAAAAAAAAAAAAACTATTGGAAAAATTATAAGATGTATTTTTTTTTAGGATCAAGGCTTTTAAGACTCATTTCCCAGCAGTCAAAACTAAGCAGAGTTACCAATTTCTTATAAAACACATCTAATTCAAAAAGGGCAATCAGAAAGAACACTGGAACACAGGGATGTAAGCCAAGGTGTAGTTGGGCAAGTGGCAGACTGCGTCAGAGGGCACCAGAACATGATGCCTACTATTGGCCACTGCAGATATACTGGAACAAAGCCACACACACACACACACACACACACACACACACACACTGGCAGAGTAGCATTGGTGCTACAGAGCCAGGCAGGAAATCTGGGTTCCAAAACTGACACTGAGCTGGAACCCAGTATTCTCTGGATAAAGCCAAGAATAAAAGGAAGGATGCAGGATTCAACTAATAAAATCTTCAAAGCCAGAACCCAAAGAAGTCACTTACAGAAATGGGTCAGGAAGTGGAGCTGGTACTATTAGCAAAGCATAGACAGAGGCAAGTTATGTTGAAGGAATGGTTTATAGAAAAATGGGAAACTGGAAGGAGCAAAAGACACCTGGATTCAGGCTGATTTTTTTTACTTCACTTAGGCATAGTAGGAAGTTCAACATTAACATGATCCTTTTATGGGCTCATGCTCAAATAAATCGAGCTGGATTTCCCTCCTTGTAACCCACCAGGGTTTTGATACCTATCCCTTTGCAAATGATAAAATTGGCATACCTTGGGAAAGAAAATATCTATTTTTGTTTGGTTTTGTTTTCTTTATCTTATTTAGTTTTATTATTCAATGTTGTTAAATTTTTATAAAGTGTTTCATTTTGATATTCTGTTAAAAATACTTTAGACATCGATATATGAAATAAATGAATGGAATAAATATATTGAAAATAATTGGATGGAATTGACATATGTATATATTTTTGTAAAAATGAAATTATACACTATATAATTGTTGTTTTTAAAACCCTTTTTCCACTGAGCAATATGTTTGGACTTCCCTAACAATAAATGTAGTTCTTCATCATTTATCATACATTTTCAAAATAGGAGTATTGAGGTCCAGGGGAGTAAAACAACTAGTCAAAACTCCAAAAGAGAGGATTTAAAAAAAAGCATTCACTAAACATCATTTTTTATGTAACACAACACAAAAGAACTTAAAACCAATGTGGGCCTAGATCAATAGGAACTTACTGTAAACAGAAAAACCAACAGAAATTACAAAGTCCAGAAATAATAAAGTCTTGAAAATATTCTTAAAGTGATTTAATAGTGTACAGAGCAGTTCTGCAGGAACCATGTGATTTTTCAAAACAATCCAATTAGCTAAATCAGCTACTTGAATACTGATTAATGTTGACAAATGTCTCCCATTCTACTGTATCACCTCTACCTACATAAAAATTTTTGCTTCATTCCTCTGCTCTTCAGTCACAACAAAACTTATTAACCAGTGATTCAGAACTGCTGTCTCCACTTCTTCATCCAAATACTGATTGACTCTTCATTCCAGTATATATTCCAACCTTATTCTATTGGCCTCCACTTTGCTATATCCAGTAGAGACTCTTCTGTCCCCATCTTTCTAAACCTTCCAACAGCATTTCATACATGCTACTACCTCCTGAAAACTTTGACTTCTCTTGGCTTCCATGGCACTACTTCTCCTAGATTTCCTTTACCATTGCTAACTGCTTTTTCTTACTTTCTTTTGCTAAATTCTACCCATTTTTCTTAGTATTTATGTGCATTGGGATTTTTTTCTGACCATCAGCTCTTCCCTATACTTTTGCCTTAGTTACCTCATCTAATCCAATGGTTTTAAAAGATACCCACACTCTGATGACTACCAAAGTTGTGTCTCCAGCCCTAGCCAAACCACCCCTTGAGATCCAGACTCATTTTCAACTGCCTCCTGGACAACTCCATTGGAATGCATAATAGAATTTCAAATTCAACATATCTAAAATAATACTAACAACAACAACAACAACAGCAAAATCTAAGTATTCCTCTAGTTTTTCTTACACCAGTAAATTTTATCCCATTGCTCATCCCATTGCTCAAGCCAAACCCCCAGAATGCTACTGGATTCTTCTCTTTCCATCACCCTCTCATACCTAGTCTCTCCAAGTCTTGGAGAAATTCTAACTCCTTAATAACTCCTTAGTACTTTCTAGATTTGTCCACCTATTCTGTATTTACTGCTAGCACTCCACTTCAAGAAGTGTGTTTGAAGGTCAGACTATGAAGATTCTCCACTTACTAGCTGCATGACCTTGGGCAAGTTACTTCTCTGTGCTTCAGTTTCCTCATCTATAAAATGGTCTATCTTATAAGATTGATATGGTTGTGAAAAGTAATCAGTCAACATATGTAAATGGCTAACAACAGAAACTGGAGTTTTTAGGTTATGATCAGAACTCCTGTTTTAGTTTAAGTTGAAAAAAATCAACACTCTTCTAAAGAACCTGACAGAATGCAGAGTCTACAAAGAATATTGTCCACATGTGCAGGATACAACCCCCCCCCCATAATTACTTTATACACAAAGAAACAGCAAAAATATGAACCAAATTCAAAAGAAAAGACAATCAGTGGAGACTAACCCTAAAAATGATTCAGATGTTCAAATTAGCAGACAAAGACTTCAACAGAGCAGATATAGCTATGCACAATATTATAAATAAAAATATATACATAATGAAAAACAGAAAGAAAATTTGGCAGAGAAACATAAACTATAACAAACAACCAAAAGAAATTATAGAACTAAAAAAATACAAACCGAAAATTTTAAAAATTCACTAGATGGGATTAACAGACTGGAGATGACAGCAGAAAATGAATTTGAAGAGAGATCAATAGATTATCCAACCCGAATAACAGAAAAAAGTTGAAAAAAATTTACAGAGACTTAGAGACTTGTGGGATAATATCAATAAGTCTCATAAAGTGTCTCAAAAGGAGAGGAGAAAAAGACTGAAAACCTATCAATTAGTCATTTAAGTTTATGCATTTCAAATATGTATGTTTTTATGACAAAAGAAAAAAGGCATTAAAAAAATACAGATTCCTAGTTAATTATATTCATGCTGCAATGTTTAGGAGTGAAGCATGCTGATGCCTGTCCTTACTTTGAAATGCATAAAAAAAATAAGATGGCCTGATAGGGGAATGATTAGAGGGATGTATATACAACAAAGCAAGAATAGTAAAAGGTTAAGTCTAGAATCTTGGTGGTGGGAATTTGGTGTAAAACTTTTTAAAGCTTTCTGTATTTTTATAGCAAAATGATATAAAATTATAAATTGAGTAATATATTTTCAGTGGGTTTTTTTTGTCTAAAACTTACCCAAAATATATAATTTAAAAATGCTTACAAGAGTATAAGTGCTATAGATGCATTATTATTTGAGCCACTTTTATCCTTCCCGGACAACTGTCATAGTCTCTTAGCTAATCTGTCTTCACTTTCTCCGTCTCCAATTCTTTCTTCATTCTGTAGCTAGAATGACATTGTAAAAATGTAAATCTGGGCATGTTGATTTCCTTTCTTAAAATTCATTTATGGCTTCTGTTGCTCTTAGAATAAAATTAAGTCTCCTTAGAGCCTTCAAGGTCTAATTCCATGGAGCACCTGTTACCTGACCTACCAAACCCTTTCCCATGGGCAGGCTTTGTTTGCACCTGCTGTCCCTTCTGCCTGTAATGTTCTTCCCCCAACTCTCAAGTGGTTGATCAATTCTTATTCTTTAGGTCCATCTCATCAACTTTTATTTCCTTCATAACACTCAGCACAATTTTATTATCTAGTTTTTTATTTATTTGCTTATTGTTTGTATCCTCAGCTAGAGCTTGATAAAGGTAGAGATTTTCCACTCTTGTTCACTGTAGCTTCCTGGGGCCTGAAGCGGGCTCTGATTAGACATTAAGTATTTTGCCTAATACCTCAAAGTTACTAAGTTGCAGGGCAAGGGTTAAACCCCAGTTGTTCTGTGAGTTCTTTCATGATACCAAATAGGTAGAGAGAAACTAGACTGCATGATTCTATCCTCCTGGAGTTTCTCATCTAGGAAGGAAAAGATCAAATGCACAGAGTAACAGTTGGTTCCAAGATCCAGAAAAATTCCCCACTTCATTCTCCTCACATATTTTCCCTTGAGAATCCATGCTCATCATCAATAAGGATTCATCATGTCACCTTATCTACTACATGGAGTCTGCCACTAAATTCCATGTTATTTTGCCTCCTGTGTATCTTCATTCTCACTACCGCTACACCAGCCCAGGCTACCTCTGTCCTTTGTCAAGACTGCTATGGCAAAGTGGTCCTCCAGCCTTGCCTCCATTCTCTAGGCTGCAGCCAAGATAATCCTGTGAAGGAGAAATCTAATCATGTGGCTTCCCCACTCCAAACCCCACAACAGGAACAAGTCCAGTCTCATTAACATTTCCTTCAAAGCTCCTCAGAAGAGGTTGGTAAGACACCTCTCTACCTCTCCAAGTCCATCTTCCTGTTACTCTTTTCCCTGACCAATATTTCAGTTCACCTGAGACCCCATTGCCCTCTTTCCTTCTTGGCTATTTCTCCTGCCCAGGAAACTACTCCACCTGCTCTTTGGCTGACTTCTTCTCACTCTGCCTTCAGGTTCCAGCTCACACATCACTTCTTCTATGAGAGCTTCTCCGACACCTTCCCCCCACCTCACTACCACATCATGTGTTTTACTGTGTATCCCATGGCTCTTTGCTGATCTATTGTAAGCTCTCTGGGGTCAAGCACCTATCTATCTGGTTTTCACCATTATATGTCCAATAGCTTGTATACACTAAATGCTTAGTAAATATTTATTGGATGGATGGACAGATGGGTAGATCATAGTACTTGGAAGAGCTTCCCCAAAATAACCATACAAACTCTCTTAAATAAAATAAGCTGGATTATTCCATTTATAGACAGGAAACCATAGTCAAAAGGCAGAAGCCTATTAGTGCCAGGCATTGGGGGACAGAGGGGCATTCTGTCTTTTTGGCTACAGTGTTCTATCCATAGAATGGTTAGCCAGCTTGTTTTAGTTAAGAGAGTTTATTGGATTATTTTGGAGAACTGATCCTTGAAGCAAGCATGTATAGATATTCTAGTGATGTTTCAAGTGGCATGAAAAATTCAGAAAGATAAAAGTCTAGGGACCAGAAACATAAAATGTATTTCAAATGCTCCCATAGAGTAGCTATACTAATTCAGTACCAGGCATACCAGCATGCTATTATTTGTAGAAGATTGATTTTATTTAGGGTGTATTAAATTACACAGCTTTTGCTGTGCTTTTCATAGTCCCCAGAAGTCTGACTCAGTTTGTCCCTAAACTGGCTCTCATCAAAGCAGAGAGTTACCAGGATTGATGGAAGAGATCTGCAGAGAGCATTGTTGTGATCAACAGTGTAATCACTTAAAAAAGAGAAAAGAAAGAAAAGTACAATACAAACTCCCATTCTTAGAAGAGCTATTTCTGGGGAGCCTGGGGGGCTCAATTGATTAAGTGGCTGACTTCAGCTCAAGTCATAATCTCACAGTTTGTGAGTTCGAGTCCCGTGTCAGGCTTTGTGCTGACAGCTCAGAGCCTGGAGCCTGCTTCGGATTCTGTGTCTCCCTCTCTCTCTGCCCCTCCCTTGCTCTCTGTCTCTGTCTCTCTCGCAAAAATAAATAAACATTAAAAAAATTTAAGAAGAGCTATTTCTGAGTCTTTCTTCCCTGACACCAAAAATAAATAAATAAATAAATAAATAAATAAATAATCATAATGCAGTTAGATTTAAGTGTCTTGTTCTTAAGAACATATATTAGTCTCTTGTCACGATTGTGCTCCCAAACGACAAAAATTTCTGTAGAAGTACAAGCGGTGGCAATTCCCAAACTTGTATTAAGTGTACAGTGAGCTCCCTGATGATCTCTTCAAGCAAGGCCCTTAATGGAAAACATGCATTTAATATTTACTTTCCAGGGAGTTGTAAAGGTACCACAAAAAAACTACAATCCCCTCTAATCTTTGCATAACTATCAGGCTTCTGGAATTATTAGACTTGTTCATTTTAAAAGTTTCACAGCATGTAGCACCAAGTTCTGCTCAAGGGCTAAGCATTATTTAACAGGCAGTGACTCTCAGTCCAGGAGTATAAGAAACACAGCTATTTTAAAGTTGCCTTTAATGTCCAAAGAGTACAAGAAAACACCAAGAAGAAAAATATCATTAATATTCAACTACTTTTTTTGCCACATTTATTTTATCTGTAGGTGAGAATGCTGAGTGTTACATGAACATTTATCAGAGAGCTTATTTTCCTGACTGCATCATGTGATGTGACAGGACTCAGGGTACAACCTGCTGCCATTGAGAAGCGAGAAGCACAGAGCAATGACCAGCTGAGGACACAGACCACTTGTTTCCTGGAGCATGCATGCTTCGTGCCTGCTGGCCATGTGAGAGGACAGCTGGAACAGGTAAGAGCTCTGACTGGGTCACATTTACTTGATACCAGCAGAAGAGAATGTCTGGCCCACTGGTCAGATCTAATTCCCAGTGTGCTTGACCTTTAAGTCAGCTCTGCCCAAAGCATTTCCCCTACTGGGCTTCTGTGTCTATGCTATTAGAGAAGAGACTAAACCAATAGTGAGTATACAGATAACTGCTTATATTTCAAATTATTTATAACTGAACTCCAGGTAAGTAGGGTACGGCAAAAACCAGTGCACCCATTTAACCCCTCTTCTCATTCCTTTCCACCTGGTCTCTCCCTCTTGCTTTATGACTGAGATTTTCATGCCCTGTCTTTTTGTGCCTTCCCCTCCATTTCTCTAGCCCCACCCTCTATTCCTGACTATCAGCCTACATTATTGCAAGTGTATGTTTAGGCAAATTTCTCAACATCGTGGAATCTCTGTTTCCTCATCCACAGAGTGGAGATACTAATATCATGTCTCAATGAATTTGTGCTGCAGAGTAATTATTACAGTGCTTAGTCAAATGGCACATGGATCAAATTTTCCCCTAATCCAGTGCTTCTTCCTTGCAGACTGCCCCCAGTCTTGACCTATGGTGGGCAAGTCCAGCTGAGTGCATAAAGACACACTCACTGAGCACTGGCCACACAACTGCATTGGAAGAAGGAGGGAGAAATCCAAGAATAAGAAAGAATGTACAAAGACATCCTAAATGTGGTACTGCAGATGATGAGGCTGATTCACCCTTGAGACATTTCATTTTACAAGCTGAGATTATGATAACAAGTGTGTACCAAGTTTCATGCTAAAACGTTATTCATGAGCCCGCCATTCTGCCATAATGATGGAAGACTAGACTTGTTCCAAATAGAGGAGTGAGCTACAGCCAACTTTTGATTGATGAAGGACAGCTGATCTGATTTGGAGCTCCTCTGGGGCTCCCACAAGGCCACATTTCTGTCACATGCACCATTTTAATGTCAGCTTTCCTGCTTGGAGGCTGAGCCTGAAAAGGAGTCATAAATTACTTTCAATCATGCACATGCCGTAAGCTGGCTGGAGGAGATGGGATGTCAATCTTCCTCTTTTTGGGGGAGCAAGGGAGACCAAATGTACCCCAAAACATCTTTTGCTTGTCTCCTCATTGTTCTTCCTGTATTCTTTGTTTGCTCTGATTACAGCTGAGGAACTGGAAGTGCCAGGAAAAAGGTGGAGCTTGGATGCAATAAGGGTAGCAAGGCTATACGTGTCATTAAGGACTCAGCTTCCACACAATCCCTGATTTATTCATTCAATCAATCAGGCATTTCATAAGCATCTATTGTTTCTCCATGTATCCAGAAAACACTACATTCAAACCCATTCTAGGAAACTTTCTTTTGTTGGAATAATTCCCAACCATGGCTCTGTCTAAATTTCCTGCAGTTTTTGTTTTTTGGGTGGGTGGAGGGGAATACAAATTCCTGGGCCCAACTCTCCAAAGATCTGATTCAGTATTTCTAGAGGGGTTCTCAGCATCTGTACTCAGGTGTGCAGCATAGCTCCCATTACCATCTGCCTCTCATGAGTGTTTTCCTCCAGCCATATTCTCTCTGGTCACAACCTTTGTCTATTCATATTAATCAATTTAGCTGATCCAATCAACTAAATCAGGACTTCTCTTTGCCCACAAAAAAATGTCCATTCATTGGACAAATGATACAAGCCAGGAGTCAATTTCTCAATATATACTACAGAGGGATGACCAGTTCTGGTCCTGCCTCAACTGTTTTAACAATGGTTTTCTGGAAACAATGGTCTCCACCTGGAATACACTAAAGGAGATTTTCAGACCAAGGTATGGTGGTACTTTCGGGAAGACGTCCAAAGTCAAGGCAGGTTAGCTGCCACTTAACCTGATCCCAAGTACAGCTGGCCCTACACCAGGCTCTCAATATTCAGAGGACTGGGGGATTTCTTCCCTCCCCTTTGTAGAAGTAGCAGCCTAGAATGTGGGACTCTAAGCATAGAAACCTGAATCCTAGGACAGAATATGACCTCAGAAGACCCTAGAGAATCTGAAAAACAGATCAGCAACTCCCACATAATCAGGAGTTGGCAGAGAGCATTGGATAACTTTAGAAAGATGATTAGTTCGTGCTTGACTTAAATGTTCTGCCTAATTTTCATTATAGAGTTGACATATTTTAAGGTTGAGATTATTCACGCCAAAATCTTTTTCTTTCTTAATCTGGAATTGGCTACATTATTGTCTAACACATGTAATTCTTTATTATCTGATTCTGGAATGAACTACTGAGGAAAAATCTATGTTATCTTGAGCCCAAGAGGTCTAAGTAAGTTGTGGATTTAAGACTTCCATGAACAAAATGTTTTAAGGTGATTTTTTTTTCAAGGGGACTTCTGTTCCTGTGAATCCAGAAACCACCAGAGATACTGAGTTTGATATGCAGAGAATGAGCAATAAATAACAGCAGAATTTAATTCTTTAATTCTGATTGAAAAGAAAAAAGATGAAAGAGAAACACAAAATAGTACAGGCACTTGGATAGAAGATTTCAAGAGTTAGAAAGTAATAACCAAAAAAAATTCCTGTCAAACTAATTGGAACTTAAATGAGTTGGAAAGAATTGAACATGTCATTTTTGGTTTTCTTATACCACCCCACCCTGCCCCAATCATTACAAGGCAGCAATGAAATAACTTGATTAAGTAAATAAGTTTTACATCACTGGCATACAATGCATTTTTGGTTAGTGAGTAACTGGCTAGATAATAAAATCAGAATGCAGGCATTTTAAAAAGCCAAATGCTTTTGGAAAGTAACCTGAGGGTATCTTTCCTGATTCCACTTGCATGCTTTACACTTCACCTGTTCCTCACTTGACTGTGATGTGATGGCATCACGAGGCTTAGATATGTCACAGGTTGCAAAATGGGGTTGGCCACTCAGACTACAGAGCTTGGAATCAGAGTTCCTGAGACAAAGCTCATTTCAAATGTCTGGCATTCTGAATGTCAGAACACTTAGAGATTAGATGGAAGGAAATTTGAATTTGAAAAAAAGGAAAGGAAAGTTTGAGGTCACAAATACAGAACACCAAATTTTATTTATTGTACAAAACTTATTTGCTTTCTTGCCTCTTTTGATCTTTCTCCCTTGACTCTTCTGCTTCTTGTATACATAAGTCCACATATGTATACTTATTTATATCTATACATATCCATACACATTCTTGTACTTATTTTCTTCTTTTATTGAATTTATAAAACTATTTTTGCTTATGTAGGAAGAGCATGAAACAGATAAAGTAACAAAATCACATTTTGTTGCAGGAAGAATATAGCCTGGGGACATTTATTAGTTGGAGACCAGACTCAGATGCATTTCTCTGAATAATGAGGGAAAGTCTTCCAGGCCACACTCAGCCAAGAATTTTTTCTCTCCTTCCTAATCCACATGGTCTATAAAACCACTCTCACTGAAGCTGCAGAAGACACTTTAACTAAAGAGGGAAGGAACAGAGAATTACAAGCACTTCCAATGAACTGGTTAACCGAATATATAAAATTGGAGGGGCTTCGCGTGTCTAACATTTTTATGCATTTTCTTGGATCCATAAAAGTGAAAACAGGAGAATAAATAACTAGGGTGATCATAAAATAGCTAACTATGTTTGTGAAGCCAAGCAGAAAGTCTGAGCTTTAAACACTTGCAGACGGAAAAATCTAAAGCTCTGGGGCACTATGAACACTCTCATTCTATGCAGTGACCAGTTTGTCAGTGAACCAGCATGGAACAGAATGTGCTATGGAAACAGATGAGGCCCAAGTAGAAAAATGAAAATGTTAGAATCTCTAGACTTGGGGAGGATAGCTTCTAGCAAGGAGAGACCGGTAGTCAGAGCCAGACCTATGGCTTGTCCTCCTGAACTTGCTAGTTCACCCAGTCAGATACTGGTGTCCTTTGTTACCTCTGAGAGGACCTGCCTTTGGCTCTGTGAAATGCAAACCCTGCCAGTGGCTTCTCAAAGAACACTTGCCTGAGTTGGTTGCAGGGCTCCTGCAAAGTGGTGGGAATGTGATATTCCAGAAGTCCAGTTAAGTTGGTCAAGTATATATTTCTTTTTATAACATTGCCTGAGCAAAGTCAAATTCTGTTTACATATTATATTTTCCTCTGAACTAGGCTATGATCTTTTGGGGAAAAACTACTGCGGTCTTACTCATTCATATATCCCAAATGCACATAGTAGATACTCAAAAAATATATACTGAATGAACAGATCAACCTGCAACTTAAAGAAGAAGGTGCCTTACAGTAAATTATTGATGGTCACGTATTCATTCTTAAATTTTCTGAGTGCTCACCTCTTGTGCTAACTAACTAGGGATTACATAAATAAATAAAAAGCAACCCAGGTCCTCAAAACCTTACCTCTCAAGGGGGAGACAAGAACTATGATGGAATGGTGGGTGGAAAGAAGAGGGCAGGCTCGAAAGACAGTGGGGAGATCAAATCCATAGATCTTGGTGCCGTTCATCACTTAGATGGACTAAATGGATTATAAGGAAATTAGGAGGAGAAGAACTCAGATTAGGAGAGATCTGAGAAAATCTAGTCTAAGAGCAAAAGTCATTTGAAAGAAAGGGGATAGCTGATACAGTGAAAACCCTAGAGGGCCCCTTTCCCTCCAAAATGAGACCTAAGGTACAAGACAGGGTAGGTAATAAGCTAAGTGCACCCCCAATAATGGTGAGTTTTCTGCATCTTAAAGCAGCCTACTCCATTCTTGGCAACTCTGAGAAACTGACTTATCTACTTTGATATACCTGCTTACCACTGACCCTAGTTCCATCTATGAAAACCATGCCGAACAGGTTAATTCCTCTTCCATATGACAGCCCTTCCAATGCATGCCCTCCTTTTCTTTTAACCAAGGTTCATATATGATTTCCAGACTTTTCACTACTTTTGTCATCGTCATGCTTTTAGATTGACTGACTGAAAAATGGAAACTCTAAGAGAACCTAAAATATAAGAAATCTAAAAAATACGGTTGGCAGGAATGGGTGGGGGGGGGCATGGGTAATGGAAAAGGAAAAATTAATCACCTACATGTTAAGAACTAAATCAGGCCCTTTTTATATAAACTTAAATGCCACAGGGATCTGCACTTAATTCTATGGTGCCTTATTCTCCTCTTCCAGTTCATTTCGCATTTACTTTCTTATAGCATTCCCTTTTGTGAGGTCAGTCATCTTGTCATTAAAATACATTAATTCTGTTTTGCTTTTCCTTTTCTTTTGTACTAAAATATTTATTAAAATAATGTGTAATGGCAATGGGATGAGATAAGTGTTTCATAGTCTTTTAGAAATAAAATATACTTAAATGTGAGGCCACGGGCAGTGATGAGCTGGCTCTATCTTTGGACATCTTAAGCCATCCAAACATTTCCTTTGTAGCAAATTGTAAAGAAAAAAATTTGAACATTATACTATGTCATATGACTACAGTTATTGGTATACACTGAAGGTAAAGGAAGGAAGAGGTAAAACTTATTTTTTTGTTACATAAGTAGTTAGTCTCATGGTTTACAAAATAAGGAAAGAAACTGCTCAATCAAGGAAGAAACAATTTCTTCTAAACATTAGGATCTATTTAGAAATTATGTCTTCCAATTGGACTTTCATCTGACTTCCAACATTTCAAGTCACATATCTCTTAAATAACATATTCCTTTTTCATAGGTTGTATAGCTTTGAACGAGGTTCGATTTCCCCCCTTTTCTCTGTAAAATCATTCACCTTGCAATGCAACTTTCACTGCATCTTCTCACATTCATAATTAGAAACTTTATGTTCACATTTTATAAATGGAAACCCCGAATTTCAGAATCAAAAGCAATAGTGTCCAAACCAACATCATCTTTCCTGCCTTGAAGTCCTCTTCTATATGTATACACATTGGGAAAGAGCTAAAAAGAATTTTAAAAGACTTCATTCATTAACATTTTAGGATCTTTTTTTCTCATAGGGAGCTTTAGCATTACCATGCACCACAACTCATTCCTTCTCTCCTAAAGCAAAACCTAACGTAAATTGGACAAACCCAAAAGACAGGGTTTTCATTTCCTGCAGCCCCTGTAGTCTGTAGCAGTGGTGTCGATCACTGGGCAATATATGCAAACCTCTGACTGATTATGTTTTCAAATCTGTTTAAAATTCCATCCATGAGTTTGTATATAGCAAAGATGAGATCGTCTGTCTGTTTAATGAAACACTCCCCCTCCCCAATGCATATAGCATATTTTGAGAATACAGTGTTAGCCTGGATTTGCTTCAAAAAGGAAATTTTACTCCTACTTCTGCCGTACCTCTCAACATATTATCCCTCTATATTATACAATAATACATCAATTAATACATAGCATTTTTCATCCAGTGCAGGCTTATAACTTTCAGCTGGGTTGTGGTTCATTTTATTGTGTACTTTCTTCTCCATGGTACCAGACAAGCTTTGTTTTTATGGTATTAAAAAAACCAAAAGAGCTACTGTCAAACATTATATAAGGAAATGGTTTCCTTGACAACCATAACCACAAGCAAGTTGTTTGAACTTCTTCCTCATTGCCTGGATTGTTTAGTTGCTAAAATACTTGAAAACATGTTGATGCATTCAGGTACTAAACACCTGAATTTGTAGAACAAGCTAGAAGCAGGAAGCAGAGCAGGTGATAAATGGTGCAAAACAAGTGTAAAGAGTTAAACACTAATCATTTTCAAATATTAGAGTTCAGCCTCGTGACATAGTCTTTAAAAGGACAAATGTTGAAGGCTTGATATTTAAGATCCAAAATAAATGACTACCCCAAGGACAGAATTAAAAAAAAAAAAAGAGTAGCTAGAAATGCCAAAGAAGTGAAAAATATTGCTTAACATAGAAAGTGGCATTTTGGTTTTAATAGGTGCCAAACGCTAATTCCAGAATAGGAAAGAGGTCCGTTTCATGGTTATCAATAGAACAACAGAAATTTGGTCGAAAGTGCTCCTAAGAATATGGCTGTGGACAAAATTAGACACAAAGTGTGGAGTATCAATAAAATGGTTCCTGAAAAATTGCAACGGTAAAGGAAATGTCTCATGGCTGATAGGACTCAAAGGATCTCTATCTCTGAGAACCTGTCAAATAAAAATATTTTCCCAAGTATCAATTTTTCACGAATAACATGGCAATATACAGCTTGCATGGATTATAAAAACACTAGATTGATGGGGGGGCGAGTGGGTAATGGGCATTGAGGAGGGCACCTGTTGGGATGAGCACTGGGTGTTGTATGGGAACCAATTTGACAATAAATTTCATATTAAAAAAAGAACACTAGAAATCTCAAGAGGACATTGTGCACAATGTGATTAGCAACGCAAGATAAAATTACTAATGGGATTATACAATTTTAGAACATAGTATAATAAAAATGAGTTTTATCCCCCCCCCAAAGAAAAACATTACTAATTTGGGAATGTATTCAGACTGGCTGATAACAGAGTAATTGGACTGAAATAAATGACGTAAACAATCACATTTGTGTTCATGTGTGTTTATTAAGAAACAATTGTGCAAAAATATGGGCCTAGATATTTCATTAAGGAAAGTAACAGAAACTCTATAAGGAATTGGAGTTCTAGGTCACCCAGATTGATTGAGCAGCAGGTAAAGACAGAGTTTTACTTAAAAGCTCTAAGAGTCTGTGAATTTAGAACTAAGGTGGGGGGTGGTGGTGGCAGGAAGGTAGGTAGGAAGGAAGAAAAGGATGGATGGACAGAAAGGTGGAGGGAGAGAAGAAAGAGAGACAGACAATAGAGAGATCTGGTCAAAACATAGGCCAAGCTGCTCAGTATTGGGAACATTCAACAGTATTCTAAGAACCAAAGCAAAAGTCAAAAAGTAAGTTAAGCAGAGATCCCAGTTACCATTCCGAGGTGAATTTCAGAACAGTGTCAAAATGAAGCCAAAGAGATGTACCTGAAGCCTAGTCATAAAAGGACCGCAATTCCCCATGGACCCAGAGAATTCAAGAAGAGCTTAACTTTTTTTGCATACTTGGATTCTTATACTGTTCGAAAGGTAGAGAATGTAGGGGTTCTTCCATTTATCCATGTGTTGGAACAGAATCAGAATTGTAAGGAGGGCTTTGGCATGGCCACTAACACTCCTTGGCTCACCCGCAAATAAAGGGCCTCTATGCAGGTGGCATCCATGTTTGAATTCTCTACATATTCCTGAAGAATTCTATCCCATGAGTTCTAGACATAATAGGCCACATAGCAGAGTGAATTCCAGGAGGTATTTGTCAGGCCGAATCTCATCAAACTGCTTGCTTTCAATACTTCAGATGCTTATTGGGAACCATCATTATCAGAATTGTCTGAAGGATAGAAAATCCAGACATTCCTTTGCATACTTTATAATCTATTGTTGGAATGATCCAAGCCAGGAGAGATCTTCATATCTAGCATGCCTCATTTAGTTCTTCCCATCTTCTGATAACTTTTATTTATTTTTCTTTTAAAATATATACATCTACACTTCATTTTGTTTTGTAAAAAATTTAAGATAGATGGGTGCCTGGGTGGCTCAGTTGGTTAAGCGTCTGACTCTTGATTTCAGCTCAGGTCATGATCTCACAGTCGTGAGATGGAGCCCTGCCTTGGGCTCTATGCTGGGCATGAGGCCTGCTTGGGATTCTCTCTCTCTCTCCCTCTCTCTCTCTGACCCTCCCCTACTCATGGTCTCCCTCTCTCTCTCTCTCCCCCCCCCCAAATAAATAAATAAACATAAAAAATTTTAAGATAGAACTTTTTGTTGAATTGAGCTATGAAGCTACAATGTTAGGCTTTGAGAAACATAGGAAACACTTCTCTGAAACTATCAAGGTACTATTGAGAATGTTGCTCATTATATTTCAAAGAATCCTTATGTAGACCCGCTGAAAAACTGCCCTCTTACCTTGTTACAAAAAAGCATTGTGCTTCTCTTCTGTCACTGGCTTCTTATTTTATGGACACTGACTCATGTAACCAAACATGTTTCTCTCTGAGCACAGAGCCAATTTATGGCCTTTGTCCGTCCATCCATCAGAGAACTTCTCAGTATGCATTTTGTGAAAATAATCCTGGATTCTTTATTTCCCTACCTCTATTTTTCTGTGCATTCAAATATTCCCATTTAAAAAAAATTTTTGGAATAGTTAGTATATTGTTCCCTGAGTAAAAGTACGATGAGTTCAGGGCAGCACCTCTCCTGCTCATAGCTGGAGAGAAGCAAGTATATCAAACTAAGGCTGGACAAAAACCCTACCCATTTAGATCCAGGAAGAAATTTCTCCTTGTAGAGAAAAAGTACACTAAAATCAGACCACCACCACCTGTCAGACCACCTTATCCATGGAGTGAAGGTTGGGGCATGTAACTTTTAGGGAGTGCATTCTGGAGTATCATATAATATCACCCAATTCTCCTATACATTCATAAAATAAAATACTCAGTACTTTTTTTCAATGTAAATAAGAAACTAGAGTTCATTACTAGAAAGAAAAGTTTACTTATCTCTTGTATAAGATAGAAACAGCCTACTCCCCTGAAGGATAGTACCGGCTTCCTCCATGAGCTTTGTAAGTGCCTAGACAGGCCTGTCCTTGTAGCAGAAGAAACTAAATGGAAGACCCTATTAGAAACCATACAGCAAGAATTCTTCTGGAATTCTTGGAGGAACCACTCCTTATTATCCACCTAGAATGGACCCAGATTGTTCTAATTTCCTATGGCTCCACACAAGGACCCACGCTCACTGTCTAACACTCTGACTTGGCCATTACCTTCAGCCTCTCTACCTAACTCTGCTCTGGCCCTTTCCTTGATCCACTATTTGTGTTCACTGTCCCCAGGGCTGTATACTTGGCAACCAAGTTGCCAGGAGAACCCACCCTTCCCCCCGGCCACAGCTACTCCCCTGAGCTAAAGTGAACAACTCATCCTCATTTTAAAACTGAAAATCTCACATCCCTAGAAACGCCTCAGCCCCAGGCAAACAGGGATGGGTGGTCATTCCACTCACAGCAAAGTGAAGGCAGAATCACAATCTTAATTTTATTCCTTAATTACTATATGACTTTTTAAAGAGACAGCATTGTGAGCAAATATCACAGAACTACTTTATCTAAGTGTGTATGAGCCATATGGCAATACCCATAGCAAAATTTAAATCTCATTCCCTTCCCCTGGCACCTTTCATGTCTCAGAAATGCCTCTGCTGTCTTTTATCACTGTATGCTCAGATAGAATTTTTAAGATTGGCCCAAAGAAAATGAGATTGAGAAAGTATATCTGCTGTCTAAAAACAAACAATGAATTCTAAACCCAAATAAAAGTAATTTTAGGATGATCCAATTTGATCACATCTACAGCTCTCTCCTCCCTGTTCAGCGTAAATAACAAAAGCTGCCTATGAATCTATCTCAGAAGACAAAAGGAAAAACAAAACTCTCTGTTCAGGGCATCCCGATTTTACAAACCAGGAGGTGACCAAATTTCCAAGACATCACTGCCATAACTCCTGCTCAACGGGAAGGAGACTCTAGAAGCATGAATGGTCAGTACACATAATATGACTCACACAACACTAATTAGTCACTGATCCTTCACGCATTTCTCAAATCCCCCAATCTCAGAAAATGTGTGTACGCAGACTCTTGTTTACATTCTGGGCTCAGTTGTTAGTTTTTGAGCAACCAACGGAGCAACTTCTCCACATATGTTCATTATGGTCCTTTCTAATAAAGAATATTTCCTTATACTGTTTAAATAAAAAGAAATGAATGCATCAGCATTTCAAAGCGCTGACCTTTAAGTTTCTGTACTCGTTGGTGTATTGAAGAAAAGATATATAGAGTGTCCATTAGAATTGAGAGTCAGATTAACTCAATGGAGCATACATACAGTTGTGCATCTAATTCTGGAGGTAGTATAATCATTCTGTCCTATATGATGGATGCGTGGATAGATTTTAGAATTTCGAAAGTCTCAAATTAAGCTTCTAGTTTATTCCTCTAAATCTCCATGACTTTAAATAAAAATGATTTCTTATATCTTCTCTGTAAGACTTGGGTATAAAACTCTCCAGCAGGAAAACATCCTCAGAGCTAGATATATCTTATAATTGATTACGTGCCTACACTATCTGAATATGGGAGACCAAAGCTGATGCTGCTTTAAAATAACAATAGGGAAACCGATTTCCATGGAGAAATCCCCAGGGATGGGAATGTCAATTTATTGCAGGTATTTGTGAAACAAGAGGAAAATTGGTCATTTTTGTTAAAGGAAAATCAGCCAGACACAGCAAATCTGTTGGCACTGAAAACTGATACTATACCTATTTTTTTTTAATTTTTTTAATGTTTATTTATTTTTTGAGAGAGAGAGAGAGACAGAGACAGAGTGTGAGCAGGGGAAGGGCAGAGAGCGAGGGAGACACAGAATCTGAAGCAGGCTCCAGGCTCTGAGCTGTCAGCACAGAGCCCGACGTGGGGCTCAAACCCACAAGCTGTGAGATCATGACCTGAGCCAAAGTCAGACGCTTAACTGACTGAGCCACCCAGGCACCCTGATACTATACCTATTTAAAAGGAACCTTGTATTTTCTAAAATAGACTTGATTTTTTAGAGTAGATTTAAGTTTTCAAAGAACAAAACAAGAGGAAGTTCCCATATACCTTCTGCCTCCACACAGGTTTAATCTCTCCTACCATCTCACACCAGAATGATACACTGGTTACCACTGATGAACCTACATTGACATATCAATATCACCCAAAGTTCAGAGTTTACATTGTGGTTCATTCTTGCTGTTGTACATTCTATAGATTGGACAAATGTACAATGACATGTATCCAACCATTGAAATAGCATCAGGAAAAGTTCCCCATCCTCTGCCTATTTGTCCCTCCCAACCCCTGGCAACCACTGATTCTCTTAGTGTTTCTGCAGTTTTGTCTTTTCCCACAATGTCACATAGTTGAAATTTCATATAGTAGACTTTTTAGACTGGCTTCTTTCATTTTATAATATGCATTTAAGTTTCCTCCATGTCTTTTCATGGCTTGATAGCTCATTTATTTAGAACCATACATTTTTTTGTTTATTTTTAAAAAAATTTTTTATGTTTATTTATTTTTGAGAGAGAGAGAGAGACAGAGCATGAGCAGGGGAGGGGCAGAGAAAGAGGGAGATACAGATTCCAGAGCAGCTCCAGGCTCTGAGCTATCAGTGCAGAGCCCGATGTGGGCCTTGAACTCACTGACTGTGAGATCATGACCTGAGCCAAAGTCTGGCACGTAACAGACTGAGGCACCCAAGCACACCTAGAACCATACATATTTAAATTTTATTTATATGTTGTACAATGAACATCTACTCATTTTATATAAGATATCTAAAGTTATTTTATTTTTTAAAACGTTTATTTTTGAGACACAGAGAGAGAAAAAAAGAGAGAGCACATGAGCAATAGAGGGAGGGGAACAGAGGATCTGAAGTGGATGGGCTCTGCATTGACAGCAAAGAGCCCAACAAGGGGTGAACTCATTAACTGAACCATGAGATCATGACCTGAGCCTAAGTCAGATGCTTAACTGACTGAGTCACCCAGGTGCCCCGGAACCATACATTTTTTTTAATTAACATTTTTCCTTAACTTAAAACAGTGGTTTCCATGATTAGAGGTAGAGTTTGAGTTTTACAAATCTGTAAATACAACCTATTGGAGCAGGTAAGCTTAGGTTCAAGTTTCACCTCTCCAAGTTACTAGGATGAACCTTGGAGAAACCAACCAACCACTGACATGAGGAAAGACTGAACATTAGAAAAGGTGATCGTCCATAAGGAAACATGGCTTAAGACTGTGCCCACTACGGGCCTTCCCAAATGAGTAGTGACACACTGACTGGTCCAATCTTCTATCTTGAGAAGCAGAACTGTGAAATAAATACACGTGAGAAATAGGGAGCAACTACATTTGAGGAAATGAAGAGAAGGTAGATGACAAGACTGCTCATGAATCCTAAAATAAATTTAAGTTATAGCCATGCAGTGGAACAAAGTGTACCCAATAAAAATCATGATTTGGGGTATGGAAGATTTTAAGAATGGGGTATCACTTTCATAAGTAATTATAAGTGGGGAAAATATATAAAGATGTATACACCAAATATGCTAAATCTGTTGCCTCTACATAAGATCATAAACAAAGGCAGGTGAGGAAATACAAAATACACCCAAATGCTCATCAGTGCTTATCTCTGTGTAGTGAAGATAACTGTACTACCTGGGTTTTCAGCAAGAGATGAACTCTTGCACCAAGTAATTTGAGGAGAGTATATCAAGGGACTATTTGTAAGATGGGGGAGAAGGATGTTACAGGTTGCCTGGGTAAACCCCATTATCTGCCAAGGCGGTGGGGGGGTGGTTTCCTGAAGCTGTAGAGGGAAAACTGGGTTGAAGGGCTGCTAGACAAGAGCTGTGTCCTGTATCCAAGACCCACTACTGGTTGGCAGCCTCACAGGGAGGAACCTGGGGAAATAAACAGCCTGACTTCATGCACGTTGGCAACACTCAGGGGGATGTCAGAAGGCAAAGCAGCGTTTGGGTACAGGTCAGCCTCCCAGGCCCTCAACAGGCTAGAGGAGGATGGTATCTAGAGGAACAAACAGCATTATTTCACTTTCCTTTTTTTTCTTATCTGAATTTGGGTTTGTTTTTTTTTTTTTTTTTTTTTTCAAAAAGAAGCACATCGAACAAACATGCATTTCATAGCTTTAATTTCTCCCCCTGTGGTGTTCCATTTTTTTCAGTCTCTGCAGTGGGTTGGATAAAAAGTAAAACAGGGTGTGAGTCAAAAAAAAAAAAAAAAGATTGAAAGAAACAGAGAGAAAAATGAGAAAATGAGACATTACAGAAAGACTATCATGAAGACTGATTGGCCCCTCATATATTCCCATATATAGGACACACGTGGGGGCTGAAGAAAATAGGCTCCATACTGCTCTGTGTATTAAAGATTAAGAGTAATAGAAATAATAGTAATTCATAAGGGAATTTTTTAAGGGACTTCCTCGGGTCTGCTGTGGCATACACAATCAGCCCTGAATTAAAACACTATTTCAGGGTTGCCAGGGCCCTCTTCAGCATTCTGAAGCCATTTTGTCTTTTCTTGTGTCTCATCTAAATATATCTGTTTTCAAACCCCAATGCAGAACTTTTTTGCAAGTGTACCAGATCAAGTAGAATCCACATTGAGCAGATCTTACAGATATGACTAGTTTCAGTACCAGCAGATGTCAAAACCAAGCAAGCCATAGTCACTGGCTGATTGCATGCAGGCAGAATTAGGACTAAGTTTTGTGGTCTCCACTTCCTCAGAGCTCAGTTCTGTAAGGCTAACATTGTTCATCACAAGTCCCCACTAGGACACCAACACTGATCCAGCAGAGGGCAGTGATAGATCTAGGAGCCTGGCCCTAGGCAAGGACTCCCCATTGGAGGCACAGCTCAAAATGGCTTCATCTATGCAAGGCAGGCAGGGTCACCTGAGTTCATTTCTCACATCCGCTCAGTTCTGTGGCTGCTCCCTTAGCAACCCTGCAGCCGCTGCCAGCAGTCATGGGAACAGGAATTATGACCTTCCCCTCAAACTGCAAGCCTTGAAAACAAAAGCCACAGCACCTCCAGCCTCAGCAACATCTAATTTATGGCTGAGTTGCTTGGCTATATATTTCAGGCTTGAGGCAGCCCTGGAGTGAGGTGGGCAACGGGCTACTCAATTAAAGGGACAGCAGGGGAGCCCATAAGTCCCAAAGCAAATGTCCAAACCTAATCAAGAAGAAATCCAAGGGAGAAGAGAATCAATGCAGGCCTGTGGTTTTTTAATTAAACAGACCCCTGACTTGACATTATAGTTACTACAAGAAAGATGAGCTTGATTATGGACAAGGAAAAGCATGTTTCAATTGCAAAACATCAAATAAACTGGAAACTATTAGCATCAATTATCAGCTAGTAAAAACCTCTGGAGATTTCAAGCCTCTAGGAATTTTTTAAATAATTGATTAAAGACAATTTGGGGAAGCACATTGTGCAATAGTTTGCAAAGTGCAACTTAACTTTTCAACTAAGGAAAACAACTTGAGTAATTTGCACTACACGATTTATATGCAATCAAGAGTTACTCTTTCTTTCACTAATACATAAAAATAGAAAGCATTATACATGTTAGAGCCGGAAGAGACTGTAGACATCACTGTTCTTTAATTTGTTAAGCAATAAAAATCTTTTTAAAGAGATAAATCTTATGCAACTTCAATAGATCGAAAACAGATGAAAGAAACATCTTCTCGATATAAATTTATTTTAGAAGTTCACATTTCTGCTAAAGGCTATAAAGTCAGTCACTGAGAACAAGGAAGCCTTTTTGGATGAATGAGATCAGAATTTATAGATGATTTGCGGACTTACATCAGTCTTAGGATCTAATTTATTTTAGTATTTTCTTTGCAACTACTTTTGAGGGTGATGACAGTGATTCCCACAGATAAATCCCTGCACATCGTCAAAGAGGTTTTTTTTAACAGCTTTTCTTGCGACTTTAGGATATTCTTTAATTAAATATAGCAAAATAAGTTTAATTCCAAAATCTGCACTAAAGCAAGTCAACACTGGCAACATATTAAGAAGCTGTGATTTCCAAAGAATTAAAAGATCCTTTTTTTTTTTTTTAATTCTGGTAAAGACAGCTGTGTTCTCAACAAAAATTAGCTCTTTTTCCTTTTCCACCTTAGTATACAGCTCAACCACATTTACCAGCTTTCTTTGTAGCCATCTATCTGAGATCTAGCCAATGAAATGGGAACAGACCTGGCACCTGGAAACCCCTCACAGGCACTGCATCAACCCTTTCCTCAACAGCTCGCTGTCTGTGGAAAGTGCTCTGAGGATCCAGACAAGACAGGGCCACGAGATGGAAGAGGCCTGTATTCCCAAAGGTCCATGTAGAAGGCCACTTGTAGACCAGGAATATCCTTCATAGATTTGGAATAGCAAGAAGAAAATGTTTACTGTGTGTAGCAACATAGGTTGGGAATCTGCCATTACAGCTAACATTATTTCCTCTTATTAATAGAATGGTTAAAGTAAATATGGAAATAATATTTTTAAATGTTTATTTATTTTGAGACAGCGAGAGAGAGAGAGAGAGAGAGAGATCAAGCACACACGGAGCCTAATGCAGGACTTGATCCCACGACCCTGGGATCGTGACCTGAGCCGAAATCAAGAGCCAGATGCTTAACCAACTAAGCCACCCAGGCGCCCCATGGAAATAATATTTGAATCAAGTGTTTACAGAACTCCTGAAACACCTGTCTGGAAGCCATGGTTTGAAAAACAGAGCTTTGATCCAAACTTCTACACAGAAGCATGTCTTCCTCAGTGCAGGGCAAAGAGAACCCTCATTCAAAGACACCCAAAAGTCAGTAGGGCTTTTAGTAACTGGTAGGCACACTAATATGATCGAGGTAACTTCCATTTTTATGCAATACTATGGGAGATTTAAGGCTCTGTTCCTTCCTACCCAAAGAGATGAAAGGCAGCACGATGGTTGCAGGAACTTCACGTCTCAGTGCTGCTGGAATGTCAAGAAACTGAAATGAACTTATGAGCGGAAATCAGATAAAAGACCTTTAATGACTTATGTTCTTCTGTTTTATCAGTTTATTCCTAGCCCCTCAACTTGTTTCCTTCACCCTTAGGCTGGTTGATTTAAGCCAAGAAGCACTTATTTTGATCTTTCTAATAAAGAAGATTTGCCCCTTAGACCAATCCCTGAGGACTAGAGGCTCCTGATTCTCTGGCCATGAGCACTCCTCAACCCCTGATAAAGCAGCACTCTGATCCTAAAGCAATAGGACCAGAGGCAAAGAAACAGATGGGGGCAGAGGGGCTTAAGGAAGCCATTTAGACAGAGGATTGCCTCCTCGCACACCTAGAGACTCAGAGCAGTAGAGATGTTTCCATTTTAATCTTTTGTTTCTGAGATAACTCTAGCTAAGAAAAAAAGAAAAGTAGAACTAATCTCATATTTCCCATTTCTCAGGCCTTTGTGATACAAAAGGACAAGAATCTAGATGTTTAATTTTGGTCAGTGCTATTTCTTTCCTATAAAATCAGAAAAATCCTGTATCGAGTGTTGTATAGATACATCCATGGCCATCTCAGCAAAAACATCTTCCAACTCAAGGTCTTTCCATGGCCATTTCTTGGAATCATTTTCTATTTTCCCACTACAGGTTCTGCCTTGAAATATGTTTCCCTGTTAAAACCGAAATGACACTCTGAATATACTTTCCTCCTCCAAATAATCTCCCTGTTTAAGGGTTTTTTTCACCATTTTTTCAAAAAGGTGGTTTCAGAGGAAAGAAAAGGGCAGAACACCCTAACCATACACAGATACACAACACTGCTCAACCATTTCCAATTCAAAAATAAAGCACGGTTGACTGAGCTTGCTTCAGAACATCCAAATATTTACTAAAAGGAAATGATTCTGCAGGTTGAGGGGGAGAAGAAATGCCTAGAAGAACAGATTCTGATGAGATTTTCTGTTGCTTACACTGGTAAAAGCAACTTAACCAGACAAATAAGAGCCTATAAGTAATGGCAATTACTCCCAGGAAAGTGGTACTTCCGTAGGAGAATTGGTTTTCTTTATTTGGTTACCATTATTTTTCAAGAGACTTGGTACTACATTTAAAAAAGAAATTGAAGGCTAGAAATAATCAGGGGCCATGATGGAAATAGTTGCTCTGAACCCAGCCTAGAAGACAGGTCCACAGAGTCAGTCCATTCCCTTGGTTAAAACACCCCCTTCCAGTACAAAAAAAAAAAAAAAAAAAAAAAGCGTGCAATTTTATGTCACAAAAAAATTGTTGTTGTGACAAAAACACTAATTAGATGTCTGGGGGGATGGGGAGATGCTCAGTTGTGGAATCAAAGAAAGTGTTAAATGATCGATGTGTGAATATACTATAAATGCAGAAGGAGGTGAGAAGGTGAAATGTGTACTTGATGCCAAAAGAAAAATAATTTGTAAATATTTGTTTTGTGATAAAACTAATGTTTTTCAAAGTTGTTCTTGGACAGTATAAATAAGTAGAAATGCAAAACAAAGACATCCCCAGAGAACAGACTTTTAAAATGCTAATCAAGAGAGTGATTTTCATAGAATATGCTTAATGATAATAAAATTAACATTGAGAAGAAAGAAGAGAAAGGACAAATGAGGTAAACACGAAAATTTTTCTTAGAAATACTGAGGAAAAAGTCTTTTAATGTAGCTTCTGGGTTAGGAAACACAGTCACATATTTATTTGCTTTTCGGAAAGTCTTACAGAAAGAAGAATCACATCTACCCAAAGCCTTACAACCTGTTTTTACCCCCTTTTAACCTTGAATATTGTACTTTACAAACTTAAAAAACAGACTCCATGACTTCAAGAGCTTAATTATAAGATTTTGAAACTTTTCCAGGAATCGAGGGAACCATATTTTCAAATATCTTTATAAATTTAGTGTTAAACTGTTACTCAAATAGAATATATTATACTTTAAGTTCCCCTAAATACAAATATGCAAAATAAAATTAAGCCCATGATTCTTCACAGCTCTCTGAGATTACATTCACATTCCATATTCACGGTGAACTATGGCACACAGAGCAAGTACCCCTCAAAATGATAAACTCAAAGTTGACATATACAAAATCTAACAGAGACTTTATTTGAAGAGCACTTGTATCTAGGATGCCAACATCAGAAAATTCTATTTAAGGCCTGAGGAAATTGCAATTTGGTCAGCAGGTTTTTATTATATCTAATTGTCCACCAAACAGTCATTGTCTTTACAAGTGGCACTACATTCAACAAATATTTACTGAGCAATCACTATTTACAAGATGTTCTTCTAGGCACTGAGATTAGGGTACAAAACAGGGTCCACCATATTCCTTCTCTCCCAGAGTTTACAACCTAAACCAGAGGCAGGACCTAAGAGAGGAGGGGGAAGGTTTCTTAACAGGAGGCACTATTGACATTTGAACCAATTATTTATGGGGTGAGACCATCCTGCACACTACCACTAAAAGCCAAGGACAACTCTTAGTCAATGATGGCAACGAAAAACATCTCCCTACATCTCCAAAACTCTTTGTGGATAGGATATGTCTTCAAAGTGCTTAGATGAAGAAAAGAAGCTTTCTGTGCATGATATGAATTCCCCCATCTGGGAGGGTGTTCCAAATTCAAGACTACCTAAGACTTCAGAAGCAGTCCTAATAGAGGTTGACCCTAAAAGAAAGGAAGGATTTTAAAAACAAAGTTATCCAGCATTTATTATCATTTCTTATTCATTCTGCCTTTGTGTTTCATCCCAAGAATTGAGAGGAAAGGGCAAAAAGACTAACTTCTAGGCTAGGAACTCCTGAAAGGTAGTGAAATGGCAGATTAGTTCAAATTCTGTTTGGTATTGGTATTTGCCTGTTTGCTACCTCTGTTTATTTTACAGTGATTCTTATGTGCTCCATGGCAAAACAGTGTAACAGAATGGTGCTTTGGAAATGAAGTAAAAGTTTTAGGACCTAGACCTTTAAAATACTATATAGTAAGTCACATTGATTCGTTTAATTATTAAGAACTATTTATTATAAATACTGCTGTGTCCTCTCAATTTTTCCAGAGTCAGTAAGCTAAGTTTGCTTTTTGATACTTAACTTTCAAATACAATATCCTGAAACTCAAACTCTCAGGCATGTATTTATTTTGAATATTTGTGAATAATTTGTTTGTCAATGAGAGGAGATATAGATAAATTTGCTCTTAAATGTATTCTAATGAATGACAAAGACTATTTACATTTAGGAAGTTCATTTGCTTTTTTGCTTGTTTGTTTTGTTTTGTTTTTGATGATTTATTTTCCTAAGAAAAGCATCTAAAGTGTTGTAATGGTTTTAAAATATGTCCACAGATTTTTTTTGACAAAAAAAGAAGTGAAACTTAGGGGTGCCTGGGTGGCTCAGTCGGCTGAGTGTCTAACTCTTGGTATTGGCTCAGGTCATGATCCTACGGTTCATGGGTTCTAGCCCCGTGCCAGGCTCTGCGCTGAAGCATAGAGCCAGCTGGGGTTCTCTTTCCCTCTCTCTCTGCCCCTCCCCTGCTCATGTGCTCTCTCTCAAAATAAATAAGTAAACAAACAAAAAAGTGAAGCTTAATTCCCCTACTGTTGAGTGTGGGCTGAACTTAATGACTACCTTCTAATGAAAAGCACTTGGCAAAAGTGATCATGTATATCTTCCCAGATTGAATCATGAAAGACCTTGTGGCTTCCTCCTCCTTGCTTCTTTATCTTGGATCATTCACTCTGGGAGAAGCCAGATGACATCATGAGGATACCCAAGCAATCCTACAGAGAGGTCCTAGTCCTCACCAGGAGTGAGGAACATCTGTCAACAACCATGTGCTTCCATCTTGGAAGCAGATCCTGAAGTCCAGTCATACCTTCAGATGACAGGAGCCCTTGCTAATATCTGAGTCAAACCTTGAGAGATGCCCTAAGCCAGAACCATCTAGCTAAGCCATTCCCAAATTCAGACCCATAGAAAACAATAAGCTAAAAACTTCTTTTGTTGTTTTAAGCTGCTAAGTTTGGGGGTAATCTGTTTCTTGGCAATAGGTAACCAATACCAGTGTGTACTTTCATCACTGGGGTCTAAATAAAAATCTAAAGTTCCAAGGTTATTTTTAATTTTCTGTATGGCAAACAATTGTACTCAGGTATCAGTGGCAGGCCCTATCTTTCTAACATCTAGATATACTGGACTCTACTCAGAGCCCTGTCACTTCCACAGTATCACCCTGGACACAAAGAACTGACCCTTGCCTTCTAGACCTCTGCTTCCCCCTAACCGGGGATTATCAAGGCATCCTTTCAAATAAATACAGTGTTCTCTTTAGTAGGCATTGAAGTTAAATATAACTTTCTCCATCTCATCATTCAATATTGTGTTGGATTTTAATGCATAGATTCATAACCTGTGAATCAGATTAATATCAACATATCCCAAAGTACCAGACCCATTTAATGGAACAATATCCCCATGCCACCAATTTTTATTGCATGTGATAGGCAGCTTCTAAAGTGGCCCCCAGTGATCCCCACAATCTGGTATTCATGCCCTTGTATAATCCCCTCCCTCTGAGTGTGGGCTGGGCCCAGGGACGAACAGAATGTGACAAATATGATGGGATGCCACTTCTGAGATGGAGTTACAAAAAGACTCTGGCTTCCACCTTGTTCTCTCACTTGCTTACTCTGATGAAAGCCAGCGGCCGTGCCGAACACCACCCTGTGAAGGTGCACATGGCAAGGAACTGAGGGAGATCTCCAGCCAACATCAGTGAACAATTGAGGTCCTCAGTCCAACAGCTCACGAGGAGCTAAATCTTGCCAACAATCACATTGCTGAGCTTGGAAGAGGACTGTCCCCTCATCCAGCCTCCAGGTAACTAGATAAATGCTGCCCCGGTCAACATCTTGTTGCAGCCTGGCTCCAAAAATGTTGGATAATAAATATTTGTTATTTAAGAGGCTAAATTTAGGAGTAATTTGTTATGTAGAACTAGACACCTAATAAAATACAGAAAATGAATTAGCTTTAAAGCATAAATTATAAAGTACATGACTATCAAGTATTTCTAGAGCAAACGAAGCACTGTTTGCACAAAGCACTAAATAGTATTTGAGTAAGACTTAGTAACATCAAAGCCTGGATCATTCGATGCAAATTTATCCTGATATAACATGTGATTTTTTCCCTATGGTAATTTCCCCCCAAATTATCTTTGTTGTCCACAGAAGATTGGGATGGGAATATTAACATAATTATATAGTCTTAAAATGTGTTTTAGAAATCGATTAAATAGAGACATATCTGGCATATACATGCCTTTTGAGCTCCTTACCTGGGTGTTATGAATTCACTACCTACCACATGTTTGATAAGTTTTGTTACACCTAAATATGTATGAAAAAGTAAATGTGGGAGGCCACTTATCAACACAATTGGTTTCAAAGCCATGAGTTTTAAAAAGGGAAAAGTAGCTGAGTTTTAAGTATTCTCTAAATCAGCATTTCTCTACATGTATTCCATGGAACACTAATCATACAGGTTATTTGGGGGTGGTATATTTTAAAAGGGTTCCATTGTTAAGTTAGTTTGAGAACAGGTGGGTGAATTGAAGTTAAAACAGGCTTCTTTTTTTGTGTATGGTATCTCTAGGCCTTTACAAAGTATAAATGTGTAAATGTGACTTTCCAAGATGAAAGTTATATTATACAGTGATTGAAAAGCTCGTTTGGATGAAGGAATGATGCTTCTCCATGAGCCTGCACTGGAATCACCGTATAGAAAAACTTGAAAATTAAGAGTTTAATTGATGACCAATATCTGAAATGTTGTTCCAACCTCTCCCCTCAAATGTTGTTAAGGTCCTCTCCAAATCTCCCTCATGGATTGGAAGCTATATTAGGTAAGAAACCAAAGGTCCGCATTTAAGCAGGTTTAATATCTCTGACCCTGGTGGGTTTAGCTTCAATCACGGGTGCTACAGGCAACACTATTAATAATTTACCTGCTCTTAAAATAGGATTCATAAATTATAATAGTAAACCCACACTAAATGTTAGTTATGTGCCAGGCTCTCTTTGGATGTAATATGATTTGGACAGATGAAAAAGTTGACACCCAGAGAGGTTACAGGAACCCCTTATGTTTGAACACTGCTGCTAATATCCATGCACCATGTAGACATGACGAAGAGGCTACTGTAATAAGGACACAACAGGCATTGGCTCACCAATTCAATAAAAATTTCATTATGACAGAATGAGCACAAATTTATGTCACAGTCTATTAAAATTCATCTCAATTCAATGCTAAATTTTCCCCTATTGATCATTATTTCATAACAACAGAAATATATTGGCATAATATGCTTATGGCAAATTAATATTAATGCAGCAAGAATGCAATCAATGCCGAGATACAAAACATTAATAATCCATTAGGTTTCTCTTATAGTCTTTTGAACCAAATTGGCTATAAAATTCACAGTGTTACTTTTAAGCTTTACAATATTAAAGTGAGATTTTTTTTCCTGGAAGCTTCTATAAATCTAGTAAATGTACACTGAACTTGTATATAACACCAACCAGTAAAAGCACTTCTAATTGCCTTTTGCTTTTGTTAATGCCTATAAGTCCATGTGTGTTTTACACAAATAAGACTACATGTGTTTTTAGAAATTAAGCATGAATTCATTTTGAAGAGGAAAAGGTCTTAACTTTAAAAAACTATCCCACTCAGGGAATTTTCCTAATTGTTAAATTTTTACTGAGATATCATAGTAGAGATTACAACTGATGGCAAAAACAGGTCCTATACTCATTGTATAACCTACAAAGGGGTCCAATTTGTATCTCAAAGCTAATAGCCTAGCTTTAAACATACACTCTACCTTGTGAGTAGGTTTAAGAAACCAAACAACAGCCGAAACAAACAAAAAAACCCTGGAAGTAGAACTCCTCTGGAGAGAAATAAAAAGAATGGTATGGAACCTGCCCTTTGTAACTGAAGCACAGAGGTAGTGAGAAGAGCTTGGGTTTTTTAGTTAGACTTGTTCAACTTCCATCTCCAGTTGTTTCACCTTCGACTAGTCACTCAACCTTCCTGAGTTATCTCATCTATGAATTGATAGGAGTAATAATATAAGAATTAGAAATAACATACAAGTACTGAACACATGAGAGCACTCCATAAAAGTCCTGAAAATACCAATTAAAAAGAATAAATGCTAAAACTTATTTTTGAAAACACTCTGTGAAACTATCTTAATAAAAAGAGGAGGATGCCCCAGCAGCTGAGTGAACATACATCCGGAATGTGCTTGATAAGGCACAGTGAAATTTTAGAGATTGTTCTCCCCAGTTGAGGGAAAACCTTTAGCTAATAGGCAGCTAATCCTTAGAGCAGACAATAGGAGAGGTGAGGAGGAGACAACACCAGCTGATGTGGGGACAGGGCTGCATGAACAGGGTGGAGGTGAGGAAAAGAAACCTGGGAGTAGATTCTTATAAATGTGGTTTATCACCTGTCTTGTCTCTGTCTGTCTTCCTTGTTGCTTGGGAGCAACTCTGGAACTGTGTTTGTCTTGTCTTGGTCACAGTGCCCGGCACAGACATTTAAACATGGAGTTCAATAAGTGCCAGGGGAGGGGAAGAAAAGAATGAAGAGGTGAAGAAAAGGAACCAGAGAGAAGGAAAATGAGAAGAAAGGAGGAAGGAGAGGACAAGAAAATGGTTACTCTCAAAAAAGAATCAGAAATTTATATTCTGTAAAATTTGCTCCTTTCTAAGTTTTTGTGTTTCTTCTTTTACTTAATTAATATCCATTCTTTGGTTCACCTGAATGAAAACTAAGAAAGCTTTGCACAGTTGGGAGTAGAATTATTGGTGATGGTGTCAGAACAGCGGCTCCAGAGAGATGGAGTTGGGCCATGAGATGGGGAGCCAGACAGCCAGTGTGCCCCTGTGATGGTTCATCCTTTCCTCTAACCCAAATTGACCAATCGAATTACAACCTGCTACCATCAGGGCAAGACCAAATCTTACCCATTTCTCCATGTAATCAATCCTCTGAAAGACTTGTCTGAGCTTCAGCCTTTTTATGCTTTACCTAATGATTTCTGAGATCCTTAATTCTATCCTTGCAATTCCATTTAATACATAGCTGTAAAACCTTTTGCTGCCATATTCCCTGCTTCAGAACCTTCCTTAAATCCTTTGTCCTGGCTTCCTTACCTGCCACATAAACTTTAAACTGAGTCCATTAGTTTTGATCATAGTGCTAAAGAGGCTAAGGGCAAAAGTTAAACACCAGAAAAAGCTTATAAATTCCTGGACTCACAAACATCAGAGCAGGAAAAGAACCTTAACAATGACTTAGTACAACCCTCTTATTTTACAGATGAGATCATTAAGGTTCCAAAAGATCAAGTTTGCATAGAAAAAAAGAAAAATCTCTACATGGCCACAGAATGACCTTTAATCTTCGGCAATCATCTTGAAAATTCTTGGGTTTTCTTTCCAAAAGTCAGGGAAGAATGTGGATTACATCACATAATTATCACCCTCCTGCAGGCGGCCAGGAAACCTCAAAGCCCTTTTAGGTTCTCTTCCTGTAATTACCAGTACCTTCCTCACTGCAGTATTTGTCCTAATCCTTAACCCCGACTTGCATTTCTTTATTTTGTCAGCTATGGAGGAGAAAAGCCATGAAAAGATCTTAATAGCAGGGAGAGTACAGCAGTGAGATCCAAGGACCCTAGAGACAGATGAAGCTCAAG
Organism: Panthera uncia; assembly: GCF_023721935.1. Lineage (NCBI taxonomy): Eukaryota > Metazoa > Chordata > Mammalia > Carnivora > Felidae > Panthera > Panthera uncia. The sequence goes on from NC_064813.1 coordinate 22,276,770, forward strand.
CTCCAACTAGCACTCTCACTTGGGGCAAATTTCTTAACCTCTCTAAGCCTAAATTTTGTAGTGAGAAAAATAGGGTGACACTAGGTCCTACCTTATACAGTTTTTGTGAGGGTTCAATGAGCAACTCTGAACCAGTCTTCCCCTATCACGATTTAGGCCCTTGTATGTAACATGCGTACAAGCCTAGACCCTTCCCCTTCTCATAGGGATGTCCTTCCTGGGTGGGAGAAATCTGGTCTCCCCTGACTGATGACTTCAGATGGAACTACCTCAGCCCAGAGGTCAGAGATGTTCTAACATTATTGAACCCCAAAAGGGAAGAATGAAGATTTCATCTTTTTATTCTTAAAAGTTTCATGGCATCTTGTGGAAATATGCTTTCACTCTCCAACCAGCAACCATTGTATACCAAGAATAGTATTGGTATTGTTCGGCCAAATAAAATCCTATTCCACTGCCGTAATATATCTGTATTTCATGTATTTTTTTCATCTTTATACTGTATCTTATAACATGAATCATAAATACTTGACTCTATTGTCTATTCATCTGTTTTTCTTTTTGTTGATTGCAATGTAAGCATTTCCATCTTGCTACATAAACAGGTATGATTTTACCATACAAATATTCATATCTCTGAGAAGAGTCAACAAGTGGTTCTTCTCAGAAAAAGATCTGGTCCATGCTGACCATATCTCTAACACCAGAAACATACTTTTAAATAGCAGTTAATCTTGTAAAATATTCCAACATTTCTTCTCATTGGGTAACTCCATCAAAATGATAATATTTCTTATGTTATTGTAACATCCTGAGCATTTTTGCAAGTTTCTTTACTTATTCCTCATAATCTCAATAGGTCAGTATTGTTATGTCCAATTTTCAAATAAGATAATTGAGGTGCAATGGGGATATACTTCTCTATATACCTCTATCTAATATCTATCTATACGTAATGGAATATTATTCAGCCATGAGAAAGAAGGAAATCCTACCATTTGCAACAACATGGATGGATCCAGAGGATGTTATGCTTAGTGAGATAAATCAGAGAAAGACAAATACTCTATGATATATCACTTATATATGGAATTTAAACAAGCTGAACTCATAAAAATCAAAGAGTAGAATGGTAGTTGCCAGATGCTGGGGGTGGGGGGGTGGGAGAAGAGACGTGTAAGTGTACAAACTTGCAATTAGTAGATAAATGAGTTCTAGAGATCTAATATACAGTATACGGAATATAGACATTATTGTATTATAATCATCAAACTTGCTAAGAGACTAGATTCTATCCACACTAGAAAAAAACCCCATCTGGCATTTAGTCAGAAGCTATTGAGTTCCTTTGGGGAATTCTGGGCTCAGAATCCTCTGCACCTGGAGAGTATGAGTAGTAATAACAGACAGCTGGATGTGGAAAGAATTCCCCCCCCCCCCCCCAGATTCTACCTGGGCACTGCTCTTCCCTTGCTCCTATGTGCAGCACCATACTTCCCCTGGGCTGCAGCCCAGCATCATCCCTGGCTCCTGTTTCTTGCCTTTGCTTTCTTTGATGAGGCTTAATGCTTAAGTCTGTGCCCACCCTTTGGTTCCGTGAGCATGTCTTTTATTTTGAGCCAGCTCCATCCCTGATGGAGCTCTACCCTGTCCCCCCCCCAGCACCCAACCCTCCCCAGCCCACCCACCTCTCACCAAACCCACATCCCACTTATTCCTTCCCCAGGTCTTGAGTTCATGCCTGCCCACATCTAACGTGAGGTCCTTGTTCCTGTCCAGTCATCCATGCAGGCTCAGCAACCCACCTCATTATGTGACACCAGAGAGTCACCAACTCCCGAGCTGAGGTCCCAGTAGAACTAAGAAACCATTCCTCTTTCAAAATACTTCTTTCAAAAATACATAAGGAAGTCCCAACAGCCTTGACCAGAGCCAAAGAGAATTTGCATCTCAATAGCAAGCTCTCTAAACGCCTATTCTCTATCCCACAATGTACACACACCCAGGGCCCAATGAAAGGAAGTACTTTCTTTGGAAACCTAGACACTGAACATGCATCCCAATCTCAACCACTAATCATAGAAGTCATAGTGACTTCAAAATTTTAATTGTACACATTCACAATGAATAGAGAGGCTGTGACAGTTATATTTAACTGTCAAATATGTTGTTTTTCCCTTACTGACAAGTATTGAAGACTGAGCTACCAATATTTGATTAAATTTATCCCATAATCAAAACTGGTTTACAAAAACCTAGTTTTATTGGAGCTAAGGCATAAGTTTAGAAAACAAAGAGTGTGGTTTGTCTTGCAATAGCAAAGAATACCAGGAAAGTTTGCAGATTTTTCCCTTTATTATGAAATTAATAGATAGAGATTCATAAAAATTTGAAAAAAGAATGCTATTTCTAAAAGTATCCCATCACCATAATACATCAGTATTTCATATATTTACATCATTTTTATGCAATAGTTCTGTTTCTTACAACATAAATCATAAGTAATTGATTTGTTATATATTCAAATGTGACTTTCTATTATAATGAAAACATTTTTATAATGTTACAGTCTTATAATTATTATTTTAATGGTTGCATAATATCCCACAGACAGACCAAACTGGTTTACCTACCATTCAGGTAATAAATTGGATATACGAGCTGTTCCTAATTCTTTCCTGTTTTTTAATTAATACTGCTAGCATTAGCATAAAATAATAGAAAATACTTATGTATTGGTCTCTGCCCCCAGTTCCTGGCACAGAACTCTTAAAACCCTTGTAAAGGTCCAAGTGATAAGAGCACTAGAAGAATCTTGGTATTTTAATAGTTGGTTTTTGACCCTTCTTGACACAGAGCTCCTAAATCCCTTGGAATTTCCTGGTGATAAGAGTATCTTCTGTTCTAATGAGATGACTTTTGGTAGTCTCCTGGAGAGCTTCAAGATGGAGGCTGGTCACTAGAAAGACCAAGCCATGATTAGAAGCTTGGAACTTTTAGTCCCACACCCTCTCCAAATAATAGGAGAGGGGCTGGAGATTGAGTTAATGATCATCGCACCTGCATGATGAAGCTTCCATAAAAATCCCAAAAGTATGGGTTTGGAGAGCTTCTAGGTTGGTGAACACATGTACATGCCAGGAGGGTAATGTAAGTCAACTCCATGGGGACAGAGCTCTTCATCTTGGGACCCATTGAAACCTTGTCCTATATATGTTTTCATCTGGTTCTCTATCCATACCCAGGGTTGTTAAGAACTGTGATTTGTAAATGCTTGGTCAGGAACACAGGGGACAACCTGGAGCTTGTGATTCACATCTGAAGTGGAGGCAGTCTTGTGGCACTGAGCCCTTGTCGAATTTGACACTAACTCCAGGTAAACAGTGTCAGAATTGAATTGAGTCATAGGACATCCAGCTGGTCTAACACAGAATTGCTTGATGTGTGGAAAACCCACAGATCTGGTATCAGAATTGAAGTGTTGTGAGTGCAGCAATAATAGTGTGGGCATAAAGGAGAAACACAGGAGGGTTTTTACCAATTCAGCCGGTAATACTTCCACTCCATTTTTATGAATTTAGAATGTTGTCATAGGCTGAGGTTACAAAAATCAATTAATGATAAAGAATATACAAAAGGGGGGCGCCTGGGTGGCGCAGTCGGTTAAGCGTCGGACTTCAGCCAGGTCACGATCTCGCGGTCCGTGAGTTCGAGCCCCGCGTCAGGCTCTGGGCTGATGGCTCGGAGCCTGGAGCCTGTTTCCGATTCTGTGTCTCCCTCTCTCTCTGCCCCTCCCCCGTTCATGCTCTGTCTCTCTCTGTCCCAAACATAAATAAAAAAAAAAAAAAAAAAAAAAACGTTGAAAAAAAAAAGAATATACAAAAGGGTATAAATATTGATCTATATGCTAAATATCTTTCAAAATAGCCATTTTTTAGAAAAAGTCTTGATTTTAATCAATTCTTATAAAAATTAAACTTTGTCATTTTAAAATTATTTTTATTCAATCAGTTCATTTTTAATTTTAACTTGGCTTTCTTTGACTTGCACAGAGAATGAAAAAAAAATCCATATCTTTACATATTTTTCTACAAAGTTCTCTGAGCTCCATGGGCACAGAAACTGTATCTTTCAGTTCTTAGTATTCCTCATAGAAAATAGCAGAAAGGGAACAGAATTTGGAGCCTTACAGGCCTGGGTCCAAGTACCTATTTGGCTACTTATTTGATATGTGACCTTGGGCAACTTATCCTCCCAGAGCCTCAGTTTTCTCTACTGTGAAACAGAATAATCAGATCTACTTCATACAGACTCAATGTAAAATGACTGGCATATCTCAAGAACCTAGTAAATATTAGTTCTTTTCCCACACGTTATATATAAGGAGCACAATTCCTTTTGTAGCATAAGCAAGCTCATGCCTCTTCTCGTTTGATGATCGAGTTCTTAGTCTTATCAAGTTGGGTACATTTTACAATATTTACTGAATATATTTTTATTTTCTACTATTTTAGGGGGTGTGGTTACTTTGATCCACAAATGTTTGAATTCTGTTTTATGAGGTCAAATATATATTTTCTGTTGTTTCTTCTGTTAGGGTGGAGACATTTGATGCAACAAATGTGTGAGGCAAAGTCACCATAAGAGGAAAACACATAAAGGTATGTATCTAATTATACATTAGTTGCACCTCACAAGGATATTGCCATTGTTGGAAATCTTTTTGAAAAGTTTTTAACAGAATTTCTGCCAAGTACTACCTTTATATAGACACACACACATGGCTTTTGGAATATAATACTAGAGGCTCAGATGGGTATCAATATGAAGAAATCCAACTTGATTTTAAAAAAATTCATTATAAAATGAGAAAACTTTTCTTATGTGATTCATAAAACAGCTCCTGGAAGGAATTCTAAATACAAGATGAAACTATAAAATTATTTTGATAGATTACAGACTGATAATATAATCATCCAATAGGACAACTTTGAAAAGCACTATATATAAATTCTAGATGTTCGCTATGAAAAGCAAGTGGTGTTTTTACTTTATATTCAGTCACAACTTGTAGGTCGTAAAGCAATAAACCTAGTGTCAAATGAATACCTTTTATAAAACTCAAGAAAAAGATGACCTTCTTTTGCATTGGAGATTTCTATCAGTACATCAATTACAAATTTCTAAAGTATCTATTAGTACTTCTTATACCATCTGGGATATACTTAAAGGGATAAGAGATACATATTTCCCCCAAAAGCTAATTGTATCAGTTAATCATCAAAGAACTAATCACAAAACATATAATAGGCATAACTACACACTTATATCAAAGAACTTCCCCTACAGGTATAAAATAGAGGCTATATGATATAGCATTAGTATCTGTAAAAAAGACCAAGATAAAGGTAAAAAAAAAAAAGACCAAGAAAATAGCAAAGAATTTCAGCTGACAATATGCTTTGTATGAATTAACGATGTGGCCACCAAAAAAAACAACAACAAAACGAACAAACAAAAAAACACCCAAAACCCAAATAAGACCACATTAGTCTATGTTCCTAGGAGTACAGTATCACAAGCCAGGAATTGATAATCACTTCACTGTAGCTTGTCAGACCCTAAACTACAGCTTTCAATTCTGTGCAGAGCTCATTAAAGAGAATTATAAACAAATGGGATTGCGTTCAGCAGTGTGCAAAAAAGACAGTTTGAGGGACTCAAAACTCATGCCACTTGGAGCCTGGATAAGAAGAGCTGGGAGAGGCAAACGATGGTAATTTTGAGATATTTTAGCCCGTCATGTGGATAGGAGATTTGACTTCTTCCCTATGGCTCTAGGAAGCTAAATATGAACCAATGGTTACGAGATCAGACCAATATAGGCCAAGGTTTTCCAAAGTTGACAGGGCTGCTTTCTAAGGTTATGAGTGCCCTATCATGTAGAAGTATTCAAGCACAGACAACAGGCATTTAAACACTAAGATCACTACTATTAAGCTAACTTCTCCTTCAAGTGGCTAATGCTGGTTAAAACCAGTGGTTCTCAAACAGTGTGCATCAGTATCCCCTGGGTGGCTTCTGAATCTGGAAGCACAGATTCTAGACCCGCCCTCACAGTTTCTGACTCAGGAGATCTAGAGAGAGACTTGAGAATTTGCATTTTGTAACAAGTTCCCACTTGATGCTACTGGTCCAGAGAACCACTTTGAGAACGACTGGATTAAACAAAACACTTGGGAGGGATGCCTTAGCAATTCTAACCTGGCAGAAGAGTTTGGGCGAGGTGACTTTTCCTTCAGTCCTGCAGCAGTTATAACACATTCAACAGAAGACTGTGTGGTATGAATTATAAGGCCTATAGTAAAGGAATATGAGCAAGTACATTGAGGAGGGAAGGAATTAAACCAAAGATTGAAGGGAAAGTAGAGCAAAATAGGTGAAAAAGAGGAGGAAGCACAAACTGATCAAATGTAACAGGGTTGAAGTTACATTTTTTTAATATTAACTGATTGTTTTTCCAGAAATGTTGCATCCCCATCCTCCACACCCCACCCCCACCCCTGCTTCACCATTTCCTTCAGGCAGTCAGCCCTCTGGTATGCATGCCTTGCCTTGGGAAAGGTATGTAGCAAGAGAAAGAAAAAAGTCTCTTGTTTTTTGACTTTCACAAGTTTAGGCTCTTAATAGAAGGGGAAGGAGTCATGCCATGGAGAAAAGGACTAGGGTGAGTGAAAGCAAACTGTCTCCATTCTGGAGCTAGAGAATTATCCTCCAGACTTGGGGGAAAGAGACAGGTGAGGACAGAGTGGAGAGAAGATTCCAAGGCATTATGGGCTTTTCACTTAATGCCTTGGCTCACCTTACACCTCTAGGGCCTGGATACAGGGAAATGCTGTTTTTACTGAGATTGAGTTTCCATAACCCCTCAGAATCATGGCTTGAAACGGAAGTGGAACTATTAGAAAAATAGTCACATGAATTGCATACCTCATGGTCTGAGATGCACCTGCTACAGGAATATAATGTGCTCTTGGAATGAAGAGGAGGCTGGCCTGGCTGGGAAGAATAATCTGAGAAGAGAATGAGAAATTAGGACGGGTAAACAAGATGAGACCAGAATATGACGGACTTTGATGCTTAGGTTTTAAGCTCCTGTGCTTAAAGCCAAAGCTATCTGGCCTGTAGGATCACCCTGAAGCCTGCCCAGATTTCTAGTACCCATTTCTCAACCTTTCTTTCCACAACTTAAGGACAAGCTAGCACTTTTAGCATACTTCACTAGGACACTAACAAATCCTTGACCCTTTGCTGAAATGTAAACTGAGAGGTCTCATCTCTTTACCATCCAAGAACTTGCCCTTCATTTAACACCTGGTAATACTTACCTGATGTGTTATAGAATTATTTTAGTCAACTATTACCTATCCATAGTCACAAAAGTTAGTTATAAATTAGCCTCTATATTTTTAAGTGGCTGATGTTCTTTTGGTTGATGTCAGATGAATTTTAAGTATTGGTGATCTTATTGGTTGGAAATAAATGAGTCTCATCTTCAAACAAAACATGCATTGTTTTTATATCTTCAAGGGAGTTCTCCCAATATCATTAGCTGGGTTTGGGTAAACCCAAAGATTTATCTGAATATCGTCTGAAAAAAATTCCTATGGTCGTTAGTTTGTTAAACTTAATTTTCCAAAATCTACATACAAATGCCAGTACTTAACTTAAAAAAAAAATCAATCTGATTTAAAAAGGGGCAAAGGTCCTGAATAGACATTCTTCCAAAAAAGATGCAAATTGGGAATGCAAGCTGGTGTAGCCACTCTGGAAAACAGTATGGAGGTTCCTCAAAAAACTAAAAATAAAACTACCCTACAACCCAGCAACTGCACTACTAGGCATTTATCCAAGGGATATAGGTGTGCTGTTTCAAAGGGACACATGCACCCCCATGTTTATAGCAGCACTATCAACAACAGCCAAAGTATGGAAAGAGCCCAAATGTCCATCAATGGATGAATGGATAAAGAAGATGTGGTATATATATATATACAATGGAGTATTACTCGGCAATCAAAAAGAATGAAATCTTGCCATGTGCAACTACGTCGATGTAACTGGAGGGTATTATGCTAAGTGAAATTAGTCAGAGAAAGACAAAAATCATATTTCACTCATATAAGGACTTTATGAGACAAAACAGATGAACATAAGGGAAGGGAAACAAAAATAATATAAAACCAGGGAGGGGGACAAAACAGAAGAGACTCATAAATATGGAGAACAAACTGAGAGTTACAGGAGGGGTTGTGGGAGGGGGGATGGGCTAAATGGGTAAGGGGCACTAAGGAATCTACTCCTGAAATCATTGTTGCACTATATACTAACTAATTTGGATGTAAATTTTAAAAAATAAAAAATAAAACAAGTTAAAATTTTAAAAAGCTAAATTAAAAAAAGAGATACAAATGGCCACTAAGCAGGTGGAAAGATGTTCAACATCATTAATCATTAGGGAAATGCTTTGGATGTCAAAAACAAAACAAAACAAAACCAAAAACAGAGAAAAAACAGCAACAAACAGGAAATAACTAGTATTGACAAGGACATAGAGAAACTGGAATCTGTGTGTGCCCTTAATGAGAATACAAACTAGTGCAGCCACTATAGAAAACAGTGTAGCAGTTTCTCAAAAAATTAAAAACAGAATTACCATATAATCCAGCAATTCCACTTACAGGTTACCCAAAATAATTAAAGTCAGGAAATTGGTATTTGTATACCCATATGGCAGCATTATTCGAAAGAGCCAAAAGGTGGAAGCAACTCCTAACCATCAACAAATGAATAGATAAGCAAAATATGACATATGCATACAATGGAATATTTTCAGCTTTAAAAAGTAGGGAAATTCTGACACATGCTACTTCATGGATGGACCTTGAGGAAATTATGCTAAGTGAAATAAGCCAATCACAAAAACACAAATACTGTGTGAGTTCACTTATATGAGGTATCTCGAGTAGTCAAATTCATGGAGACAGAACATTCGTTGCCAGGGAATGGAGAGAAGCTGAAAAGAGATCTGGAGATGGATGGTGGTGACTTTGTACAACAAAGTGTAAGTATTTTTTGTCACTGATCTGTAACCTAAAAAATGGTTAAGATGTTAAAATACACACATACTTCAGACGGCAATTGTTTTATTAGTGAGAATGGTTATGCTTGTAACACTGACTACTGGGTTGCATTTTGAATGCCAGGTTAGTTTCTTTGCTCATTTTTAACATTGGATCGTCATTTGGGTATTAATTTTCAAATGTATGTATGTAACAAAGATAAAATCCATTATCATATTTTTTTAAAAAAGCAATTGCTTAATTTAGACACTGATGTAGGCAGAAAGATTACTTAAGAATTGCAGACACTTACCAAAGATTGCTTCCCCAAATGTTAAATAGATTTTACCACAAGTTCAAACTTACAATGTTCTTCAGTTTAAAAATCAAAGATCTAGATTATCTTCTTGCCTCTGGATTTAATTTGGCATGCTTTATAACATACTGGCTGACCTCAAAAGTGTTACTTTTTATATTTCTTGTAGCATAATGAGAAAAATAATAACAGATAGGATATACATAGATTTATAACAATGGGCTTGCCTTATAGGACATCAGGTGAGGTGACTTCCATCTCATTACTCTGATCCTAAAACGAGTATCCACTTTGAAAAATCCACTTTATCTTTTGTCTTCCCCTCTGTGCATGAAACATTTATTTATTTGGTTTCCTGAAAGTTAAGAACATTATTCTGAGAATTGGCACTTGCTGCCCAAAGTCATTCATTTACCAACTGCAAAGAGAGAAGCTCAGGAAGAAGGCAAGAGGAAGAAACAAAGGAAGGAAGGCTTAACAAAAGAGTTAAACACAATTTTCAAGATAAACTGAGAAAATCCATTTCTAAACTTCTGGCTTTGGTTCTGCAGGGTTTTTTTAAAAATTTTAATGTTTATTTTTGAGAGAGAGACAGACAGAGATGGAGACAGAGACAGTGTGAGCAGGGGATGGGCAGAGAGAGAGGGAAACACAGAATCTGAAGCAGGCTCTAGGCTCTGAGCTGTCAGCACAGACCTCAACACAGGGCTCAAACCCATGAACCAAGGAGATCAAGACCAAGCTGAAGTCAGAGGCTTAACTGACTGAGCCACCCAGGCACCCCTAGTTTTGCAGTTTTAAAGACTATAAAACACTTACGCAGGAGCTAGAAGTTAGATTCAGTGCATTACGAGGGTAAAGAGAAAGGCAAGAGAAGTTGGCAAAGAAAATGTAAAGCTTAAACAAACAGCGGCCCCTCCATGTTCCTGAAATAAATAAAACACAAGCCAACCCAGAGTCTTGACCAGGCACATTGAGCCAAGGCAAGCATCAAAGCATATTCAGTGTCCTATACTTTCTGTGTACCTCTGATGAGGCCAGAGCACAGGGCTCTCCCCGAAATGATCTTAGATTCATAGCAGCAACACATGCAACCTTCCGTCAACAGAGCCATGAAAATAGCATTGGCCTTCATGTCCACTGGCCATGTCCTCAAAAAAAATCAACGAGAACAAAAAGCAAACAAGCACTGTGCCAAAAAAAATTAAGTAACAGACTTTTGACACACTTCATGACTTTACACATTTGACATATTTTTAAGAAAGAAATCCATGCTTATTCATGAAAAATTGGTTCTTAACAATAAGAGATACATTTAAAAAAAAAAACCTGGTGTATTCATTTCACAGAATATTTACAATATTTAAAAGACATAATGACATAGAAAGTTTTTAATATAATGTCAAAGACTGTACAAAGTGATGAAAAATATTAAATTACGTATTTTTCAAAAGGTAAAATGACTATGAAATAAAGAAACACTTGTTAAAGATTTTTATTCAATTTGTTATCAATCATTAAATGAGGGAAGCAGGCAAATGTCTCAACCAATTCAAAGAAGACATTAAGGAGCCACAAATTTACATGGAATAAATGAATACTGAAATAAATTACAAATGGACACAAGACTGGCTTTTTCCTGGTGATGGGTGTCTGGGGTGGGTATCTTTCCAGCGTGCACAGGTCATTTGCAAGTCTATAGACAAGGATTATCTGCATAATTAATTTGTCCATTATCCACAAAGTAGAGTGGAAAAACAGCCCTAATCAAAGACAAAAGCTCATTTCCCTAAAGTAGTATTTCTCAGTTTTTTGTTATTACTTTCCAAAGCAGACTTTTCAGACATTTTTACCTCATCCTCTCCCTACTACCAAACTAAATATCAAAGAATAAGATTTTGTTGAGGAAAACTGAACTTTTGAAAGCCACAAACCATTCTAATAACTAGGAATTTTTTCCATCCATAAAGAACCAATTTTTGCCTTGTTGGGGCAATTGAGAGCCCTTGCCTTATAGGACAGACAATCCCCAGAGGTCCAGTATTCCTGAAAGGATATCAAGCAATCTCTTTGGGATGTCATTTTGTAAAACCACTATATGAAATATAGCTGCTACACGTATATATTATTATACACATACATTATCATACATATTATATATATATGAGCTTAAACGATAGTTTGTACAGGGGTCAGCAAACTATAGCCTATAGGCCAAATCTAACCTGCCTATTTTTATAAGTTTTATTGGAACACAGCCACATGCATCATTTACAGATTGTCTTGTCTTCTTTGACTATGCTACTTTCACTCCACAAATGCAGAATCCAGTGGTTATGACACAGACTGTAAGGCCAGAAGGGCCTCAAATATTTACTATTTGTCTGTTTACAGAAAAAGTTGGCCACCTCTGGTTTATGCTAAGCTGCTTATAGTAATTATCTCTGGTTAACAGGATAATGAACTATTTTTTCTTTAAAAAATAATCTATATTTCCTAGAAAGGTTTTACTTGCTGATGGAACAAAAACTTCTAAAAATTATTTATTACGCATAGATTGTGTACAAAGCACTTCAGGAATGAAAAAATAAGACATGGTTCCTGCCTTTTAAAAAGCTTCTAACCTAACGTTGCTGAGGTAAATCGGTTGTGTCTGCTGTCAGAGGGCTGTTGTATATAGTTACTGAAATCAGCTAAAAACAGAAGTAGACAGGGACAGCTAGAGGGGGAAAAGGTATTATTAGTAAACATGAACTGGGTCAATGTAAATTTTAGGTTAAATTTTGGCCTTTGAAGACTTAAATATTAAGGGAAAAGCGTATTTAATAGTTCATCATGACGGAAGTATTTACTTCAAACGGTTGTAAGAATAAAGGAGGAAATGTGCTTGCTATAAACATTATCTTTCCATGCAAACTTTATACTCACTGAGGTCGTAAAATTTAAAGTTATTCTAAAAGCCACCGTGAGAGTATATACAATATTTCAGGACTTAAGCCGCCGTGATTCACATAAATCTCTAAACTATTCCTATCCAGGTTTCAAGATATTGTAACTTAACAGAGCAATTCAAGTGAATATGTGGTATTCCATTCAGTTCATCCTTTCCAGCTCCCAGGAACTTCCTTCTCCAAGGACCCTATCCTTGAAAGTTCTTTCTAAAACCTGAATGTTAACATTGTAGTTCCCTCAGAGGCTGTTTATCATAATATAGGACTCTTGGGTACCTACAACCAGACCCAGGCAAATGATCTGCACACTGCTCAATTCCAAGTATTGGAGACTAGGGGCTCCCCAATCCCATATATTTACTGAATAAGACCTTTACCTATTTGTAGGATAAACAGGTAACTTAATGAGTCTCTTAGAAGATTCAAAATGAAATTTTCTGTTCAAAATTTTCCAAGAAGTAACTCTATAGTTACTAACATTAAATTCAATTCAATAGTCATGTAAACACCTAACATCAGGCTTTCCCAATCATGTTATCATAGCATTATTGCGTTCCAATCCATCATGAGGTGTGTCTCCAGTAATCTGTCACTAATAAAGGTTAAAGTACTAAAGCTTGCAAATTATTTACTTTTTTCAGAAATTAAAACTGATTGAAGGTTATCTCTATAATAACCATCCCACTCACCTGCCTTTTAATATGTTGAAGAAAGAAGACATTAAGGCCAGCAACGTGGACACTCCCATAGGAGGTGTTCAGCTTGTGAACAATATCTGCCATTTATCTGTACCATGCTGTAAAAATGGGTTTTAAACTTGTAGACAAAGGAAGAGAATCGATGGGGAAAGAGAAAAAAGGAGGAGGAGAATATAGAGGGGGATTGAGGGCAGTGGGAAGGATGGGAAGAAAAACAACAACTTGAGGAATGAGAAAGGAGGAGGGCCCCCAGGACAAAGGAAGAATGATCAGGAAACCAAGGGAGCAAAGTCTCAAAAAGGGGGTGTGGTGGGCAGTGTCAATTGCTGCTGAGAAATTAAGTAACACGGGTGATGTGAGGCCATTCAATGTCCCTGGAGACCTGAGTAGGGGCAGAAAGCTGACATTAGAACCTGAACTGAAGAGTTAAAAGAGAGGAAATAGAAAGAGCATCTATAGACTCTTCCTTACTGAAGCCTGGCCTTGCAGGGAAAGAGCAAGATAGGATGATGGTAGCTAGAGAGAACACTGAACAGAGGCAGACGTTTTTAAGGATTGGAGAGACCTGAGCATGTGTGTAGGCTCCAAACAATAAACAGGGATAAGTTGAAAATATCATGTAGAGAGGAAATGATTACTAGAACAAGGTTCTATTCCCAGAAAGGACAGAATGAGATAGGATCATGAACAAGGATTGGTCTTGAACAGACAAAGGCACTTTTCCCTCATAAACTGAAAGTCAGGAGGTCACAGTGAGTTCATTTAGAGGTCAACTTTTTGTGAAACAAAAAAGCTAAGGCTCACAGCCTCCAGATCTGCTTTCTCAGTACAGGAAGGACACAGTCATCAGGAGAGAGGGAAGGGGCCAGGGTGGAACCTGGATAGCGGTAGTAGAAAGTAGATGAGGGGGATGAACAGAAACAGGTAAAATTACTGCTGGGGAGGAAGGGGTGGGCTCCCGAGTCCCCTGATTGACAGGAGAGAACCAGAAAGAAAAAAGAATCACAAGCACAATCCTAGGGAATGTACACATTTTCCAGAAGAAAGGGAGGAGGCCCCAGCAAAGACATCTGAGAGATAATGGACAGAGTAGTGGGAGGAAAACTACATTGCTGTAGAAGCCATGGTAAGGAGCCCTTAAAAGAAAGACCAAACAGGAAAAGATGAAGTTGATCAATGGAATCCAAAACTACAAACAGCTTTGGATGATAAATAAAAAAAAGAGCCATGGGGCACCTGGCTGGCTCAGTCCAGCTGGATGGTTAAGCATCTGACTCTTGGTTTTGGCTCAGGTCATGATCCCACAGTTAGTGATATTGAGCCCTGAGTTGGGCTCTGTGCTGACAGCATGGGGACTGCTTGGGATTCTCTCTCTCCCTCTCTGTCTGCTTCTCTCTCTCTCTCTCAAAATAAATAACCATTTTTTAAAAAAGAAAATCCACTAGATTTGGCAACAAGAAATTCACTAATAGCAGAGAGCTTTTCTATAATGGTAAAGATTAAATGTGATTTCATGGAGTAGTAGTAAAGACTTGAAGGCAGCTGTAGGAACACTTTTACCTTTCAAGAATTTTAGAAATTAATAAAGTGTGAGATTAATAAAGTTTGAGGAGATGGTAGTGTTTGGGGTATTTTTTTATATGAGAGAAAACTGAACATATATGTATGCCTGTATGTGTGTGTGTGTGTGTGTGTGTGTGTGTGTGTGTGTGTGTGTGTTCTGGGTACTACTGTAACTCAACAACTCCACTACTTAATAGGATCATTACAGGAATTAAATGAAAGCATGTTATGAACTGAAAAGTACCATAGTAATATTAGGTGTTATTTTTTTCATTATACACAAATTCTGATTTTTTTAAATGTAAGACACATCCTTATGTTTCTGGCCATTGAAAATTCCATTCATGTTTTATATGAGTGTAGTCATGAATCAATGAACTTTATCTTCAGGGCTCTCTCCTTGTAGCTCCTAGAACTCTTGACAGCTCTGTAACGTGAAATCTCCAGACAAATTGAAACCAACAGTTGCCATCTTAGAAGTTGAAAGGACAAAAATGGAAAACTATGTTAAACTGATTTCTGTGGTTCTCATACACCTGCAGGTTATAGGGACAAAATACTGACTCTGGGGATTAGCTTGAGTTTTCTTTCTACTTTGGAATCTGTTGTTAATTTAGTGAAACACATATTTCTGCCAGGCAAGACCCAGGTAAGGCTTAGGTCAAGTTATAAACCAAGCCTTTTATCATATCTGACAGCAGGAAAAACCATGTCTGAAAAATGTCATCATCAGAAAAAAAATTGTATGTTTTGCTTTGGGGTCTTTGGCTTGAGGTCTGCCTCCTATTTTAAAACCACTAAGGAGCCAAAAAGTTTGTCACTAAAGGCTAGTAATTAAATTGTGTGTGAGAAAAAATAAATAAAATCCAGTAATGAGATTAAATTACACTGTATGATTTTGTCTGAATATTTTTGTGAGAGCGGATTCTCAAACCCTTGATATGAAATCAGTGGGCCTTTGGAACAGAACAATCTTCCCATTTTGCTGCTGTTTTATATATTTGAGAGCAAGTAATTGAATCTATATTTCCTCATATATAAAATGGAAATAATAAGAATTATCTTATAAATCTGAACATTCACACCCTTGTTGGACACAGTAGGCAATGAACATTTTATCCCCGTCTGCATGGAGTTTGGGAAATTCAAAAGGCAGTATTAGTAGGATAGCACTGAACAACTTTGGCACTCAGACTTTAGCTATGGATTTGAAACAGAGAATCTGTGTAAAATCTAATTACAACCCAGGCCATGAAAAGATAAGACGGGACTTACAACAGACTCAATGTTAATCACATTAAGGAAAATGGGGACAAAATGGAAGTTGAAAGATGTGAATGTTATTTTAATACATATTATCACTCTGAAAATACTTTGTGTTTTATAAATTTTGGAAGGGTTTTTCTAAATGTTCTTAAATTAATTTAAATAGTTCATGTCTCTTTACACCTTTTAGTACAAATCAACATATAGCTTATTAAGTCTGTATTTTAGGGAGCACAAAGAAAAATAACTTTATGTAAACCCATATTAGTTTAAGTGAGGCTGCTTCAAATTGGAAGACTTACATAAAACTATCAAATGTAATATTTGGCTATGACAAATTCTCTCACGTCTAGTGAATTTCTTGGGCTGTCACACATCTGCTCTGAGTGTAAAGATGCTTAGTCAGGAACAAGGACAACCTTCTATGCCAATCTTACATGAGAAGCCAACTGGCAGCAAATCTTCCAACCCATCATATGCTGCTGTCTGCTAAAGACCTGAACAGTGAGGTGAGCTCCTGGAAGAGCAATGAGTCACAGGCAATACCTGCCACATGCATTATCCTCAAGGTAAATGCATGTCATGAGACAAGGCCCTGGAGACCTAAAATAGTCTGAGCCTGTCACTTAGTACCCAAAGTAATTACTCAAGAAATAGCTCTTTCTAAGGGGACAAATTACCCCATCAGCATAAAATGACACTCTTGTGAGACTGTTGGATAATGTCTTTAAAAAAAAAAATTCTGGGGCACCTGGGTGGTTCAGTTGGTTAAGTGCCCAACTTCAGCTCAGGTCATGATCTCATGGCTCGTGAGTTCGAGCTCCACATCAGGCTCTGTGCTGACAGCTCGGAGCCTGGAGCCTGCTTCGGATTCTGTGTCTCCCTCTTTCTCTGCCCCTCCCCCACTCACACTCTGTCTCTGTCTCAAAAATAAATAAACATTAAAAATTGTTTTAATAAACATTTAAAATTTTTTTTAAATTCCTGGTGGTCACCTTGACATGAAAATTATACATTAAAATCACACCAGTAAAAGGAGGTCAAGAATGGTTTTCTAAAACCTCTTCTCAGTTCCAATCTAGGTTTGAAGTCACTCCCACAGAAGGATCCCAGTAGAAACTGGTCAAGAGAATTCATAGGAATCAACTTCCCAGGAAACTAAAAAGTAAGTACCTTAGAAAGACCAGATGGCAGGGTTTTCATGGGAAGAGGCCAGATGAAGAAGCCCCACAGACCAGGTTCTCATGCACATGCCTGCTGAAGAGACACATCCTGTTGCAGAGCACGTGAAAGGAATGACTGAACACAAAACTTTAAACATAGGTCAGGATTAACTAAAGCCCAAGTTTGCCAGGTGTATTAGTTTCCTAGAACTGACATAACAAATTACCACAAACAGGTTTAAAATAGCATAAATGCATTACATAACAGCTCTGAAAGACATAAGTCTGAAATTAAAATGTCATCAGGGTTGGTTTCTTCTAGACGTTCTGAGGGAGAATCTATTCTGTTTCCCTCTTAGCCCCTAGAGGTTTCAATAGTCTTTGGTGTTCCTAGGACTGGAGATGTATCACTCCAATCTCTGCCCCTACTGTCACATGGTGTTCTCTCCCCATCTGCGTCCAAATTTCCCTCTTCTTAGAAGGACACCAATCACTGAATTAGGTTCCATTCTAATAAAGTATGACCTCATCTTAACTTGATTACATCTGAAAAAACCCTTTCTAAATATTACATTCACAGATACTGGGGGTAAGGACTTGAACATACGTTTTTAAGAGACACAACTCAGCCCACGTCACCAGGTCTTTCAGAAGCAACCTGGCCATCTATTACCAATATGGTCTGGGACCTTGTGGCACAATGTAAAGAATTAGTATGTTTAAAAGCTCAAAGCAACCTTCAAAATCACCAAACCCAACTATCTTACTTTATAGATGATTAACACCTTCCTTTTTTTTTAAACGTTTTTATTTTTGAGAGAGAGAGAGAGAGAGAGACAGAGGACAAGCGAGGGAGGGGCAGAGAGAGAGGGAGACACAGAATCTGAAGCAGGCTCCAGGCTCTGAACTGTCAGCACAAAGCCCAACGTGGGGCTTGAACTCACAAACCGTAAGATCATGACCTGAGCCAAAGTCGGATGCTTAACTGACTGAACCACCCAGGCACCCCAGATGATTAACATCTTTCTAAAGCAGCAATTTACAACCAACTGTAATTTTCAGACCCAGGGTACAATCCAGTTGTGAAGTTTGAGGCAGTAAACTGTTATTAATAAAAAGCACTAAGCAGTAAACATGATTCACTTTTCTTATATACAAGGATAGATTAAAGGCTGTGCCCATAATAATCTCACCCAAATTCGCTTGCACTTCCTTCCTAGGAGAGAAGGTGGAGGGAGAAGGTACGGCTATAGCTAGAGGCTGTAGTCGTCCATAACCCATAACCCATCAAATCTCTGCCTCCAAGGAAGTATGTGGAGCATGAGAATGTCATTCAGATGTGTAGCCCAGTACAAAGAAGGTTAAAGACCTCCATCCTATGGAGCTACTTCGCCAGGTAAAGATTGTGTGATACACTTGTGCACTTCCCAGTTTCTAGGCACACACAGAATTGCAGCAGAGGGTTTTGAGGGCAATTTTACCCCACCCTTTGAGTGGTCTTTATATATTATATTTCCTCTCTTCCAGGTAGCAATCCCTGAGCCTGCTGCAAAAAGTAGAGAAATGGGGGAAGCAAGAGAAAGGAGATTTTGAGAGAAATACGCAAATGGCAGAGTACAACCTCAAGCCAGGAGGCTTAGCCAGGGCTGGCTGCAAAGGGGGGCAAAGAAAGTGTATAAAGGTAGAATCAGAGGGAAATCTTTCCCATGTGTTACTGAAGACCTATCTAGACACAAAATTATAGTCTTCAGTCCTCTCCCTTCCAGCAGGAGGATAAGAAAGGAGTGTAAGTTAGAAAGAGAGGGGGAGAGGACAAGAGAGACCCAAGTATGTATTGGATGCCTACCGTAGACCAAGAAACTTGCTAGATACAGAAAATACGTCTCATTGCATCTTCACATTCTAAAGCATTAGGTGTTATTCTCATTTCACAGATAAGGAAACTGAGGACCAATGTGTCTGAATACTTTGCCCATTGCCTCAGGGCTCATCCCTGATGGAACTACGATGAAATCTAGAAATCTCTGATCCAAGGAAGCTGTTTCCAAGAAGAAAAGTGGAAAGGAAGAAGGTCAAATTCTTCATTTAAGGTTGTTTCTTGGAAACAGAAAATTTACATACTTTTGTATGGAAACATTTCTTGAGAGTAAAAAACAGAATAGATGAAAAAATGTGATGTGGATACTGCTTTTGATTAGCGTCTCAAATCTCTGTATAAGCAGCCAACAGAAAAGAAAAATGAAGAAAACTAGATAGATTAGTTTACTGGGGGGTAGGAATCTGAAAAACCGTGTGGGGCTTCACAGAATTTCAAGACTAAACAGTTTTAAAGTAGCATAACCAGGTAAGTGATGCATTTTTTATTTTCACATTTCACTTTTATCCATCTTAAAATCAAGGCTACAGAGTCCTGATCCCAGCTGAAAACAGGGTCAGAGCTTTCAGCTGGAATGACCATGATGTTACATCTTCTACACAGCACTGGCACACATGAGTGTCTGTCCATTTCAAACTACAGGGTCCACAGTATTTTGCCACAGCATTATTCCCAAAGGACAGAAGATGGCTTAGAGGATCACTAAAGGTTCAGTCTGCAAAGTATGGACAACCGTAAATAGAAAAGAAAAACAATCCCATCTGCTATACTTGTTCTAAAACAAGTGGGCCATCTGACTGGAGACGAATAGCTGTGTAGGTACAGTCCAAGTTTACTGGGTATGATGAAATCACCCCAAATAAAGCCATTTCTTCTGCTGTGACAGTTGTCATAAATACCTGATTAGAACGTAAGAGAAGTCTTTTTCAAAGTTGGCTTCCTTCAATGGGGTTGTTTGTTAAGGGTATTCTGATTATTATTACTTCCTGTCATAAATCCTAACTGATGATTGATGCTGATAATTTGCCTAATACTGATTTTCCTAGAAGTCCTAAATTGTGAATCTCATCAATCTAATCAATCCCGACTGTAGACCTGACTGCAATAAACTCACCCATAACAGATGACAAGCATGTCCCTAGGCCAGTGAACCAATGACATGACCAGCATTTCCCTGCCTTCGCTGTCATGAAGTTATTTCTCACCTAAACCCGTGCAAAGGGGCAAGTCATCCTTTGTCTTCTTTTCAGTTAATCTCCACCTAAGTGGCCACTCCCATTCTAGTCACCTATGCATTCATGGCTAATCTTGGATCTCAGACTTTTATTTAAAACTGTCTAGGTGCACATCTCTACACGGCAGTTCCACAAGCATCTCAGAAGAATATAGCAGGGTGATTGGGGGCACATCCCCTAGACAGCCAGATCCGTTGGGATTTGGGTCCCAGCTCTGTCTATTGCTTGTAATGAAACTTCAGTTGCTAACTCCTCTCTAAGCTTCTATTCCCACATGTATAGGGAGTATCTACTTCATTAGGTGGTTCTGAGGATTAATTTACAAAATATTCACACAGTACCTGGTTCACGGTAAGTGCTCCACAAATAAACATCATAAAATATAAAACTGAACTCATCATCTCCACCTATAAATCTGTGTCTTTCACTCAGTCTCATCCTCCTAAATTCATTCTCTCCATCTCTATTATTCCTATGGGTCACTTAGTTCCATTCATTTCTGTTCTTCTATCTTCTCTTCTAAATACTTTGTCTCTATCAATTTAGATTCACAGCAAAATTAAGAGGGAGGTACAGAGATTTCCCATATACTCCCTGACCTTACACATGCACAGCATGCCCCATTATCAACATCCCCAAAATGGTACATTTGTTACCACTGGTGAACCTATACTGACATGACATAATCACTCAAGTCCATAGTTTACACCAGGGTTCACTCTTGTTTCTGTACATTCTATGTGTTTGGACAAATGAATAAAGACATGTATCTATCATTACAGTATAGAATATTTTCACTGCCCTAAAAGTGCTCTGTGCTTCACCTATTCATCCCTGCCCCTAGGAACCATTGATCTTTTTACTGTCTCAGTTTTGTCTTTTCCAGAATGCCGTAAGTTGGAACCATACAGTATATAGCCTTTTCAGATTGTCTACTTTCACTTAGTAATATACATTTAAACTTCCTTCATGTTTTTTCATGGATTAATAGCTCATTTCTTTTTCACACTAAATAATATTCCACTGTCTGGATGTACCACAGTTTATTTATCCATTCACTCACTGAAGGACATCTTGGTTACTTTCAAGTTTTAGCAATTAATGAATGGTGCTATAAACATCCATGTGCAGGTTTCTGTGTGGACATGTTTTCATCTCCTTTGGGTAAATACCAATGTATGTGAGTGGTAGATCATATGGGAAGAGTATGTTTATATTTATAAGAAACTGCCAAATTGTCTTCCAAAGTGTGTACACCATTTTGTATCCCTACCAGCAACGAAGGAGAGTTCCTGCTTCTCCATATCCTCCTTAGCAATGGGGATTGTCAGTGTTTCAAATTTTGGCCATTCTGATAGATGTGTACTGGTATCTCTTTGCTGCCTTAATTTGCATTTCCCTGATGACAAGTGACATGGAACATCTTTTCATATGCTTATTTGCTATCTGTATATCTTCTTTGAGGTGTCATTTAAGGTCTATGGCCCATTTTTTAATGGGTTGTTTGTTTTCTCAATGTTCAGTCTTAAGAATTCTTTGTACATTTGGGGTAACAGTTCTTTATCAAATGTGTCTTTTGCAAATATTTTCTCCCTGTCTGTGACTTGTCTTGTCATTCTCTTGATTTTCTTCTTTTTGTATAATATAGAAAAATAATTATATGAAATTACAATTTTTTCCTGAAATAAAGTTTGCAAATTGAACAGTGTAACAGAGGAAAGACCTATTTGTAATAAAAGTTGAAGTATAAAACAAGATATATTGTCTAAGGGTTTAACTGCTGTAATTTGAAGCCTCAACTATAGAAAAGTAAAAAAACTAAAGACTTTATTTCATTTTAGTTATAAGAAAAATTATCATAATTTTTTTAATACCTTGAGAAACATTCTCCCTAATGCCCTAGACATGGCCAGTGCCAAATTGTATAATGCATCATATGGCTTTGGAAGGGGTACTTAGGTAAAGTGTTCTGTGTAAATAGCAGTGTTGGAAGAATACAACAAAACAAAAAGCCATGGGAAAAAGATAAAGAACAATCTGTACCTTTGTCCTGCCCACATAAGCTCTGTGGCAAAGTAGCTAAAGGCATCCTTTCTAGAGCCAGTCCTCACTCAGCCTCAAGGCAGAACAAGTTACTTCTCTGTGCCTGGGTTTCCTCATCTATAAAATGAGGACAATAATAGTTAACTAGGGTTGTTTTGAGGGTGCAGTTAATAGGTAGAAAGCACTTAGAAGAGTTCCTGGTGCATAGTAAACATTCAATAATAATTAGCAATTACTTTTACAGTGCTGTTTGTGAGGATCAAATGAAACATTTTTAATCTTTGAAAGCTATACAAATTGATATTTTATGTCGATAATAAAGAAGAAAATAATATCTTCTTTAAATCAGATTATTTGATACTTGACAAGAAATTATGGGGCTCTTCTAAGATATTTGAGTTTAAACTCAGCTATAAAAATAAATACTGCTTTTTGAAATTCATGTAACAGCATTTTTTAATGTTTTATATCACATAACACATTATATTAGTCATGGTTTGTATAGACTCATTATTTTGGGATCTTGAAATCTTTCTAAATGCTCTCTAAATTCATCATATTTGAGTTAAAAAACAAATCACATTAGATTAGTAACAAGAACCCAGGGTTCGATCAAAACCCTAGAGGAGAAAGCAAGAAAAAAACCTCTCTGACCTCAGCTGCAGCAATTTCTTACTCGACATATCTCCAAAGGCAAGGGAATTAAAAGCAAAAATGAACTATTGGGACCTCATGAAGATAAAAAGCTTCTGCACTGCAAAGGAAACAATCAACAAAACTAAAAGGCAACCGACGGAATGGGAAAAGATATTTGCAAATGACATATCGGACAAAGGGCTAGTATCCAAATCTATAAAGAACTCACCAAACTCCATACCCTAAGAACAAATAATCCTGTGAAGAAATGGGCAGAAGACATAAATAGACACCTTTCTAAAGAAGACATACAGATGGCCAACAGGCACACGAAAAGATGCTCAATGTCACTCCTCGTCAGGGAAATACAAATCAAAACCACACTGAGATACCATCTCACACCGGTCAGAGTGGCTAAAATGAGCAAATCAGGAGACTAAATGCTGGAGAGGATGTGGAGAAACGGGAACCCTCTTGCACTGTTGGTGGGAATGCAAACTGGTGCAGCTGTTCTGGAAAACAGTGTGGAGGTTCCTCAAAAAATTAAAAATAGAATCTACCCTATGACCCAGCATTAGCCCTGCTAGGAATTTATTTACCCAAGGGATTCAGGAGTACTGATGCATAGGGGCACTTGTACCCCAATATTTATAGCAGCACTTTCAACAATAGCCAAATTATGGAAAGAGCCTAAATGTCCATCAACTGACAAATGGATAAAGAAGCTGTGATTTATATATACAATGGAATACTACTTGGCAATGAGAAAGAATGAAATCTGGCCATTTGTAGCAATGTGGATGGAACTGGAGAGTATTATGCTAAGTGAAATAAGTCAGGCAGAGAAAGACAGATACCATATGTTTTCACTCATATGCGGATCCTGAGAAACTTAACAGAAGACCATGGGGGAGGGGAGGGTGGAAAAAAGTTACAGAGAGGGAAGGAGGCAAACCATAAGAGACTCTTAAATACTGAGAACAAACTGAGGGTTGATGGGGGTGGGGGAGAGGGAAAAGTGGGTGATGGGCATTGAGGAGGGCACCTGTTGGGATGAGCACTGGGTGTTGTATGAAAACCAATTTGACAGTAAGTTTTACATATATATATGTAAAATTCCAGTCTGCTATGAACACACTGAATGTCTTTAGGCAAATCATTGAGCTTCTCAAAACCTCAGTCTCTGTACACATAAAATTACCAGGTAGAAGCAGATAATCTCTAAGGTCATATCCAATTATAAAATTCCGTAAGTGGTAGGTTAGGATAAACATCACTATCTTTGCGTTTTCTTGGGATAACTTTTAAAGGATTTGCCTTAAGTCATATGTTTGGAATTTTAAACAAGCAAAAATACCATTCTCTTGGCTCCCAGACTGGAACTTTCAGTGCATGAATCTCAAACTTTTCAAATAAAAATGCCATAGAATTCTTTTATTATCTAAAAATATTGAAAATGAAGACAATTAAAGAAAAGAAACTCCACAATTCTTAGCAAGCTGACACCACCTGAAGATACTTTTCAGTTTTGATCTCTCAGGCAAAATAATGCCTCTAGTAGCTTAATGGTAGCACAAATCAAAAATATTTCCAAAAGTAGAGAAAGCCAAGTCATCCTATTTATATAGCCTGAGACCAACAAACTACTTGCGCTGTCTCCCTGCACTGATCTCAACACAGCCCAATTTTAAGAAAACTATAGTGACCCCATCTGTACTCCACCAGCGTGCTAACACTGCCCAGCAAAGGACAGCAGGAGGAATAGGAGGTTGGCAGATAAGAAAAATAAACATTAAGCATTTTAAAGTCTCTTATTCTCTTATTGATTATGTTAACATCAGACAAAGTAGACTTCAAGATAAGGAATATTACTAGAGATAAAGAGGGATATTCCATATTGTTAAAAAGTTCAATTCATTAACAACATATGATAACCATAAATGCATAAGCACCTAATAACAGAGCTTCAAGATACATGAAGCAAAAACTGACATGACTGAAGGGGAAAAGAGACAAATCCATAGGCAGAGACAGAATATATATTTTCCTTTCAGTCATGATATTAATGTATCAAACAGAGAAAAATCAATAAGGATAGTGAAGATTTAACAATACTAAAAACCAACTTGATATACTTGACTTTTATAAAACACAACCAACAACTGCATAAAATACTCTTTCTTCAAATGTGCATGGAATAAACATCTAGATGGGCCATATGATAGGGCATAAATCAAATTTCAAAATTTTTTCAGAGAACTTAATTATACACAGTACTTCTTTGACTACAACAGAATTAAGTTAGAAATCAGTTACCAATAGATATTGGTAATTAAACCTACTTCTAAATAATCCATAAGTCAAAGCAACAATTTAAATTTAAATTAGAAAATACCTCGAACAAAATGCTAATGAAGTCAAAATTCGTGGGATGTAGCTAAAATTGTGTTTGGAGGGCAATTTCTAGCTTTGAATGTTTATGTTAAAAAAGAAGAAACAAATTTTAAAATAATGACCTAAACTTCCATATAAAGAAGATGGAAAAAGATGAGCTAATTAAACTTAAATTAATTAAAGAAAACATAAAAGAATGGAAAACAATGAAATGATAAATAGGGAATAGATAAAATTGAAAAGCCAAAACCTAGATCTTTAAAAAGATTTTTTTTAAGTGATTAACTCTGTCAAGACTGATCAAGATAAAAAAAAAAAAAAGGGAAGAAAGAAAAGTCACAAGTTACCAATATCAGAATGGAATAAAGACATCACTATAGACCTTATAGACCTTAAGAGGATAAGGGAATATCATAAAAAACTTTATGTCAATAAATTTTCCAACTTAGATGAAATGGGAAAAGTCCATTAAAAACACAAATTATGAAAAGTGACAGTAGAAATAACTTAAAAATCTGGACATTCCTATAACTGTTAAAGATATTTAACTTTATGGGAACATTTAAACTTTCCCATCAAGAAACCTCAAGGCTTAGATAATTTCATTAGTGATTTCTCTCAAACATTTAAGGAAGAACTAATAACAGTTCTATGCAAACTCAGAAAATAAAGGAGGAAGAAACTTCCTAAAGTGTTATATGAGGCCAGGATAAGCCTGATACCAAAACCTGACAAGAACATTTCAAGAAAAGAATATAAATGTAAAAACTCTTAATAAAATATTAGTAAATTAAATCTAGTAATATATAAAAAGTATAATGCATCATGACCAATAATAGGCTCTTTCCTGTTAATGCAAGATTAGTCATTCAGTGCAATTTATTATAACAGTATCTCATTTAAAGCATAAAGTATGACAAAATTGAAACCCATAAATTGGGAAAACTGGGAATAGAAAGGGAACATCTTAAATCTGATAAAAATCATAAAAGTAAACTATGGTTTTCTTCCATTTGCTCTCACCAACACTTTTAACACCAATTGTGTAGGTTTTTCCCCACACCAACCAATGATCTGCTACCAGCCAGGTGTCCTACAATTCAATTCTGACACTATCTACCTGGACTTAGTGTTAAATCACACAAGTTAAGGGTTCAGACTCACAGATTTTACCAAGTTCCGATGCCAGATGCAACTCTGGACCTCCTGTATCTGTAACTGAGCAGCTATAAGTTAGAAGTTCCCATGACCCTCTCCTCACAATCAATAATTTTCTGGAATGGCTCACAGAACTCAGAGAAACATTTACATTTACCAGTTCATATAATAAAGGATATGATAAAGGATACAGATGAACAGCCAGATGATGAGGTACACAAGGTGAGGTCTAGAAGTGTCCTCAGTTTAAGGAGCTTCTTTCCCTGTGGAGTTAAGATATACCATCCTCTCAGCACATGGATGTGCTCACTAATCCAGAGAGCCTCCAAACATTGTATCTAGAGATTTTTGCGGAGGCTTCATCATATAGGCATGATGGAGTATTAATTGAATCCCTAACCACTGTCCTTTCCTTGGAGGATGGGAGAGGAGGCTTAAAACTTCCGAGCTACTAATCATGGGTTGGTCTTTCTGGTAAACAGACCCCATCCTAAAGTTATCTGGATAATTATCCCACCAAGCATCACTTCTTTAGAACAAAAGACTATCACCCAGGAAATTCCAAGGGATTTAGGAACTCAGCATTAGGAACTGGGGTCAAAGACAAAATATAGAACACAAGAAGCTCTTAGCATCCCTATCACTCAGGAGATTACAACGATTTTAAAAGCTCTATGAGAGGATTTGGTGGCAGATTATATAATAATAATATATCTTATTACTTACCAGAGCGTCTATATAAAACACAGCTAACAGTATACTTAGCGGTGAAAGACTAACCTATTTCTCCTAAGATTAGAAACAATTTCTGCTAAGAATGGCTCTTCTATTTAAGTTTAAACTGGAAATCTTGGCCAGTGCAATGAAGCAAAAAAAAAACAAAAACAAAAACAAAAACAAAAAAAACAAAAAAAACAAAAACACACACACACATAAATGTTAGAAAATATTTGTCTTTATTTGTAGATGGCTTCATTTTGTACATAGAAAATCCTAAGAAATCTATAAAGAAACAAATAGAATAGATGATTTTGCAAGGTTTCAGGTTATAAGATTCATATAGCAAAATTAAAGTACTTATACTATCTGATTTCAAGGTTTAGTATAAGCCACAGTAACTAAGATGGTTTAATATTAGTGTATAGATATTCAAACAGATCAGAGGAATAAAATAGACCTCAAAATTTCCATGCTAGATGGAAAATTGATAGTTGACAAAGGTGTCAATGCAAGTGAATGGGGAAAAAAATGTCTTTTCAACATATGGTGTCAACAAAAACATGTGTATCCATATGAAAAAGAGCAGTCTGGGGCACTTGGGTGGCTCAGTCAAGTGCCCAACTTCAGCTCAGGTCATGATCTCACAGTTCGTGAGTTCGAGCCCTGCGTCCAGCTCTGTGCTGACAGCTCAGAGTCTGGAGCCTGTTTCAGATTCTGTGTCTCCCTCTCCCTCTGTCCCTCCCCTGCTCACACTCTGTCTTGCTCTCTCTCAAAAATAAAAACATTAAAAAAAAAAAAAGAACAGTCTGAACTTCTTACACCATACAAAAATTTAGAAATTTACCATAAAACTTAAAACTATAAAGCTGCTAAAAGAAAATTTCAGAGACTATCTTTATGACCTTGGGATAGGCAAAGATTTTTTAGACAAGTTCGATAAAAAGTGTTAATCATAAATGAAAATAATCAAGCTGACTTCATCAAAATTAAAAACTTTTGTTCATCAAAAACACATTACGATAATGAATAAACAATCCAGAAACTGAGAAATATTTGTTACACCTGATAAAGGACTGGTATCCAGACTATATAAACTACTATTATAAATTAATAATAAAGACAACCCAATTTTTTAAATAGGCAAAACTTGAAAATATATTTTTAAAAAGAAGCACATGAAAAGTGCTCGACAGCATTAATCATCAGGGAAATTCAAATTAGAACCACAAGATACTACCACATACGACTCAAATTGCTAAAGTTTAAAAACTTACAATATAAATATTGGGACAGATAGGAAACAAATTGGAACTCTCCTATTTCTGGTGGGAGAGAAAAAATGCAGCAACCATTTCAGACAATCACTTTTTTGTTTCTTTATAAGTTATACATATCCCTACTCTATGACTCAAATTACCTGCTCCAAGGCACTTACCCAGGAAAAGTGAAAACATGTCTACACGAAGACTTTTACAAGAACATTCATAGCAGTTTTATTCATAATAGCCCAAAACTGGAAACTAAAATGTCTATCAATGAAAGAATGGTCAAATTGTGATATAATCGTAAAACGGAAAGCTGCACAGTAATATTAAAAAAAAAAGAGCTACTGATACCCATATCAACATGAATCTCAAATTTCAAAAACATTTTGCTGAGTAAAAGAATCTAGATGCAAGAGGACATTTATTCTATTTGTAGAAGGCTCAAGAATAGACTGAACTATGGTAACAGAGATCAGAACAACAGTTGGTCTGGGGAGGATCAGAGGAAGGGGGCTCAGTGCAAAGGTACATAAAGCAATCTCACAAATTGTGGAAATGTTCTCCATATTTATTAGGATGTTGGTCACATAGGTACATCCATTTGTCAAACCTATCAAAATGTATCATTAAGATCTGTGCACTTTACACATTAACAAATAAAAATCCAGCATTTTCAAATACCTGAATCTATGTTAACTGTAAGGTGGGTATGTCCTGTTTTTAAGAAAAAAAAACAGCTAAATTGTGTTGTGATTAGTCAGAGTGCAAAATGATTTTCACTCTGGACTCTTGTTTGAGAGGTCCTCTAGATAATAAGATCCTTTATTACACTGAAAATGATGAGGTGTACAAATATATAGTTTAAAATAGCTTTTTAGGAACATAGATGCTGCATAGAACTCAGCTCAAAAATTAGAAAATGTCGTAGCCATCTTGGTTCCAAAGAATCTCACAGGCATTGGACCCAATAGTCTCAGAAGCATAGGTAACTTGAGATCATTTTCCAAGGAAATAGTCCTTATTATAGGTGAGCCACCTATGTGAGTGCTCTTAGCACACAAGGAAAACACAGGTTTCAGAGAATTAAAAAAGCTGTAAGAAGCTTTTGCATTCACAAGTCAATCTAGCTACGTATGACATTTTCCTGCATGGGCAAGCATCTTCAGTTTCATCTTGACATATCTACTGCTATCTTCTTAAAAGCTGATTTTGCACATGAAAAATTGCCATTTCACATATAGCAAAACACTTAAAATCTCCCTCACACGTACAAAAAAGTCATATGTCTCTGAAAAACTGGTTATATTTTTATCATTACTGAGAACTGGTTAAAATTAAGTTACATAGTTTATACGAGCCTTACATACTATCTTATTAACTAGCTATTGGTAATATGACCTACACATGATAAATAGTATAACCAAGATGTTTCCAATCACTTGCTTTCTCAATGACCTCACCATGTAAAGTCTAATCATATCATAATTTACATGAAAATAGAAAACAGAGGGTCAAAAACGTAGTCAGGACTGTGCTACTTGGGATAATGCCTTTTCTCCTTGGTAACAGACACCAGTTCGATCCTACCAGTGGCTTTTCATTCCACAAATCAGTGAACTAAAAGGATCTCTTTCTTAGAATCAGTATAACTTATCACTGCCATGGCTGATGTCAGACCTTGTGGCCAGGGTTGGGCAAAAAGGAAAAAAAAACCCAACAGATCCAAGAATGTGCTGGTCTCAATGGGCCGGGTTTGGTCAAGCAGAAAGATTCGTGCTGCTGCTCTCAGCAACAACTTGATCTTTCACTCCATACTTAGCTAATACTAACTGGGTGACAGAGGTAGTAGTTTAATCTCATTGAACCAGGACACTACATTGAAAAATTATACTATTTGTTAATGGATACATTTGGTATATTCCTGGTCCATTTGGGGCCATATCCAACTTAGTTATTAAAGAACTTGGAGATGCTTTGTAGAAAATGTCACTATTAAAAGCAATCTTGCCTATTTTGCTTAAACTCTAAAAAAAAGTTATAGAATTTCTTTAGAACATCCTAGAATATAGTGGGCTTAAAATGTATTTGTTGAATGAATGAATGAATGAATGAATGGTATGGGGCTCTAGTGTACTATTGAGCAACTCTAATATTTATGCATAAAGTTAAGCATTACTTATTGGCTTCATTTGAATAGGTATAGTTATATAAAATAATAAGAATAGCTTGTAATCAAGTATCCACTGCAGAGCTGGTAGAGCAGGGATACTATTTTGAAAATACTATACTGGTATACTGGACTTGTGGCTCCTCACCCAGTAAAACCAAGAGACTTTAACACTTTCAGAGAAGGGATAAAGAACAAAGAAGTTATTGTTCAACTTTAACTTGCAAATTGTATTTGTTAGTTCCATTTTTAGTTTTGATCTGCAGGTTTTGTTAAGAAATAATGGAAATTGTGGCACAAAAACAGACACTCAGATCAATGGAACAGAATAGAGAACCCAGAAATGGACCCACAAACGTATGGCCAACTAATCTTTGACGAAGCAGGAAAGAATATCCAATGGAAAAAAGACAGTCTCTTCAGCAAGTGGTGCTGGGAAAACTGGACAGCAACATGCAGGAAAGTGAACTTGGACCACTTTTTTACACCAGACACAAAAATAAACTCAAAATGGATGAAAGACCTAAATATAAGACAGGAAGCCATCAAAATTCTTGAGGAGAAAGCAGGCAAAAACCTCTTTGACCTTGGCTGCAGCAACTTCTTACTCAACACGTCTCTGGAGGCAAGGGAAACAAAAGCAAAAATGAACTACTGGGACCTCATCAAAATAAAAAGCTTCTGCACAGTGAAGGAAACAATCAGCAAAACTAAAAGGCAACCAACAAAATGGGAGAAGATATTTGCAAACGACATATCAGATAAAGATATCCAATACCTATAAAGAACTTATCAAACTCAACACCCCAAAAAACAAATAATCCAGTGAATAAATGGGCAAAATACATGAATAGACACTTCTCCAAAGAACACATCCAGATGGTCAACCGACACATGAAAAAATGCTCGACATTACTCATCATCAGGGAAATACAAATCAAAACCACAGTGAGATACCACCTCACACCTGTCAGAATGGCTTACATTAACAACTCAGGCAACAACAGATGTTGGCAAGGATGTGGAGACAGAGGATCTCTTTTGCACTGCTGGTGGGAATGCAAACTGCTGCAGCCACTCTGGAAAACAATATTAAGGTTCCTCAAAAAATTAAAAATAGAACTATCCTGTGACCCAGCAATTGCACTACTAGGTATTTATCCAAGGGATACAGGTATGCCGTTTCAAAGAGACACATGCACCCCCATGTTTATAGCAGCACTATCAACAACACCCAAAGTATGGAAAAAGCCCAAATGTCCATCAATGGATGAATGGATAAAGATGTGTTGTGTGTGTGTGTGTGTGTGTGTGTGTGTGTGTGTGTATACACACACACAATGGAGTATTACTCGGCAATCAAAAAGAATGAAATCTTGCCATTTGCAACTACGTGGATGGAACTAGAAGGTATTATGCTAACCAAAATTAGAGAAAGACAAATATCATATGACTTCACTCATATGAGGACTTTAATACACAGAATAGATGAACACAAGGGAAGGGAAGCAAAAATAATATAAAAACAGGGAAGGGGACAAAGCATAAGTGACTCAAGTATGGAGAACAGAGGGTTACTGGAGGGAATGTGGGAAGGGGGATGGGCTAAATGGGTAAGGAGCATTAAGGAATCTACTCCTGAAATCATTGTTGCACTATATGCTAACTAAGTTCGATATAAATTTAAAAAAGAAAAGAAAAAGAATAAAACTAACTAACTAACTAAAAATCATATGACAAGCAGCCAGCACAGCATATAGGTGCTAGACACATGTTTGTTGCACTCAATAAACTTCTGGAAAGAGAAAGAAAGAAAGGAAAGAAAAGAAAGGAAACTCAAAAGGCTTTTCTTAAAATACTAAGAACCAGAGCCTGAAAGAATGCAGAGAAATGAAGCTAGAAAGAACTCAGGACATGATAAAACTCTCAACTCAAAGGAAGGAGAAAAAAATACCTTTTAGTCACTGAGAGAGCTAGAGATGACAGGAGACAGTGAGGAAAAAAATGAAGGAGTTCAGACTCAGGTATCCGGACTGTCCTCCAAGGGTCAAAACCCTGGGTGGGGATGCAAATGGGAATAGAAACACCCAAATAGACCTAGAGGAATCCAAGTATGGGGGGACTCATTCCTCATTTCTCAAAATAAAAACTTTTTAGGGGAGCCTCGGTGGCTCACTCAGGTGAATGTCCAGCTTCAGCTCAGGTCATAACCTCACTCATGGGTTCGAACTCCGTGTCAGGCTCTGTGCTGACGGCTTGGAGCCTGGAGCCTGCTTCGGATTCTGTCTCCCTTTCTCTCTCTGCCCCATCCCCTGCTCATGTTCTGTCTCTCTCTCTCAGAATAAATGAACATTAAAAATTTTTTTTAAAAAATAGAATAACTTTTTTAAAATGCCAACTCCTTAAAGAAGACTAGCATTTTACATGCCAATTCAACATGATGCTGGGTAAATAGTGTAGGAACAGTGTAGGATGGCATCTCACACCATAATATATAGAAAGCAAAAAGATGGAATTCCTGGGCATCCCAGGAAAACTGAAGCCAAGCAGCCTGGGGTTAGGATGAAGGGCCACAGTGAGCAGGGACTCCATGTCTAGAGGCTGTGATAGGACTCCCATTCTTCAGGGGAAGATAACAGTTGATGTCCCAAAGCAGGCAGGATCAGCCATACCTCAGTGACACCTAGGCACAAGATGTGACCAGTCACATCCGTCAGGCATCAGAGAAGACAAGGAGACAGCCCAAGTGCCATCCTGCCACCATGATAATCTAATTGTCCTTGTATCCAGTCATATTGGGGAAGGAAACGGGGGGGGGGGGGGGCAGTGAGACCCCATGACAGAGAGGAGACAGCTTCATAAGGAGTTTCAATTTAAAAAAATTTTTTTTAATGTTTATTTATTTTTGAGACAGAGAGAGACAGAGCATGAATGAGGGAGGGTCAGAGAGAGAGGGAGACACAGAATCTGAAGCAGGCTCCAGTCTCTGAGCTGTCAGCACAGAGCCCGATGCGGGGCTCAAACTCACAGACTGTGAGATCATGACCTGAGCCAAAGTCGGCCGCTTAACCGACTGAGCCACCCAGGTGCCCCAAGGAGTTTCAATTTTAAACCAATTGCTTTTATATTTAAAAGACACTATTTAAATTCCCTCTTACTAGTAATTTTTAGTTGCCCTCCCACAACCCACACCCCTACCACCATCAGCAGAAATAAGAGTTTAAAAATTAGATCAGTTATATAAAAAATAATTTTAAGTTCCTTTCTTTGTATGCCTGAGTTACATTAAAATAATAATAATTAATGATGGCTATTATTATATACCAGGCACTAAGCTCACTACAACTGTTAACTCATGTGTTAATGACAACTATTCTATGAAGTAGGTACTATTCTTATACCCATTCTACAAATGAGAAAATTGAAACACAAAATCACACAGCTATTAAGTGACAGGACCTGAACTCACACCAGGCAACTGGCACCAGAATCAGGACTCTTCACTCCTTTGGTAAACTGCAGTACTTCTGAGCAAATTCGACTTTGCAAATTAGCAAGCAGTACAGCTGGGATTCAAGATGACCTAGCTACAATCATAAGCTCTGTTCACCACACTACTGCTTTTTTTCCTTTTCCCCTTCTTCTGATAACAGAACCACTTTTCTTTTGGGTACCTGCACCTTTCCACAAGAGGCTGTGTCTGTCAAGGATCCCCACCCAAACCAGCTGATCAGTGAACCTCTCTACTCACCATAAAGAGTACAGCAAAGGACCCAAGCCAGGCCAATTAAAATCCTTCTCAGAAACTGAAACAGACCCTGGGAGACAGAAACAATCTCTCCTCTTCTGGGATTATAGGTGCCATGGTAGATGTTACTCATTCTTTTTAGTAACCAACATATGCATCGCTTTCTTATATGAGGACTCCACCATCTTGAAAGCAGATCAGAGAAGCCAAATATACCAGATACTCACTTTTTTAACCTCCCTTGCAACTATGGTGTCAGCATAAATGCCAAGCGAGGGTAATCAGAAATATAGTCTCCAGATTTTTTGTTTTGTTTGTTTATTTATTTATTTTTTTTAGAGGGAGGGATAAGGGCATAGGGAGAGAGGGAGGGAGAGAGAATCTTAAGCAGGCTTCATGGAGCCTGACATGGGGCTCGATCTCATAACTGTGAGATCATGACCTGAGCCCAAACCAAGATTTGGATGATCAACTGACTGAGCCACCCAGATGCCCCTAGACTCCAGCTTTTGATTAGAAGTTAATGACCTAAAGAAGTGGAGACTGGACACAATCTATTTCTAGAGAGGATAATACATGACAGCATCTACATCCAATTTCCTAAGAGGTTGCAATTGTAGCAACAGTGTTTGAGGCCTAGGGTCCAGTGTTGCTGTCAACAATATAATGCCCCCAAGGGGCCCGCCGCAGGTCAGTGAAGCTTGTCTGCAGGAAGACTGGGTTATAGCTTCTGATAGGGAGCCTCTGGGGCTTGCCTTGCAGTCCTCCTGGAGGTTCTGTGAGCTACTTGATAAATCTCTTTTAATAAGCCTTTACTACTTAAAATAACCATTTAGTTTCTTGTGCTTAAAACTAGGAATCAGGGGCACCTGGGTGGCTCAGTCGGTTAAGTGTCTGACTTCATCTCAGGTCATGATCTCACAGTTCGGTGGGTTCCAGCTCCACATCGAGCTGTCTGCTGTCCGCACAGAGTGAGCTTCAGATCCTCTGTCCCCCTTTCTCTCTGCCCTCCCCCCTGTTCATTCTCGCTCTGTCTCTCTCTCCCTCCCTTCCTCTCTCTCTCTCTCTCAAAATAAATAAACTTAAAAAAAAAAACTAGGAATCAGCTTTAGTGTTTAGCTGCTATAATAGGCTAACACAAATATTGTGGCTTAAGACAACTCAGAATTATTCTGTTATAGTTCTGGAAGTCAAAAGCCTTAACATCAGGGTATCAATAGGGCTGCATTCCTTTCTGGAGGCTCTAGAGAATAATCCATTTCCTTGCCTGCTTGTGGCTGAATACAATAAAAAGCCACTTGGTATTAATGGTGTGGCAAATAAAAGGCTGATTTGAGGCACTATAAGAAAGGTACTCTCCTAATCCAATTCTCTGATCTGAAATCACAGACATGGAAAGTACAGAAAGGCACCTTTGAGGGAAAAACTTGCAACCACATAAAAGTATTGCTTATCCTCCTTCTAGCTTTTCTTATGGAAAATACAGGAAGTATGGCCATTTGACAAGATTAACCATGCACTGGAGAAAGGAAAATATCCAGTACTTTGATTGACATTGGCTCTAAAATATGCTAATTCCTAGAGACCCATCCTGTGGTATACCATTCATGGTTAGGGATTATAATATCAGAGACGCCCACCTACTCATAGGCCCAATGTAACCATAAACCCATCATGTGATTATATTCCAAGTCGAGTGTATAGTTGGAATATGTAGACCCAAAAGTAGGCAGAATTTACCATTCGTTCCCTGAACTGTGGAGTGATAGAAATGGATAAGTAAAAGCTCTTTGACCACCCAACTGCTAATAATACAAAGACTAGTTCCACCAGCAAAGATGAAAGATGGAGGGGTGTTGATTCTTACCACATTTCCATTTACCTTATCTTTTTGAAAAAAAAAATTTTTTTTTTTAAATTTTTTTAACGTTTATTTATTTTTGAGACAGAGAGACAGAGCATGAACAGGGGAGGGGCAGAGAGAGAGGGAGACACAGAATCTGAAACAGGCTCCAGGCTCTGAGCTGTCAGCACAGAGCCCGACGCGGGGCTTGAACTCACGGACCATGAGATCATGACCTGAGCTGAAGTCGGACGCTTAACCGACTGAGCCACCCAGGTGCCCCTGAAAAAAATTTTTAAATTTTATTTGAGAGAGAGAGAGAGAGAGCGCACATGCACATGGAAGAGGGAGAGAGAGAAAGAATCTTAAGCAGGCTCCACACTCAGCATGGAGCCCAACACAGGGCTTAATCCCACCATCCTGGCATCATGGCCTGACCCAAAATTAAGAGTCGGAAGCTCAACCAACTGAGCCACCCAAGTGCCCCATTTACCTTACCTTTTCATCACTGTAGCAGAAAGATAGATCTTACAGAATAACAGTGGATTATTATAAACTTAACCAAATAGCGTCTCTTACTGTACCTCTCTTCTAGAGGTAGTATGTTGCTTAAGCAAATCAACATGGTCCTTAGAACCTAATATATAGCTATTAATCAAGAAAATGTTTTTTCTTCTTTTCTTCAGTATGCAGACACCAAACAACATCTTCATGTTTCTTTACTCATGTCAATTTCCTGGATCTGTGCTAAAATCTAATCAATGGATCCCTTAATAACACCATGTCACCTCCATATGACAAAAAGAAGTATGTTTTAACAGATACCTTGCTAAGACAGTGTATATAAAAAGAAAGAAGAAAATCCAAGATGATGTCAGGATCTGAAACTTCAATAAAGTTTCTGGGAGTTCACTGATTTGGACAAGTTGAAATAGTATGCCCAAAGTGCAGGTAAAGTTACTAGCCTTGTATCCCTCCTCACCTAAAAAAAAAAAAAAAAAAAAAAACAAAAGCAAAAGATTTTCATGGCTCTCTTCTGGAATTGGAAGGCAACATTCCCATAAGCATATTTTTTTGACCCACTGATCGGACCTAAAAAGCTGCTCACTTTGAGCAGTGGCACAAATCAATAGAGAGTTTTCTATCTGGTATGAACCATTGTTCAAGCAGCTCCACTACATGGCTTTTATGAGTCATCAGATCCAAAGTGTTTAAAATATCAAATGAGGCGAATACAGATGCTGAATAGAGTCCTTGGCAAATCCTGATGCAAGAGTCATGTGGCAGCCCTTAGGGGTTTGGCTGAAGGCTATGCCCTTTTCAGCAAGTCATTATTTCCCTTGAGAGAAACACCTTGCTGCTGAACTCTGACAGAGACTAATTGTCAAATCACGGGACACCAGATGACCACTGTGACTGGGTTATCTCATCTGCCTCACCACAAATTGAGTACACCCTGGAGCATATTATCATCAAGTTGAAGTGTTTTTCTATAGGTTTCAAAGCACAAATACATTCTAAAAGCATAAATTGCATAAGCAAGTGGTTCATGCAGCATGCCTACGTCTGACCTAATGCCGGCCCTCTTCAGCTCATACTCAGGATTCTGGAGAGTGGCCTGTGAATAACTGACTATTGATTAATTGCCAGGGAGAGTGAACTTTACATCACTGGTTGTTAGATTTTTTTTTTCTGATGTACAGTTATTTTCATCAGTCACATCCTTTTGAGTCTTGCCTTCAAGCTTTACTAGGGCAGCTCCAGAGAGAAGCCTTTACTCAAGTCCAATTTATCTCCATAATTAAAGTGGTAACTTTCCAAGTATTCTGCTCTATGAAATCTTTGTGCCCTAGCTGGTAACAACATGAATATTTGCCAGTCCTGTGTGCT
This sequence comes from Panthera uncia, assembly GCF_023721935.1. Lineage (NCBI taxonomy): Eukaryota > Metazoa > Chordata > Mammalia > Carnivora > Felidae > Panthera > Panthera uncia. The sequence continues at coordinate 22,314,824 of NC_064813.1, forward strand.
CCAAATATTGTTCTGCCCATCCTTCTAGCAGTCACTTCCCTGGCCTCAGACAGTTTCTCACATGTGCGCAGATCACTTTTTAGCCAAAGACTCAAGGGGATCCCCCTAGAGATCTCTGGAGTTCTCTCTTTATGGAGTTCTGTCTCCTCAGTACTCCACTCTGAAAAATCCGGCAGCCTTGACATTCCCCAATGTCTGATCTTCATCTCTTCAATTCAGCAAGACTAGCAGAGACATCCCCCGGCCCCAGTCACATTTCCTCTAGATAGTGACTCTAGATAGTACTCATCTTGTTAATTTCCTTTCTTTCAGACCTACACTGTTTGTTGTCCAATGCCTGAAAAACATTATTTTGTAGAATTTCTTGGGTACTTTCCAGTTAATGTAGTTGGTAATCCAAACTCTGTAACTCCATCCTGGCTGAAGCAGAAGTCTACAGCATCATTCTTAATGAGGGCCTTAGAATTCCACTGAATGGATGTATGATCTGGGCTACAGGTATTTGATAGGAAAACCATACCTTGTTCACCACTGTACCCAAAGATTCTGAGGAATGATGGAATTTGGCATATAACAGGACTGGATAAACATGTATTTACTGAATAAATTAATATTGAGACTATGTCTCTTTATTTCTTAGTATAAAAAGTGCTGAATGAACATTTTTGTTGCTAACCTCTACCGGAGTCCTACCATAATAATTATTTATTTAGGATATATTTTTCTAAGTATAAATACTGGCTCAAAGAAAAGGCAGATTTTAAGGCATTAATGTTTACTTCCAAATTGACCAAATGGAATCAATTTACATCCCCACTGGCCAATAAACTTTTTATGAATACTTATTTCTCTATATCCTTGATAAAACTGAATATTTCATTTTTAACAATCTTAATTTCATAGGTTTGAGAGGTTAATTTTAGTAGTTATTTTTATTTATTTGATTACTATTTAGGTGATCATTTTTACGATTTGTTTTCATTTGTAATCCTGAGTGATTGTCTACTACTCAAAAGTTCTGTGATTTTTGGTGGGGAGGGGTGCCTGGGTGGTTCAGTGGGTTAAGTTTCTGACTCTTGTTTTTGGCTCACATAATGATCTCGTGGTTTGTGAGTTCTAGCTCCTCACTGACAGTGGTGAGCCTGCTTGGGATTCTTTCTCTCTTCCTATCTCTCTGCCCCTCCCATGCTCCTGCTCGCTCCCGCACTCTCTCTCTCTCCCCCAAAACAAATAAATAAACTTAAAAAAAGTTTTGATTTTAAAAAAAATTTTTTAATGTTTATTCATTTTTAAGAGGGGGGCACATGAGTGGGCGAGGGGCAGAGGGAGAGGGAGACAGAAACAAAAGCAGACTCCAGACTCCAAGCTGTCAGCACGGACCCCGACGTGGGGCTGGAATCCACAAACCACGAGATCATGACCTGAGCCAAAGTCAGCCACTTAACCGACTGAACTACCCAGATGCCCCATGATTTTTTTAATTAACAAAATAGACTGTGGGAATTCTTAACCCCTATAACAATCATCCTGTATTCAGTGCAATGTCCAAAGGTTAGAGAGATATTCACTTTTAATCATTGTTTTTCTATCGTCATGTTTAAGTCAGTCCAAAACCAAAGAGCTCATTTGGCACTCCAAACAATGGACAATATGTTCAAAGGATCCAGCAGTCTGGTAGAATCAAACAGCAAAAAGTCAAAGAAAAGAACTATAATTAAAAGCACTTTTAAAGGGTCAAAATCTCATTAATGTTTTACCGAGCAGATGGCATTAAATAAGTAACCAAAGATACATGCTCATTATTATTGTCCCCACCATTATTCCTTTGATATAAATGGCTCAGTAGAGGTGAGGCACTTACCCAGATAATGAGATTCAATAATTAACATGGTACCTAGTCTCTCTTCCTACAAAAACACTCAGTGGGGTCAACAAAGGAAGATACATACTATTCAAGAGAGAAAGGAATATTCTCATCTTATAAAGTAGGTAATTTACCCCAACATTATAATTGCAGAAACATTGGAAATTTCCAATATTATAGTAAATGGTTAACTAAATTATGGGACCATGTCTCACTACAGAAATATGCTGCCATTAAAAATGTTTCTAAAAAAAATGTTAGTATCATGGGAAATTGTCTATGATATAATGTCAAAATTTTTTGAAGACAAGAAACTGTATATGCACTAAAATTACAATTATGTAAAATATGTTTATTATAACATATGCATAAAGGACTAGTAGAAGATACACTAAAATATCTATGCCTTTGTAGTAAGATAATAAATGGTTGATTTTTCTTTTTTCTTTTTCCTTTCACAATGACAACATATTATTTTTTTTACCCTGATAAAAACAACACCAGAGGCCACTTTTTAAAAGGGAGAGACACATACCAAGCTGATAACAATAGTCACTCCTAGGGAGAGCAGTGAGACTGAGGTAAGTATTTTCTCTCGCTCTTCCTGTCTTTCTCTTTCTTTCCTCAACAGATGAAGTAACTAAAGTTTCAAGAAATGTCTTGACTTTGGGAAGTTTACATGGAAGTGAGAGAAAATCCCAGATGTTCAATGAAAGCACCAAATGAAAGCACACTGAAAGCATGAAACTCACAGTAATATATCAGACTTTAGCAAGCCTTGTTAAAAGGTCCATAGTGGACAGCTCTCTGCCACAACACCACTGGGCAGACATTAGCTCACTCAGGCTCACTCAGAACAAACTAGGGACTGTCACTTCTCTTCACATTAACCACCCCCCCCCCACCTACTTACTGACATGTGCTTTTGTTATCATAGATGAACTACCTGAGTTATAAGCAATTTGTGTGCTAGTTCTATTCCTTTTTGACATTACTCCACAAATCTCATTTCTCACTGTTATATTTTCCATTTTTTTTTTTTTCCTTTTCTACTTGATCATCGTCCACCTTGGGGGAAAAAATGCTCTTAGATCCATTTTCCTTTCCAGCTATCACTTCATTTCTTTTCTCCCTGTTGGAGAAAATCTTCTTAAAAGAGTTATCTAGGCTTGCTGTCACTATTTCTCTCCTCCCATCTTCTTTTAAACCCTTCTACTTCAGACTTGTGCACCCACTACTCCCGAATGACCTCCATGTTGCTAAACCCAATGATCAATTCCAAGTCCTCATCTGACTTGATCAGCAGTATATGAGATAGTTGATCATCCTCTTCATATTAATAAATATCAATCTGTTTTCTCCCAAGGTACTTCTGTTTTCCTTCTACCACTCCAGGTGCTCCTTCTCAATGTCCTTTGCTGCTTCCTTCCTTCTCTTTACCTTCTCTTTTAGCTGTAATGGGCAGGGCTCAGCCCTTGGATCTCTCTCCTCTTCTCATTTACTACCACTCTCTTGGTGATATTATATGGTCCCATGTCTTTCATCTGATGACTTCCAAGTGCCCATCTCCAGTTAAAACTCTCTCCTAAACTACAGACTTCAACATCTTACTCAATACCTCTTTTTGAATGTTTAATAGACACCTCAAACTTAACATTTCCAAAGTGGAACCCCTGATCTTCCTCCAAATTCTGTTCCACTCATAGTTTTCCCAACCTGAGCAACAGCAGTTTCATTCTTTCAGCCCCAAAAACCCTTAAAGTCATCCTTAACATCTCATTGTCTCACCAAAAAATCTTATAGGCTCTACCTTTAAATTATATCCAGAATCTAACCTTTCCTCATAATGTTTATTACTACCATTTTGGTGCAAACTAAAATCACCTCCGGTCTGGATTATTGCAACACTTTCCTGACTGGTCCCCCTGCTTTCACCCATGTGATCAGAACTCATGTGATGCTGCAGGGATCACTCTGGCTGCTATGTTAAAAAGAACTGCAGAGGAAAAAAGATATTATGTTAAATTTTACAGTTGAGAAAACCAAGGCTTAGACAGGTTGAGTTGTTTGTTCAGGATCATGTAGCTAATAAAACATTAGAGGCTATTCTGTTTTTCCCTTATATTCTTTGCCATTATGTTATACTTTCTTGATATATATATAGGATGCCCTTACTTAGTGCTTTGCCTGGGGCAGTCCTGGTTTACACATGTTGCCCTAGCATGATTTAATTGTGCCCTCCTTTCACCCACAAATATATCCTGCTTTGGATGACAAACTACATGACACAGATAGATACACAGATAGGTATATAGACATATGTCTGTATAAATATCTGTATAATATAGATAAAGGTAGAGATAGCATATAGCGTATATATTTTATCCAATCAATAAGCAGGAATGGGAATATAGATTATCCTACTTATTGTCATTAACAAACATTGAGTGAGATCTGTATTGGTTCAATAACTGTCAGCTCCCTTCAGCTGCCAAGGAATCATTTAACTCTCAGAGATCAATTAGAAATCCCCCCCCCCCCCCCCCCCCATGAAAAGAATCAGTGGCTTTTGGTCAGTATTTCCCTTTAGAGTTCCCACATCCTCCCCTCCCCCTTACCAGGGCTCACACATGTGAGTCTTTAACTCTACCATTACTCAGTCTTAGCCCCTGGTCCTTCACTGATACTCTCTGATAGAGACTTTCAATCAGATTTGCTGCCAACATCTTGGTATGCCACTATCAAATACCGCCTTACCCCAAACCAGCTCTCCCTTCAGACATCCTTAATCCTATGAATGAAGGTATCTATTACCCAGACTCGGACTGCAAGGTCATCTTCCACCTCCTGATTTGCTCTGCCTCACCCCATTCACCTCATCTAGCCACCAGCTTTGTCAGTCATCAATAGACTTTATGTCATTGGGGAACTGTAATAACCTGGTCTCCTGCTCCCTGCAAAAGCTTAATTTGGAAAATCTTCCTCAAGTACTGCTATAATTACAGCTTTCTTTTTCAGAGCATGCATTCTGCAGAGTCCAGACCAACTTATAACTCCTCCAAAGAAACCTTCCACCCACAGAAAGACATTTCTTTCTCTATCAAGCCTCTTATCTCTAACAATTGCTCAACACTCTTACTGCCTGGTACTGTTATCTTTTCTCTTTAATTAGAGTATGGCATTCCTGAGGGCCAGGGTCCTATTTCAACATTTTTTTTAAATCTCCCTCAAGTCTTATACATTTCTTGGTGCTAAATGTTTTCCCTATTTGTTGGCAAGAAAGTTGAAGGACAGCCAAATTAGATGAAGTATACACTGAGACAACTTCAATTAAAAAAACAAGGATTGAAGTAGGCCTCCAAGAACATCTTTTCAATCTTAGAAAAATTAAACAAATATTCTCTAGATTAGTCATATACTCTAGTATCATTTCATCGAAACCTGTTGAGAAGATTCTCTTTAATCAATATATCTGAACAAATAATCTTGAAGATGAAAATATATGATTCACTTGTACTAGGCTACACTGCTGGACTTTCTGATGTTCTTGAGTATATTTTTCATTTACATATAGGATCTTCATTCTTAAAATACTGTCTAAATTATGATTTCCTAAAGAACAAATGGGGATAAGTTGACTGAAAAAAAAAGAAATTTTATTTTTGACATTCAGTATACCCACAAAGTACTGTGTCATTTACCTCCTCTATTTCTTCCAAACAGTCATTCAGAAAGCATTTTGGTAAAGCAGAAAGAGAACTAAATTGGGAAAGATCTGGCCACTTGGTATAATGTATCCCAGTCTCTGTAACACTTACCACCATCTACTTTGTTCTTCAAGTATGTGTGCTTTGCTTCTTCTGTGTCCCCTTCCAAGTAAAATGTGATCTTCATTAGAGCAGAAACATTATCTATCTGCTTCTTCAACCAGTCCTCAGATGGTAAAACTTAAGTAAATCATTTAACTTCCTTGGGTCTTAGTTTCTTCATAGATAAATTTTAAAGACTAAACTAGGTAACCTTTAGTTTCTCTTTAATTCAAATATTTTATTATTTACATAATATAATGAGAAGCATGAAAGATAAGGCCAGTTAGGGCTTACGGGTGGCCAAAAAATCTCCAGTTGATTAGGGAAGCTATTCTAGCCAATTTGGATACATTTCACGAAACTTTACTTTTCCTGCTTAAATCACAAAGAAATATAACCAGCACCTAGTCCTATCATGTAGACTGGTTATTTCTGTCATTGCTTTTAGATCTCTCAAGGCTAAACCAGATTTGCTTAATGCCTACGACACTTTAAAAGTTGACTATCTCTTTAAGCCCACTGATATCCTATTTAATATACCAAGATAATTTAATTAAATGATCTCCAGCAGTTCATAGTTTTGAATTATCTTCTTTTAAAAAAAAAAAATCTTTATCAGGGCACCTGGGTGGCTTAGTCAGTTGAGCGTCCGACTTCGGCTCAAGTCATGATCTCACAGTTTGTGAGTTCGAACCCTGCATCAGGCTCCATGCTGACCGCTTGCTCAGAGCCTGGAGCCTGCTTCAGATTCCGTGTCTCCTTCTCTCTCTGCTCCTCCCCCACTCATGCTTTGTCTCACTCTGTTTCTCAAAAATACATAAATGTAAAAAAATAAATAAATCTTTACCACTGTCCATCACTTTCATAATTCTGCCCATTTGCGGAAATAAAACATGAGTGTCCATGTGATTAGGAAAGTCAGATAATTAGAAATCCAAGTTTAGAGATAAATCAATGAATGACTATTTGCATTATAAAATACTTCTTAATGCTCATCCTCCCCAAAAAAGTACTTATTATATAGTTGTCAACTCATGAGCTCTTAAAATCTTTAAGGAAGTATTCAGCTCATAAAAAAGAAAATCAATTTAAAACACAGCAGTCAGATGAAACAAGGAGACTGTAAACTTCTGTTTCAAGTGAGAAGTTGCAAATGCTCTCTCTTCCTCCATGCTGCCTGGGGAGGTGGCAGCCATGTCCTACTCATCATCATGGCTGCTCTCAGAACTCTGGAAAAGTCCAAGATTTTTAATATTTCTTTCTATAATTATTTTAATGTTTATTTTTGAGAGAGAGAGAAGGAGAAAGTGTGAGTGGGGGAGGGCCAGAGAGAGAGGGAGACACAGAATCTGAAGCAGGCTCCAGGCTCTGAGCTGTCAGCACAGAGCTCGATGTGGGGCTCCAACTCACGAACCACGAGGCTTAACCAACTGAGCCATTCAGTGCCCTTAAAGTCCAACATTTTTAAAAAGAGGACCAAGAAGTTCACTTGGCACCAGTCCAACCAACAGGTCAAAATTAAGTGCAACTGGTGGAAGCCCAAAGGCATTGAAAATAGGGTGCACAGAAGATTCAAGGGCCAGATCTTGATGCCCAATATTGGTTACATATGGGAGTAACAAGAAAACAAAGCACAATTGCCCAGTGGCTTCTGGAAGTTCCTAGTCCACAGGGTCAAGGAGCATGAAGTGCTGCTGATGGGTAACATATCTTACTGTGTGGAGATTCCTCACAGTGTCTCCACTAAGAACCACAAAGCCATTATGGAAAGAGCAGCCCAGCTGGCCATCCCAATGCCAGGCTGTGCAGCGAAGAAAATGAATAGACAGACAGCTTATGTGCATGTTGTATTTGTGTTAATAAAACCATAAAACTACAAAAAAAAAAAAAAACCACGGAAGTTGCAAATGCTGCCCTACATTTATATATACCATTAGGAAATCAAGAGGACAATTTCTGAGCTCATAGAGAGGGAGTAAATGATTAATGGGGGCCATTTTGGATTTACAAAGAACACCAACTTAAGCATTTTTTGACAGGAGTACCAAGTAGACTGCTAGGTCAGAAGAACATTATAGGCATGCAAAGATGTGAATTTCAGTGCATCTACATAACTTTATTGAAAGCATGGTGAAATGGGGGCTGATAATCATACAGTTGGTTTGATTTCAGAACTGGCTGAATGGCCTACCCAAGGATACCAATCAAAGCATTGATATCAACTTAGAAGGGCTTGATACCACATTCTTCCATATCCCTGTATCACGGAGACTTGGAAGAGAAATGACATAAACAAAATGAGGTAGAAAGAAGCTAGATAGAATAGTGAATTCATGTGATAATCAAGCAGCAATCCAAAATGAATTCAATAGAGCTAAATAATAATACTATCAATTTTATATGAAAATTATGTGGATAACCAGTCATCAGAAAAATGCAAATCAAAGCATTAGTGAGATAACAACTTATACCTCTTTAAAATGGATAAAAATGAAAAGATTCACAGTAACTAGTCCTGGAGAAGATATGGAAAACTGGAGCTCTGTACATTACTAGTGAGAGCATAAATTGGTACAATCACTTTGGAAAATTGTTTTGCAGTATGTACTAGGCAATACATGTATATACTCTATGACCTGTCAGTTTTACTCCTAAGTGTATAACCAACAGATAGGATTACTTATCTCTTCCAAAAGACATGTACTAGAATTGTCACGGTAGCTTTATTAAAAAAAAACCTGAGCTGAGAGGCACCTGGGTGGCTCAGTCTGTTGGGGGTCTGACTTTGGCTCAGGTCAAGATCTCACAGTTTGTGAGTTGGAGCCCAGCATTGGGCTCTGTGCTGATAGCTCAGAGCCTGGAGCCTGCTTTGGATTCTATGTCTCCCTTTCTCTCTGCTCCTCCCCTGCTTGCACTCTCTCTCTCTCAAAAATAAATAAATATTTAAAAAAACATTTAAAAACAAAAAACAGGGGCACCTGGGTGGCTCAGTCAGTTAAGCATCCGACTATAGCTCAGGTCATGATCTCACAGTTTGTGAGTTCAAGCCCCACATAGGGCTCTGTGCTGACAGCTCAGAGCCTGGAGCCTGCTTCAGATTCTGTGTGTGTGTCTCTCTCTCTGCCCCTCCCCCACTCACGCTCTGTCTCTCAAAAATAAATAAACATTAAAAAACAATTTAAAACAAAAACAAAAACAAAACCTGAGTCGAATAGATAACTAAAGTGTGGTATAATTTATACTATGAAATTCTACATAGCAATAAAAAGAGTAAGCTTCTGCCTTACTCACAAACACCAATGTGAGAATTGGAATCACACAATTCCATTTACATGAAGTTCAACCAGGCAAAATTACTTCAGAGTAATAGAAGTCACAATAATGGTTACATTTGGGGAGCTGCTGGCTGTGAAAGAAAATGAGAGAACCTCCTGCAATCTGAAAAAATTCTATATGTTGATCTGGGTGGTGGTTAGAAGGGTATTTATATATCCAAAAATTCAGATTAGTGCTTGTTACTGTATCTGGATTTTTCCTCATCAAAAAGATCATGTGTATAAGTAAGTGAAGAACTGCAATTAGATTCAAATAAGCAATTCTACAGAGTAGAGAAGAGCCCAAGCCACACAGATGAAAATACTGGCAGGTTTTAGTTGTATACACACACAATAGGGGTAAATGGTATGGATAAAAGCTAATGAGGTCTTAATACTCTTAAAACTGTGGTGTCAAGAATGAGCTATCCTACCAGGTCTTCTCTGCAATGTTTAGACTACACCCAGGGTATTGCGGTCATTTTCCTCTGAATTCTTTGAGGAGAACATCAACAAATTGGTATGCCTCCAGAAAAGAAATAACCATATGTTGAACATATGTTGAACATCTGAGGACAGTCTAGAAGAGCTAAGTCTTTTCAGCCCGAGGAGAAAAAAAGAAAAGACTTAGGAAAAGCCAGATTTATTCTACATGTCCCCAGAAGGCTGAAATGAAATTAACAGGTGGAAGTTGCAAGTAGGTCAATTTTGTTTTAACATAAGGAAGAGCATTCTAAATAATAGAGCTTGCAACAAATTGCCCCAAGAAGTAATAAGCTGATCAAGCAATGACCAGACATCTGCCTATATAATTACAGAACATACCTATCTCAGCTAGTGAGTTAAATAAGATGTCCTCTATGTTAATTCTGTATCCTTGTATCTGCCAAATCAACAGTCATGTATATATTGGGAAAATCTGGTAGGACTAAAGAAAATCCACAAGCTGCTTATTCTGGGCAGAAAGTCACCAACTACATACTTCCACTTAAACAAGGGAGGCTTTGCCCCTCTGCAGTCTCAGTCAGCATTCAAAAGCTTCATTACTTAGAAAAGCTCTCCTAAGTAGATAAAACACATTTCTGAGGATGGTAAAATACAAGGGGAATCTCTTGACGATGGTTTTCCTGATTACCCATAACTTAAACTATAACCATCTTTATGTAAAATGCTTTCTTTTTTTTTAGATGATTTCCTCAAGCTATATCCCATAATGTGAGTGATAACTGAGGAAAAGGGCACAAAATCAGCTTTATTGCTCTTATTATAATTGGACAAAATGCACTCCAGAATCACTGAAACAATTTCAAAGTCACTAGCACCCTTTGAATAGATCTGTTCTCCCACACCTCCATTAGCATTGCATTTTGCCATTGCAACTCACTTCTTGTTAATTAAGAAGCAGTGGTAGAACTCAGAGTTGTTCCCGTTAATATTTCCTGAATTATCAGTCAGGCTGGCCACTTAAAGAATTCAAAGACTTTTTCAAGAAAAAAAAAAAAAAGCACTAAGCAAGCCCACAGGAGTCCCACAGTATTTGGTGTGCCATGCATTTCAGTCTGTTTGAGCCAAAGTGTTCACTGCTCTGACAAGAGCCTTCTCTGTTCTCACAAAGCCAAGTGGTTCCACAGGATGGTGAACACACAGCCGGTGCCATCTTCCCTGGGCACTAATTGCACATTACGCTGTGGTGTTACTGCTTTCTCATTATCCTGCTATACTTAGTTTCAGGAACAGTTTGTCTCTCTGTGGTTCTAGTAACAGTAAATTTTATACATAGACCCACAGTAGTCAGCAATCCCATGAAGAGGTCACAGAAACTGAAGTACCAGTGGATCCCAAAGACAAAATTGCTATAAACCAGTCACCTCCGTGTGATGAAATTCGGGGTAACCTTTTTTTTCCCTCACCTATTCTGTATTTTTCTAATTTTTCCAAAATGCACATGGAGTGCTTGTATAAATTTAAAAAAAAAAATCATCTTGATGGAAACAGTGACAAGTGGGAGGCATATGAATAGAAAGAAGGAAAAAATTATCTAAACTGTATTCCCTTTGTTCTCAATTTTTTAAAAAGGAAAGACACCCATAATAAGCTCCACTGATGCATAAATTATTAAAAGCCAGAGATCAAGGTGAAGCAAAGAGCGCAGACATGGAATTCTGCCAGGACTCAAAGATCGCTGTAAAGTCACCTGTTTTTCTGAGTCACGAGTTAGGGAAGAAAAGGAGGGAGATGTCCATATGGGCCCACTTCAAAGCCAATCATACTGGATTCTTTGTAAACACTTTTCTGTTTGAGTCCTGAAAGGTTCTGAATGATTAGTTCACTGTGCATTACCAGGAAACACTAATATGTAATCCAACAAAAGGCAGGTGCAAAATCTACAGGCACTTCGGCCTTGTTAGATAGGCTGCTTAATGACCCTTCTATGTTTACATTTTCATACATAATTAAGCCTCGAGAGAATTTATAACTAGGAAAAATAGATCCAAGAATGGTCAGTGGGTTGTCCTCTCTAAGTTCTAAAAAGTCGGTGTAGTTCCCAAAGCTTGACTCAGGCAAGATTCAAGGCAAACTGTTTCTTCCCCTACCCAGCCCATTAAGCCTGGATCTGTGAAACACTTACCAAACCAGCTCTCCCCTACCACCTTGGTCCTCTGTGCACTTATAACCAAGCCAGAATACCAGGCTCGAGTGCAACTCCAACGAAACTTTGCTTTACAGTAACAGCGGTATCCATCTTTCCTAATGCACTCAGAGACATCATTATTAGGATTTACTTCTTTTAAAAATTGAGCTAAAACTACTTTTAACTGTAATTACTGAAGTAAAAAGGCCTGACACATCTCAATTTAAAGTTCATAATGTACATTTAAAATTATTCTGAGTGCTTTTTATAAAAACCATTTAACTTTAGATATATATAGAGAGAGAGGGAGAGAGAAAGAGAGAGAGCACACAATATTCTTGAAAAAAAAAAAGTAGACATTTAAAGAGAGATACTAAGGGGGCTCAGTCGGTTAAGTGTCTGACTTCGGCTCAGGTCATGATCTCGCAGTTTGTGAGTTCGAGCCAGCATTGGGCTCTGTGCTGACAGCTCGGAGCCTGGCGCCTGCTTCGGATTCTGTGTCTTATTCTGTCTCTGCCCCTCCCCAACTCGTGCTCTGTGTCTCTCAAAAATAAATAAAAACGTAAAAAAAAAAAAAATTTAAGGAGAGATACTAAGGGGCACCTGGGTGGCTCAGTCTGTTAAGCATCCGACTTTATCTCAGGTCATGATCTCGCAGTTTGTGGGTTCAATCCCCGTGTTGGGCTCTGTGGTGACAGCTCAGAGCCTGGAACCTGCTTCGGATTCTGTGTCTCCCTCTCTCCCTGCCCCTCCCCCATTCACACTCCGTCTACATCTCTCTCAAAAAATGAATAAACATTAAAAAAATAAAGAGAGATACAAATAATTTTGGGGATTCAGATACTTAGAAAATTGTATGTGGATTGTAAAAATTTTGAGATTAAAAATAGTAACTTTTAGAAAACTTTAAAAAGAAATCTGATTAATAAAACTCCACAGATATGACCTTTACAAAATGACTGGGTTGCATTTTCAGAATCTACTAAAGTTATAAAATGTACTGCATCAAGGCCCTGGGATTTAACACAAGAGCAAGCTCATTTCACATGTATCAGGTCCCAGGGCTTGAGATGTAAAAGATGACAGGAAGGGCCATGCCAAGCTGTATCTGGAAGGCTAGGTAGTAAAGTCTTGTAAAGAGAAATGAGGTTCAACAGAGACAGGTACAGGAGAAAGCCAAGGCTTTGCAGACAAAGGAGGCTCCACCAAGAATAGCAAAGAAAAAGTGAGCCTGGCAAGGTCCAAGGGCAAAATCCAGAGACAGCTAACTGCCTGGAGGGTTCATGTGGCTTCAAGAGAAACCACCCCAGCCTGCAGCTGAAGACAGAAGTCCAAGCCCACACCTAAATGGACTTTGCTTCTCTAGAAACCTCAAAGAGACAGAGGGAGAGAGGGAGAGAGAGAAACAGGTCAGCTGAAACAGTCCAGTCCAGCTCTGGAAGGATCAGGAGTCAGGGTTCAACAGAAAGGAAGAGGTCAGTTATTCAGGCTTATACAGAGGTGTTACTAGAATGTGCCCTGACTTCAGCCAGGGCAGGGGGGCAAAATTAAGGGCTTCTTGTTAACAGACTCCAAGCAAAGGAGGATAAGAAGGATTGCATGCAATCCATGCCCTGAAATTTCCTCTTAGTAATTAAGGCACTTTTGCACTAAAATTAGCTGACAAAGATGAACCTTCTATCTCCCCTGTGCACAGTCAACTGTAAGAGGGCACAGTGTGCCCATACCTCCCAGAGGCCTAGCTAAGGGGAGAACAGATACTGGTCCACTGGGATGAAGAGCCAGTGGCCCAGAGGTGGAAGAAGCCTGTTACAATAAGGAGTGAAAGAGGCGACCTTGAAATCTCATATGGTCTTTCTGGAGGTAAATCCCCTTTGACTCCTCTGCAGGACGGGAGTTGCCCTGGAGAGGCAGTATTGGGCAAACCCCACAAGAGAACATCTTTGGGGCCTGCTCTAGGTGGTCTGTTCAGCACACCTGATGTGCGCCAGCCCCTCAAGCATGGCAAACCAGATGTTTATCAGCCCATTTTCAAGTTTTTCAAACCCGTTCCTAAGCATGGCCTCTCTTCAAACAAAGCTTTAAAGACATCTTTCATATGTAGGATTTCCTTTGCCCCAGCTGCATTTGTAAGCCTATAAGGAATGCGGGCAGTGGGGTAGCCTGTGCTGCTCCTTTCTTGCCTCTGTGAGTCATTTCAGATGGTTAACACTGTCACTTGGGAATCAGGCCTTTTGCCAGCTACATGACCAGAACTAGAACAGGAATTTTACTCTTCCTCTAGATCCAACGTGGCTGGACCCCAAAGCAGCCAGAGTAAGCTTCTAAAAACACAGATCGGATCTTGCGAACGAACGCTCCTCTGTATAAAACACTCCTCTGGCTTCTTATTACTCTTGGAATAAAACTCAAACTCCTTGTGATGACTTCCAAACCCTGAATGATCTGGTTCTAGCAGCTTCCAAACTCTTCTACCACCTCCCCTTGCTCCCTCCCTTCCCATCCACAAGAGGCCTGAATTAAATGTCATCCAAGAGGTTGGCTTACAATCAAAGACTTAATCCTATTTTTTTTAATTTACTAAATTCTTTCCAAGTCTGCACTGTTCCAGAATAATTTAACATAGCTCTTAATCACTGCTGAAGCAACATCATCAATAAATGTAGACACACCGTTATTTTGACAAGCCCAGGTTAAAAATTATTCTTCCAGTCTTGGTTTATGATTACTCTATCACATACATTGTTACTCCTTATTATTCATGTACCTGTCATCCTTTTTAATTAATTAATTTACTTATTTTGAAAGACAGAGAGAAGGGGAGGGTCAGAGAGAAAGGGAGACAGAGAGAGAGTCCCAAGCAGTCTCTGTGCTGTCAGCATAGAGCCAGATGCAGGGCCACGAGACTATGACCTGAACTGAAATCGAGAGCTGGACACTCAACCGACTGAGCCACCCAGCCACCCTTTGCACCTGTCATTCTTAGGTATCTAGGGTTATGAGGGGAGAGTACGGTCAGAGCTACAACCTAGAAAGTAGACATTAACATTTCCACAAATGTGCCACAAATGTTTGCTCAGCGGAGCAAACGTCTACTCTTGAAAACCAGGATCACTCCTATAGCAGAACATCATCACATTCTTCTAACACCACAACTTTCCCTGCTGAAAGGGACTCGGTCTGCAGAATAGTTTTGTTTTGTTTTTAATTTCAGCACTTGTAGTCGGTGCCCAGCTCACGACTAGGTCTTCAAATAGGCTCACTGCCCATCTTACCAACTGCTGCTTTCTCACTCTCACAGCTGCCAGGAGAACACCACTGATTCAGCATTCCAGGTGGAAGAGTCAGAAACACAAACTCTGGGAGCTGATGAATCAAGATTCTTTGTGTGACCTCTGCATGGACACGGCAAGTTCTAAGTGACTTACAATGAAGCTGAAGCTTTAACGTTAGTGGTTGTTGACCAGAAGCCTAGTGATCTAGGAACACCCTGCCTTCTCCCAGTGATGGGAGAAGAGACTTCCCCATCCAAAAGATAAATATCAGTTTCATCACCACCATCTCTTTAAGATTTGCTGAGAGCTACGGACACCTCACTTGCCAGATTGTAAGAGCAAGGGAGGTAACAGTCGGAGCAGGCTTCCCACAGTGCCCAAGCAAGTAAGATTTCTGTCCAGGCTTAGAGGCATATTTTGGCTCTTAGAGGGATTAGCCCATTTTCCAGGGCCTCTCTTCAGTCTCTGGGTCATTTCCTCTGAAACTGCCAGTTTGTACAAGTATTAGTAACATGACAGTTATTTAAAATGTCTCCTGGACCTTTCACCTTCACCTTAAACCTGGCTCACCCACCACCTGCTGTGCCACTGGCAACCAACTAAAGAATCACCAATCACTTTTGACCTGCTGACTCATTTCCGCTTGTTTTTTGTTTCCCCACTCCATTCCCCCTCTCCCAGGCTTCCACCCCTTTGATTTAATCTTTCATTCCTTCTCCTGTTGGCCCCAAGACTTCACCACTGAGCTTAATCTCCCCATCATGACCCTTGACCTTCTGTAGAACACAATTTATGCTCATTGTCACTTCTGCCTGCTGATCTACTTAACCAATGTGCCTGATTCCCTCCCCATTATGGTCTCCAACCTACCTAACAAGTGACACCTGAAAAGAAGTTCAGACATTAGGACTTCCTAACATCTTGCCAGCTCCATCAACTCTGAAGGCTAAACGTCCAGTCCTTCCACCCTCCTTATTCCACATCTCTGCTTTTTGCAGCTGAAAGTCAACATTTTTTTTTTTTGAAATGTTGACTTATTTTGAAAGAGAGCAAGAGAGTGTGAGCAGGAGAGGGGTAGAAAGAGGGAGGAAATCCCAAGCAGACTCTGTCCTGAAGGCACAGAGGCCAATGCAAGGCTTGAACTCACAAACTGTGAAATCATGACCTGAGCTGAAATCAAGAGTCAGACACTTGACCCACTGAGCCACCCAGATGCCCCTTAAAAGTCAACATTTTAAAATCAATTTTTTTAAGTTGTATTTTATTTATTTGAGAGAGACAGAGATAGCACAAGTGGGAGAGGGGCAGAGAGAAGGAGAGAGAATCCCAAGCAGGCTCCATGCTGCCAGCACAGATTCTCACACGGGGCTCGATCTCATGAAACTGTGAGATCATGACCTGAGTCGAAACCATGAGTCAGACGCTTAACCCACTGAACCACCCAGGGGCCCCCTGAAAGTCAACATTTTAATATCAAATTTAACCTTCTTCTAAAACTAGATTTCTTCTTGTCTGGATGATTTCTCCTTTCCTGTTCTTAGTACCATGACTTTCCCCCTCACTCACAAATTTCAACATATTGGCTTCCTTTTCACTCCTTTTTCACTCAAAGACATCACACACCACTGCACACTTCGCCTGGAGCACTCTTACCTTCCTTCATCCCTGGTCACTTCCAACTCATGACTTGGAGATTCTGGGTGCCAAATCTGCATTGCCTTGTCCAGTAGCTACTAGCACATGAGGCTGTTAAGCAATTAATATGTGGCTAGCCCAAACTGAGATGTGCTATAAGTATAAAATACCATATTTTGAAGACCAAATGCAATAAAAACAATGTAAAATATCTAATTATTTTTATATTGGTTACATCTTTACATTTTAAATATATATAATATTTCAGATATGTTAAGTGAAATGTATTGCCTTTTTTTTTTAACATGGCTACTAGAAAATTTTAAATTACAACATGTGTGCATGTTATATTTCTTTTGGGCAGCGTTGTCATAGACCTTAGGCTCCATGAGGTCAAGGCCATCTTGTTTATGAGTGTATTCCCAGCTATATTAGCACAGTGCCTGATACACAGTAACTGGCTTGATGAATATTCTTTTGAAAAAAGAAGTTTTTCTAGACAATTGGGATTTAAGCCTGGGATTCTTCTTTGCAGAAAAAGAAGAACCAAAGAGAAACAACTAAAGATAAAGAAGTTTTGCAGCTCACCCCTCCAGCGTCCCATGCTTTCTACCTGCCATGGGTACCAGAACTTCTCCCGGCCTTATACACTTAGTTATGAGATAGGGTCTAAACTGTCAGACTGAGACGGTTTAGCACCGGCTCAAACTCATAGCTTATCAATCTCCAACTAGTGAACAAGTAGATGTATTTTTCAAATTACGAATGGCCTGCCAAAACAGAAAATAATAAAGAAAAAAGTCTATATGGCAATAAAGAACTAAAGGGCTATTCATTTGATCTCAACCACTTTCACAAATATGATCTCAGGGGTATTACCTTTTACTTATCTCAACGCTTAGTATCAGAAAATTTGTCTTGACTTAACCTGAATTCATTACATGGCCAAATGTTTAACACAAGTGTGGGAGAGACAAGAGTGTTTAAAAAAGTCTAATAATGTCCTTAAAGACTGTTTTGCTTCCATGCTGTTCACTCACATTCATGGCATGGCCATCACTGTGAAGTGACTCAGCAATTCCAAGTATCTGTATTACATTACACCCAGCTCCCACGGTTGGCATTGACACTACATTGCATCGCTGCAGGAAGGAAGAAGCCGAGCTGTCCTGTGATCCCTGGAGACTAATCCAGCAAGAGAAGCACTGGTTAGTCACGGCCAAGAGCACAGGGATTAGACATCAGACACTGTTCAGCCAGATATATCAGGTGACAACTAGAAGAACCCAGCTGAGTGCTGGGATGCCAAGAAGGCAATCCAACACCAAGATTCTTAACGTGAACATCCATTTTTATCTGAGGCACTAAGCACTCACTACTTGGCAGTATCACTGCCTTCTCCAATGAAAACAGGAATGAAAATTATCAGTTTAATAAAGTCTACACACGCCTAGGAAGCCACCACTCTCTCAGTCTTTCCTCATGTTTCAAAATCCACTGAGCTGAGAGACAACCAGATGGCATATCCTCAGAAGTCAGCCTTAAGCTTTCTAAAAACTGGATTGGAGGAAATACGAAGTTGGGATTCCTATCTCTGCTAACATGTATTAATTTCAGAATCATTGAGATGGCATGTGTCAGGTCTGTTGTCATCCAGAGCTGGAATTAAGGCTACATTTAGGACCCTACTCATAGCAAACGATTTAAACAGCAACAACCATATGACTCAGGGCAGTCAGCTTCCCTGTGTCCAAGGATCCTTCTACCCTAAAGGAGTCTCAGAAAGCCACAAGACCCAATAGGACACTTGAGCCTCCATGAGACCCTACCAACCCGCATCATTTCTCACCATTTACCCAATAGAAACAGATATACTTTTAAAATAAAGTTAGGGGAGGAAAAGGAACCCAAACAATTTTTTTTAAAAGAATGGAGACATATAGAAATGAGCCAATAGTACTAAGTTAGAACAGTTTGAGCAACAAAACAAATAGTTATAGTATTTAATTATGATCCATAATAACAAAGTAAATATCCATGAGTCCACACATAAATCAGTAAACAAAGGCAAAGAGACAGTTCTTTCTTACAGAATTCCATTTAATGAATGTAGAAGAAATGGGGGAAATAGAAAATCACCATTAGAACACCACAATCGGGGCACCTGGATGGCTCAGTTGGTTAAGTGTCTGACTTCAGCTCAGGTCATGATCTCACGGTCCGTGAGTTTGAGCCCTGCATCGGGCTCTGTACTGACAGCTTGGAGCCTGGAGCCTGCTTCAGATTCTGTGTCTCCCTCTCTCTCTGCCCCTCCCCTGTTCATGCTCTCTCTCTATCTCAAAAATAAACATTAAAAAAAATTTTTTAAAGAACACCACAATAATAGTTATTGCAGGCAAGATCCACAGATAGATCTTAAATCAGTGGGCAGAAATTTGAGGAGAAACAAGATATACGCAAGGTCTCAAAATATCTCCCCCAAGGTATTTATTAATTACAAAGAGGCAAATAGTCACTTTGCAGAAGAGGCATGTATCAGATGCCACCTTAACCAAGTGATCATAGTGAATATCACCAGTAATAAGACATAGTGACATCATGAACCCCATGTTATGATCTACAGAGAAGGGAAGGGCACTGACATTCAGTCTCTTGTATTCTTGCCCAAAACACATAACCCCAATCTGCTGATGAGAGAAAAAAAAAAATCAGACAAACCAGAGGCACATTCTTCAAAATAAGTGACCAGTTCTCTTAAAAAATGTCAACATCATGAGAGACAAGGCAAGACTAAGGAACAATGTTAACAGATCAGAGAAGACTCTGGAGCCATGACAGCTAAATGAGATGAGATGTGGGATCCCAAATTCAATCCTGGACCAGAAATAGAATGCTAGTGGAAAATGGTGAAATGCAAATCAAATCAAAGTTTAGTTAATAGCATGTTACCAATGTTAATTTTTTAGTTTTCACAATTGTACTATGATTGGGCAGGATATCAAATTTGGAGAAGCAGGGTGAAAGGATACAGGAACCCTCTATGCTATATTTGCAACTTTTGTGTAAATCAAAAAGCATTTCAAAATAAAAAGTACAAAAACTGGAAATTAAAAGTCTGGAGGAGGGTTGAATTCTAAACCCAAAAGTGATAGAAGATAATAAAAATGTAGAAGATCAACATATTTAACTAAGTAAAATTTCAAAATTTTGTACAAACCTTAGAGATAAAAACAATAATAAATATCCGACAAAAAATATGAGCAAATACAAAAGCCTAGCACTGTTTAATATCCTTATATAAGAAACTTTTACATAAGTTGATAATTAAATAATTGAAATATTAAAAGACTAATCACTAAATAAAAGATAAATGAATACTGACACTCTACAAAACAAAATTTTAAAAGAAGCAAAAACATAGAATAATCATCCTTATTTGTGATTAAAGAAAAGCAAATTAAAACAGTAAGAGAATATCATTTTTACCCAACCATTAGCAAAAATGGCAGGAATAATAATACCAAATAATGATGAGCAACCAGAGAAAAATCAGTACTCATAAATTTCACTGTCAATACTGCCTGTCTGACCAAGTCTTTGATTTGCAGAAGTCTCTTTTTTTAATATTTTTTTTAAAGTTATCTCTACACCCAACATGGGGCTCAAACTTACAACTCCCAGATCAAGAGTCACATGCTCTACCAAGTGAGCCAGCCAGATGCCGCTGATTTGCATAAGTCTTTTAATTGCCTCCCTGGACACCCCACGTTCCATCCCAGCTTGACAGGACATACTCCTGGTTCAAACCCTAATACCCCTGGACAATTTTTTAAAGCTTTAAAAATATGGTCCCATAAACAAACAAAAATGTAGTTTCTGTCAAACCATTTCATTATTTACTTTCAAATGCATTCATTTATCCCCTAACATTTCCAAGTGTTTACTATTTACCAACATTTTTGTTGATGCCAGGAGTAAAAGAAAACAAAATAGATTTAAAAGTTCCTCATTTCATCGCGTCTACATTGCAGTAGAGCAAGGATGCTAATTTTTTAATGGATAAGTAAATTTTGTTAGCATTTTGAAAGATGATAAGGGCTATAGAGAAAAATAAAGCAGAAAGGTGAGAGAGAATGTCAGTGTAATCTGGGAAGACTTCATTGAAGCAGTGACATTTGAATAAAGACCTGAAGGTGGCCAGGGAATAAGTCTTGGGCATCTGGGGGGAGAGCATTTCAGGCAGAGAAAGTAGCTTGTGCAGAGGGAGGAGTGGAGCCAATGTGTCTGAAGAAGAGCAAGCAGGCCCTCATGACTAAGAACAGAAAGACAGGGGGCTCAAGAATGGGACATGAGGTCAGGGAAAAAACATTAGGGGCAGATGAGGAGTTTGCACCAGAATGTCAATCAGTAAGTACACTGCTTCCTTCATTAAGAAAGTCTTGTAAGAACAAAATGTCAGACAAATTAAGCAGTGCGTTTAGTGACATAGTTGATTTACATTCTGACACAGGTCCATGTCCCATACTTCAGGAACATTGCTGTAGGCCATTAGAAGGTTGTTGGCTTCTGATTAGGGACATAGGGAGCCCATTAAAAAGTTTTGAGCCAAAGAGTTATCTGGTCTGACGTATTTTAATGGAATCACTCTTGACACTTGCGTTGAAAAATGCTGATGACTTTGACTAAAGTCAGAAATAGCAGAAATGGTGGAAAGTGGTTGGATTCTAGACATAAACTGAAGATAGAGTGAATAGAATTTCCTGACAGGTTGAATGGGTGAGATAAAGAGAGGAGTCAAAAATGCCATCAAAATTTTGGCCATTGCAATGGGAAGAAGGAATGGAGTTGTTATTAATTGACATGGAAAGACTAGGAGCAGCTTTGAAGAAAAAAAAATAGTATCTTGGTTTTGAATATGTTAAGTCTGAGATGCCTGTCAGGCCCCCGAGAGGAGATACCAAATAAATAGTTGGACATAGAGTTTGGAGTTCAGGGACTTAGTCTAATATCCTTCCTTTTTCCCTATCCTCTAGCCTCTCCAGACTAGACCTACCCAAGTCATTTCTTGTAATAACTTGATACCACAGGAAATTTTAAAATATTACTGGATCAAAATTACTAGGTACCACTTTACATCAGTTATTTATTTTAACCCTCACTATTAGGCTAAAGGTTAAATATCGTTATCCCCATTATCCAGTAAGGAAACCAAGGCTTAGGCAAGACAAATAATTTGCTCAAGATCACACAACCAGAAAGTAATAGAATAATGATCTACAAACAAACCTGTCTGTCCCCAAGGCCCTATTCTTTAAAGTGCTTTGATGCTCATGGACCAGAAGAAGTGCCTTGCTGTTTAAATGCTAGATGATCCCCCCTGGGTACATGGTGATGTGACTCCTGCCCAAATGGGCAGTTAGGCTGAGTGACACCAGCTGACTCCGAGACACTTCCTAGCTTTATAACTCTAGGTTTCTATAAAATGTATTTTGATATTAGAATAGCTTTTGGAATTTTTCATGTCTTACCTCTGAAAATTTTCAGTACAGAGAAACTAGGTTCTAGTTCAAGAAGGGAACTGGATGCTTCAAAATTATTATGGGCAACAAAACAAATTAAGTTCCCTCTTCCCACCCCAACTCCAATCCAATGACTTTTAAAATGAATGTAAACAAAAACCCTGTGATAATATCCCCACTGCCCTTATTGAATATATACAAACACCCACCAGCCTTATCATAGAGCAAAGACTCAGAAAATGAAGACAGCTCATATTTTAACAGAAATCATAAAATCACGGCGGGCACATTCACTAATACCACTGTTCCCTTATTGTTGTCCTTCTCTCCCCCTACCCCAACCCTCCCACCAAGGAGCCCTTAATGACAGTTTCACTGATCTGCCCACCAAAAATGGCTTTTGAGTGTAGGAAAGTATCAGAAGGTCCCTGCTGAGCTGCCAGCTGGGGAAGTGTCACAGGCCACTGAACTCTAAAATGAGCTGTCTCTGTAACAAAAGGTCCCTTTCCCTTGGAACAACTTCAAGGGGATCACACACTGCAGTCCCCATTGCTCCTTTTGTATTCCAGTTTGATTAAACTGGGAATTGTTCTGTGCTCAGGGCTGTTGAGAACACCAGGTGGTGGATTCTAGAGATAAAGGATTATATAGATCCTTTGTTAGAAACAGACGTCCCCATTGTACGCCTTACAATATTTGAGCACAAATGCTAGGAGATTCCCACAGCTCCTAACGGTTCTGCACGGGAGACAACCAATAAATCCTGGTCCCAACTCTCTCATGGCAAACAGTTGCTGCTGGTGGCTAAACATCATCTAGCCACTGGATGAAAACAAGAGAAATTTTAAAATGTACATTTATAGTAAAAGACCTGAGCCAAAGCAAGGAAGAAAAGCAGAAATGTATACAAGATACAATCATGGTTGATACTCATAGAGCCTGGACATCAGGAAAAATGAAATGGTTTATCTTCTTGAGTATAAATCCTTGAGAGCCAGTACTATATTTTGTTCAACACTGTTTCCCCAGGGCTGTACACAGTACACCATTCACTGAACATGTGCAAAAAATAAATGTAATAGTTACAACTAATATTTATTGTGTACTTATGTAACTGTATCGGTTTTCTATTGCTGCATAATCAATTACCATGAGCTAAAAACAACACCCATCCATTGTCTCATAATTCTGTAGCTCAGAAGTCCAGGCATGCTTGACTGCGTTCTCTGTACAGGGTCTCATGAGGTTGAAGTCAACATTTTAGTCACCGGGGTTTATTGGAAGGTTCTGGGAAGAATCGACTTCTAAGCTCATTCATGTTGTTGGCTGAAATAATTCCCTGAAGCTGTAGGACTGAGGCCCCCATTTCCTTGCTGGCTGTCAGCCAGGAGTCTATATTAGCTCCTTAAAACTGACCATATTCCCCCTCACCTGGCCTGCTCCATTGTCAAAGCTACCGATGGCATCTCAAGTCGTTCTCACACTTAAATCTCTCTGACCTCCTCTTCCACCATCAGCTAGAGAAAGCTCTGTTTTTGAAGGGGCCCATGTGATTAGCTTAGGCCCACCAGATAACCTCCTTATCCAAGGTCAAATATGCCTACACGACAGGATCATGGGTATGAGGTCTCCTCATAGTCACAGTTTCTGGGGATGAGGGCAGGACATCTTTGAGGGTCACTTGAGAAATGTCCACAGACAGACACTGTTCCAAGGGTTTTACACTTAATAATTCATGAATCTTCCCAGCAACGCTAAGAAGTGGGCTCTATTATCATCCCAATTTTATAGACGAGGTACAGAGAAATTAAGTTACTTACCAAGGTCACCTAGCTCCTAAATGGCAGGGTCTGGATTTCAACTCAGCCAGACTGAATTCAGAGTCCCACCTCCTATCCACTATTCTACACTGCTATTCAATTTACTATTTACTATATACTATTACAATCTACTATTTACAATTTACTATTTACTGGAATTTATGAATACATGAATAATTGCATTAGATATGGGACTAGGAGACAATGCTAAGGATGAGTAAATTCCTGGATTTGTTTAGAAAATTTTATGCATAAATTCTTATGCCAATCATTCTGTTAGGGGATACACAGTCTCAAAGATATGAATCTTAGAGAAGTCCATATATCTGTCCCTTCCCTTTTCACACATGAATTGAAACATGTGAATTATAAACATTTAAGGCCAAAATGGAAACAGCAGGACTTGACATTGAGGCAGTATTATAGATAGCCCTTTGCCCTCAGTCATTTTCTTCCACATCAAGCAAGACTGTGCCCCAGGGTAGAAACAGTCACACAGGACAATGTCAGCATGCTGATTTCATTCTGGAAAAAGAAGTGTGAGAAGAAAAATCAAAAGGGACAAAATTTAGAGTTGAAACAGCACAAGAAGGACAATGACCCCAAATTGTAGTTATTTCTCATATCTTAAATCGTTTTTACATGTGGCTGGGTCCATATATGCTTCTCTGTCCTTTTAGTACTTAGCTGAGGTGAGGTATAAGTAGCACTAGATTTGAAATCAGAAACTTAAGTGCCAGTCCTGGCTCCGTTTCTTAGGTGAATTTGAACAAATGATTTAAGTCGTGAATCTCATTCATCCTATCTGTAAAATAGAAGCAATAATAATGTCTACCTCACAGAATTTTAGAAAGAATCAGGTAAGTTACTGCCTTAGTCCGTTTGGGCTTCCATAACAGAATCCCACAGACTGGGTGGCTTAAAAACAACAGAAATTTATTTCTCACATTTGTGGAGACTGGAAAGTGAAATGCAAATGTTACATGTTATTGCACCAGGTATCCAAAGGACTGATGGAAGGAAGGGACAAGGCACGCACAGCCAACTTGTAAAGAGGTTACTTCTCCTGGTGTAAAAATCTGAGATGAACACTGGCTTCAGAAGAAATAAAGTGAAATCAAAAGCTCTATAACATCCACTGGGCCTCCATGTATTTTGCAAAATGAAATATACTTGAGTAGTATCAATGTCATTTTGAGAGGGACAAGTGGCAGACTGAAACTCCAATATGCTCTCAATACAGTGCTTTCGTCAGGGAAAAGATGGCCTGCTGGTTGATTACAAGAAGGAACTGTGCCTCTTGCTTATATTAAATTAAATGGAATATCAAAATGCTCATCCTCTCAAATCTTTATAAAGATTGTCTGATAAATTGTCTGATATGAACATCAAGTGGTATTGGATTGTCCTTAAAATGGTCACGCAATCTATAGCTTAGAGAGGTGAAAATACTTCCCATGTACAATCTCTCATGACACCTTGATTTCAGCCTTGTGAGACACTGAGAACAGGACCCAGTCAAGCCTGCTCAGACTCCGAACTACAGAACTGTGAGACAATGAATGGGTGATGTTTTAAGCCATAAAATTTGTGGTAATTTGTACACAGCAGTTGCCTCAACACTTATTTTTCCTCACATAGTAATCAAAAAGCTTAAAGAAAGTCACCTTTAGAGCACATTAACATAAAGAAATGACTGCAATCCATCAGTTTCTGGAAGCTGACCATTGCCAAGCAGTAAGTTCTGGAAACCCAACAGGTAAGTGTATGGCTTAAAGTCAGGCAATCCAGAGTTCTCCAGTAATAGTATGCACATCAGCAATAATGCGAATATGAATCCAATAACTGCCTTGCAATTAAGCTGACTGGCCATGAAAAAAAAATTCAAGCTTGTAGATTATCTTCATTGTGTGATACAAATCCATATCTGATACAAACCCTTAAAACACATTCCCAGAATAATGTTGGATAGCAAATAAAGCAGCTTGACAGGGTAGCTGCTTAGAGTTGACCTAGATAGGGTCCTGATAGTCATAGTCCACAAGAATTTCATGAGAATTGTACCCATGTGAAACACACACACACACACACACACACACACACACACACACTCTCTCTCTCTCTCTCCTCCCACCTGAGGGTTAAAGGCTGTACTTTAACATCTAATAATACTATAAGATGTTACTGATATGAACAAAGTTTAATGATACTTATTGGTATCACATTTATGGCCCCCTGGAATGATAAGGTTAAATATTTCAAGAAGCATCCTTAATCCTACCTCACATTAACATTAACAAGACACTCAAATACTTGTTCCTATATTTGAAGCAGTCTAAAAGAAAAGCTAAATTGGAGAGGTAAAAAAGGAGATGAGGACTACAAAAAGGAAAATCGCTGGTTGAACTAATTCAAAGCATGGTGTGCTAGAGGGCAGAAAGGCCCAGAGTTGACTCTGAAGAGGCCAAGTTGGTGTGGTGAAAAAAAGCATGCTCTGGAATACTCTAGGGCCAGAGCCAGGTGGACCTGGTTTCAAACTGTTTCTTCACAGCTTATGAGCAGTATAACCTGAGGTCAAGTCCTCACCTTCCTGAAACTTGGTCCTTCTCCTGTAAAATGACAATAATAGTAATTAAGCATGGTTGTGAGAATTCCCTGAGAGAATATACGTGGAGGGCCTCACACAATACTGGCACACAGCTGGGGCTCAGTATACTCCAGACATTTCCTTAGGCTTATCATTACACACTAAGAATCCCTCTCCCTCCTTCTGTGCCCCACCCCTTTTAGCAGTGATAGTGGTGATAAGGAATCTGACCTCCCTCCTAAAGGAGAATAAAAGGATATCATTCATAAGAAGGGGGTGGGGAAAAAAAGATGCTTCCTTAGATAACCAAGGGCCCAGAGAATAATGATAAGTAAACCATACTTGGAAACCTAGCTTCACTCTTTACTAACTTTGGATGAGTTATTTAACCTATCTTTGCCCCAGTTTCTTCATCTGTAAGATGATGATGATGATATTTCTCTCATAGAGCTGGCATGATAATTAAAGGCAGCTAATAGATATTAAGTGCTTATAACATTGCTGGCACAAGGTTAGCACTCAGTAGATGTTAGCTAGTATTATTAAGGGTTATTGTTACTCATTACCTATGCGGGCAATGCCTTCAAGAGAATAAAGGAAGAAGGCCGGTATCTGGCATGAGGCAAAACTATGCAGAAAAAGGCATGGCAGCAACAGCAGGCTCAACTGTAGGGGGTGGGAGCCAGTGAGTAATGGAAAAATGAGCTGTGAAAAAATAACAAACATCTATATGATGTTCGCTGTATGCCAGACATGGTGCTAAGTATTTCCTATATATTAATTTACTCAGCCCGCCTAACAATCCTTTAGGTTATAGATTCATTTAATCCTCAAAATAAACCCATAAGGCAAATACAGTGAGTATTCTATTTTTAAGATTAGGAAACTGAGGAACAGAGAATTGTATACACCAAAAATTCCATTTCTTTTCTAACCCAAGAGCCAGCTGACCCTAGGGAAGACTCCACACCCGGGATGTCAGGCCAAGCCCCTCAAGGCCATCCCCAGGAAGCCTTTGAAGACACCAAAGCTCCAGGAAGTAAAGGCAGGTTTCACCCGCTAGGGGAACACAGTCAAGTTCTGGAAACACACTGCCTTTGTTACACTTCAGCTACAAAAGGAAGTGTCACAGAAGAGCCTCTCCATGCCAATTTTAATTAGCTAGTCAAGTTTGCTTGGAGGAACAGTTTATGAAGAAGGGCCAGGCCATGTTCCGAACTGAGATTTCCCAATTCTGATTATTAAAAAAAAAAAAAAAAAAAAAAAAAAAAGGCACTAAACTTTGTATTAGTAAAATATAACTGATCCTGGAACAAATATAGAGAAAGGCAGTACCAGTGAAGATTTTCTTCCTACAAACCTTGAGAAGAAATGGGACCAGGGCTGCAAGAAAGAATTAAGATGACAAATTAGCTTTGTTTCTGTCAACTGTTGTAACTTCTTTATACGCCAAACTATTTGCTAGAAGCAGAGACCTAAGCCTCTGTTCAGAGAACACTAAACACAAAGCTGGGATGGGAGTGGAAAACGGTCAACTCCCGTAATGATATCCTTTTGGCCTTCTGCTCCCAGATTCAGGCCCATTCACCATCCTCCTCCCCAAGACCCCCAGTCAGATTTCTAAAAGACCAATTTGTTTCTCTTCCTCCTCTTCTAAAATCCTCCAAATGTTTGCCCTCAGCTACAGAAAATGAGTCACAATCTTTAGCATGGATTCCACACCCTACATAATCTAACTGCCTTTTGCAGCTCATCTTTCCCCGCCCACTGTTCCCTGCACTAGCAGAGTCCTCTTTGCAGATTATGGTGTCTCTGAAGCCACTACTCAGTCTTGATTTAGAGGAGTTGGTACATGGAGTCAAAATATCCAAGTGGGGATCCACTGAACACGGGGAGAAAAGTGGAGACAGTGTATTAAATCATGAAATGTACACTCGCAAAAGCTCTTAAGTTCTCCCAAGTCACTATCTATAAAGTCTCTTGCAAGCACAAACTTTACATTAATGAACATATCCTTTAATACGTAAGCATTTTAACTACCTTCTTTCTAAGTTCAGGCTTTTTAAATTTTCAACTATTTGCCTTTCCTAATTCTGGCGAGATTGGGGGTATTTCATTAAGAAAGGTAGTCTTTTTCCCCAATTAAGACAATCAAAAAGGAAAATTCCAATTGAAAACAAACTTTCTGAGAAATATCCACCTTCTTGATGAGACAAAATATGACTGACCTGCTATTTACCTTCCTTTTTTGTTGTCAATGAAACCCTGGGTCAACAGGAAATACATTTTTTAGCTGGTAGGTCTTACTGGTTTACACTGGTAGGACTCAGTGTATAAACTGAATCATCTGTTCTGGGTATTAACATTGATATTTAATACATAAGCATCCAAATGCAAAAGGATTAAACTGAAACAAAATATTTATAGCATTTAATAGGTAACTCTCTGGGCAAAACAGAATTACTGCAGGTTATTCCAAGTTACAAACTCCCCAAAAGCTCAGAAGACGCTCATTACCTTTACAGAATATTAATGAACACAAAACCTCTAGGAACTATTTTTAGCGCAGTGGAGAGACCACAGGCACACCCCACTAACGCACGCAGATTTTCCCTTCGGCTTCTCAGCCTTGAGAGCACTGAGTGTGACGGCACCGAGAAGGGTCTCTCACTCCACCTGGGGAATCTATCAGACAATCGTATCACAAACCTCAGAAGTGACATTTTGCTCCTCCATGTGGCCTAGAGCCATCTCACACCTGCTAGTGAAAAAAACAGGATGGCTGTAAATAACATTTTTCAAGAGAAAATTAGAAATCGACTCCAAAGCAACTTAAACACCCATCTACCACAATTAACTTTACTGCCAACTGATACACAGGTCTCGGGCGCATCAATACTGTAACAAAAATCAAGTAAAAGAAGAAGAAAAATGGGTTATTATACTGAAGTCTCTCTAGACACTATTCTTATAATTAATCCCATTGGAGAATTCCATTTTTAATTAATATCTTCAAAGACTTAAGACATAGAATAAAAAATAAGAAGTGCCTTATTAAATATCTACTTCTATATACACTTTTCATTCATGCATGCATTCATTTTCAGTTCTAGGAAAGCAGGAATTTTTGTGTTTTGTTCATAGCTGTGTCCCTAGCTCCTAGAGTAGTGCCTGGCATGGAGTAAGGCCTCCATAAATATTTGCTGAAGAAATTCATTCATCAACTATGCATTGACTATTTACCAGGTACCAGGCCATGTGATAGAGCCCAGAGATATAAAGATTTGCTCACAATCTATAAAGAACACTCCTCTCAGTTCTGAATTCATGTATCTAAAGGTTTCCTTGAAATATCTAATAGGTTTCTCAAACCTGACATGGACAGACCAGAACTTTCTTTCCCACAATTGCCTTCTCTTCCCTTTACCCTAAGTTATTCCTACCCTTGTGCTTCCAGTCTTGGTTCATGATACCGCCATCCATTCGGTTGTTCAAGCCATAATAACGCAGTCAACTTCTCTTCTACATTCAGTCCCTTCATCTCTCCACCATCAATCAGTCACTGTCATCTCTCCCGGAGGCACAGACCCCACTGGTCTCCCTGCTGCCACTCTTGCCATGACCACAATCCATCCAGACTAATCCCTTTCAAACGTGAGCCAAATCAGTTTACCATCTAACTTAATATTCCTTCCATTCTACTGAGGCCCACTAACTCCCTACCATGAGCCATCTGCCCTAAGGGGCTCTGCCTCCAACTTACCTTCCCCATTTTGCACCATGCCCCACTTCCCTCCTGCCCACTGAGCTCCTGAGGCAATCCTGTGGTTTCTTAACATCTCCAAATGTGTCCTCACTTGTACATGCCCTTCCCTCACTGGAATGTTCTTCCCGAGAATTATGGACTGTTTCTCAAAATTCAGATTTTCTCAGAATTCAAAATTCAAATGTCACCTTCTGAGAGAAGTTTTCCATGACCATCTGCCCAAATTTCTGATTCTAAATTACCACTGATGTTATTTAGTCATGGGTAAACAACTAAGAGATCTCCAAATACAGCCAAACCCAAACCTCTCCATCCATTTCTTGCATCCCCAAGAGGTAGAAAAATTCCTCCACCAGCATCTAACTGACCCCCTCCTCACTTTCTGATCAGCTACTTTTCCCAACAACCAAATGAGCCAGACAACTGCACCATGACCACCCCCTCCCCGCCCCGCCCCATGGGTCAGCCTCACTTTCACTCTTCTGCTCCAAGATGGAATCAGTTTGGGGATGTGAGTCTGTGGGTCATGCTGGGTGTGTTCCTCCTGGTTCTGTCACATCACTGGGGAGAACTCTTTCCAAATAAAGACACGAAGCTCAACAATCCCACTCCTATGTACATATCCACAGAAATGCATGCACGTGGACATCAGGAGACAGATGAGACTATTCCTATCAGCTTCATTCATAATATCCAAAAACTGGAAACTACCCAAAATGATCGTCAAAAGTAAAATAGATTAATAAATTTTGGCATATTCATACAATAGAATTCGTATAGAAATGAATGCCATGCATAACAATATGGATGAAATTATTTTACAAATAAATGTTGAACAAAAGAAACTAAACTCACAAAATACATTTCTACATGGTTCCATACATAAAAGGGTCAGAAATGGGTAAAACTCAACTCTAGTTAGTATACTCAACTCTAGTTAGTATAGTTAGAATAATACAGAAGTGGTAGAAACTTAAGAAAATGTAAGGAAGCAATTACCATACAGACTAGAAAAGTGTTCATCTTAGGAATGGAAAAAGGGGGTAGGGATTGGAATGGGTAATGGGATGTCTCTGGGGAATACTGACACTTTATTTCTTGACTTGGGTGATGGTTACACAAGTATTCATTTTATAATTCAATAACCTGCATGTTTATATTTTATGGGTGTTTCTTTACCTACATTATATTGGGGGGAGTAACAAATCAAGGCAGTTCTTGCTAGGTGCAAAAGAACTGTGCTAGCACTTATTGTCACTGATGTGAATAAATTCCAATCTATTAAGCACTATTATAAGGTTTTCTGTATGTATGGCCAAAAACAATCTTAGCTGATAGAGCCATTCGAAGGGTGGGTAGAAGAAGAGGGGCAATGTAGGAAACAAATAAACAAAAAAGTGTTGTCAGAATTAATCAAAGAACCGGGAAAGCAGGTTAGATAGGAAGGTCAACTTGAAACCAGGACTCCCACCAAGTGGTCAGACAGGATGAGAATATAAAAAGAGGCCATTTCACTTGGCCATTAGATGGTTAGTTCCAAAAATAGTGAAAAGAAGAAAACTAGATTAATGTATGTTCATATTCTACCTAGAGACATAGTATACCTAAGCTTTTTTGACTTATGAAAAATGGAGCTAGGAGAAGGAAAGGAAGGAAGGAAGCAAGGAGGAAGGGAGGGAAGGAGGGAAGTCTGGAGGGAAAAATTCAATACAATTAGAATTACAATAGCTGTAAGCAGAAGAAGCAGTGGACATATATACACGACAGTCAGGGAAGACGTCTCAGCAGAAGTTGTTTATCTGACACCTGATGACAGCAGAATTTGCCAGAAGAGAATGAGAGGGAGTGCTCCAGGGCCAGATCAGGAGCGACCATGGGAAGTATGTGAAGCATGTGTGAATCACTTTAAACATCTCTCTCAAGATATCCTTCCATCAGTTACTCGTACTTAACAGGTAACCCACCATTTTGAGTTACGCCAACTTGATTTGTCTGACAATTTGAAACACTGACGACAATCCAGTAGTCACTAGCTGGATTTTCTAGCGACTTCCTAAGTCCTAAATAATACCAGTGTTACTAGAATAACATCCGTTACTATTATATCAAGTAGCGTCAGTTACTGAGGTGTAGCAGTGAACATAGGGAACAGCAAACTCTGACATCATTCTAGTCATTTGTTAGGGTGTGTGTGTTCCGCTTCATCTGTAACACAGACTCAGACCACAGCGGGCTTCTGCGGCAGCCCCCACACACTCACTGTGCATCATTTAATGCTAAGGGAAGCACCTGAAATGACTTAACTGGAAGAGTAAAACTCTTTGCTTGTCTCTAATATAGAACTGGAAAATGACAAGAGTGGGGGGGGGGGGAGTTCCTTTATCCATCTTGCGGTTTCCTCTTCCTGCTTAAAAATTGTTAGAGATTAGCACAATGTGAAAGCAATACTTGGTACTTTGAATTCTCAGCCATTTATTTCCTGGTAATAAGTAAAGGAGGTGGGGATAAGGGAGAATCTGACCAAGACTTTTGTTTTTTTTAATCACCCTTAACCTAGGGGCATCTGGGTAGCTCAGTCAGTTAAGCATCCAACTCTTGATTTCAGCTCAGGTCATGATCTTTTTTTTTTTTTTTTTTTTAACGTTTTTTATTTATTTTTGGGACAGAGAGAGACAGAGCATGAACGGGGGAGGGGCAGAGAGAGAGGGAGACACAGAATCGGAAACAGGCTCCAGGCTCCGAGCCATCAGCCCAGAGCCTGACGCGGGGCTCGAACTCACGGACCGCGAGATTGTGACCTGGCTGAAGTCGGACGCTTAACCGACTGCGCCACCCAGGCGCCCCAACTCAGGTCATGATCTTGAGGTTCATGAGTTCAAGCCCGGCATTGGGCTCTGTGCTGACAGTGAAGAGCCTGCTTGGGATTCTCTCTCTCTCTCCCTCTCTCTCCCTCTCTCTCTCTCTGCTTTTCTCTTGCTCTCTCTCTCTCTCTCTCTCTCTCAAAATAAATAAACTTAAAAAAAAATCACCCTGTAATCTAGTATAAAAGACTTTAAAGGGCCTTACTCATATTACCATCACTACACTATTCACAACAGCTAGGAGTTCCCATCTAAATCGTTATGCCCAGCTAGAAAAAAAAAAAACTTTGTTTTCTACTGCATTTCACAAGACATATGCAGTTACTAAAGCTTTTATGAACTTTGCATAGAAGAGATCCTCAAATATTCATTAAATGAGTTAACCAGTGAATACATTAAATACAATTTAATCTAAAATCGGCATCCAAATAACTGATGCTGGGGAGGTGACTGACATAAAATCAGTTGTCATCAC
Organism: Panthera uncia; assembly: GCF_023721935.1. Taxonomy (NCBI): domain Eukaryota; kingdom Metazoa; phylum Chordata; class Mammalia; order Carnivora; family Felidae; genus Panthera; species Panthera uncia. Next base: position 22,348,381 of record NC_064813.1, read on the forward strand.
AATGAAACTATTTAGATGGTAAGTGACTAGACACTAGGTGTGATGCAATATCCTTCCTCTTTCCTTTTCCTCACATTCTTAGCCTCTGATCATTTCTCTTCTCTCGTTCTTCCATCCCACATTTCCCTAATCACCTGTCCCCAAAATTTTCACCAAAGTTTCCAGAGAAGCAAAGGCACCCCATTTTCTTTATACTGGTGATACTTATACCTTCACTCTGATTATTTACACCTTCAGTCCACTGAGTCTGTTCAGCTATTCATTCACTGCTTAATTTACTGAACAACCAGTTACTGAGCTCAGGTGTCAGACACTATGCTTAGTCTAGAGCCAAAAAAAGTCAAGAAAATACTTGATCCCATCTTCAGGCTGCTTAGAGCCTTTGCAGGAATAGAAATGAGTAAACAGCCAATTCCAATACAAAGAGACATATATTTGGGGATCTGGGGACACATGGCCTAACATTAGAACTTAACAATCCAGTTGAAGAGAAAGGACATTTGAAATTTAAAGGAAGTTCATGTTGGTTATATGTTCAAGAAAACCACTTAATGTAAGTGGTTGGAAGACTACTGGCAAGAGAAAGGAAGGTCTAAGATGGACTATGAACGAGAGCAAGGGTTAGCCAGGTGGAAAGGTAGGGAATAGGTAAGGACATGGTTCAAAAGTAGAAGTAACTATGTGTGGGAAGGCCCTGAGCTCATGGATTAAAATTCAGAGGACATCTTTCTGGATAGGACTCCTGCTTTATACACATCAGGCAAACTGACCACTTTACTAAGCAGTCGCATGGTGCTTTTCTGTCTCCTCACCAGAGGCCACATGGGAATATCCTTCCCATCTTGCCCTTTGTCCTATACTTCCTTCAAGGCACAACTTGGCCATTCATCATGTCTTGCCTTAAAATCTGACATTTATATCGGCTCCTTTCATCTTTCAAATAGTTATTTCATGTGTCTTTTGACAATGCTTGTGATATCTATACTGTTTCAAATGTCCCTTCTCAACTAGATTGTAAGTAATTGCTTAAGAAGAGCATCCAGTTATCTGTATCTATCTTTCTAGCACAGTACTTTACCAGAGCAAATGCTTGCTGATTATTATTTAGTTACATGGTTTAAGTAAGCAAAAAAAGAACAAAATTACCACCCAAACTACCCAGTCATCGAGGTTCCTGACTCTTCAAGGGAGAAATGGAAAATGCTAGATTTTGTCGGTATCACTTCCAGTGGATCTATGTAGATACCTACTCTTATGAGAAATTACCCAGGTGTTTCTGTTCTATAAACATGATCCATTTGGACTTAGGGGTTCATATAGTCAGGTCCGTATGATATCAAAACCATTTTTACATCAAGAATCATCGAGGCTTTGGGGCGCCTGGGTGGCTCAGTCGGTTAAGCGTCCGACTTCGGCTCAGGTCATGATCTCGCGGTCCATGAGTTCGAGCCTCACGTCGGGCTCTGTGCTGACAGCTCGGAGCCTGGAGCCGGTTTCAGATTCTGTGTGTGTCTCTCTCTCTGCCCCTCCCCTATTCATGATCTGTCTCTCTCTGTCTCAAAAATAAAAAAAAAATAAAACGGGGGCACCTGGGTGGCTCAGTCGGTTAAGCGTCCGACTTCAGCTCAGGTCACGATCTCGCGGTCCGTGAGTTCGAGCCCCGCGTCGGGCTCTGGGCTGATGGCTCAGAGCCTGGAGCCTGCTTCCGATTCTGTGTCTCCCTCTCTCTGCACCTCCCCCGTTCATGCTCTGTCTCTCTCTGTCTCAAAAATAAAATAAACGTTAAAAAAAAATTTTTTTTAATAAAAAAATAATAATAAATAAAACGTTAAAAAAAAAAAAAGAATCATTGAGGCTTTGGGTCAGATATTCATTTTCTTTGCCGAGATGCTGCTGACACCCAAATCTCCAGGACCTCTGAAATTTCCACAGAGAAAAGAAGGAGTCTCTTCAATTACCACTCGAAAAGAGAAACATACCTGAGGCCCGTGGCAGTAAATTTCCAGAAGATTGGTGGCCAGAACTTGGAAGCAAAATTTCTAGTCATAATAAAAAGCTACATCTAGCTGACTCCCTTAAATAAGATTTTTGAAACCAAAAAGAAAACAACCCTCCCCCCACCACCCCTCCCAAAAATCAAGTTTGAACTTTGAGGCAGACTATTTTTCCTAGAGACAACATCAGAGGACTCTGCACATGTATTCAGTTCATTGGTTTACAAAGTTGTGGATACATATAGTACAAAACAGGCTCCAGTTCCCTGTGTGAGATGCCCAGTAGTGAAAACATCCTCTCCAAGGCTCATAGGTGTCTCTTCATTAAATGGAAAATTCCACTAAAAGTCACAAGGATACTATCATATCAGCCTACGAGTACAGATGAAGGTGATGAGCCACAAATGCATTTCCACATCTGGGGACTATGTAGCAGGGACAAGGTGCTGCAGGGAGTAATGAGCATTTGCCTGATATAACCAGGCACATATTTTGCTATTTAGGACTTAAAACAGACTTAGGTATAGTGGAAGCATAGGCTGTCATGCACTATTCACTAATATCAATACACTGCTTCTGAGAGTTTAAAATTTTTTTATTGGGGTGCCTGGGTGGCGCAGTCGGTTAAGCGTCCGACTTCAGCCAGGTCACGATCTCGCGGTCCGTGAGTTCGAGCCCCGCGTCAGGCTCTGGGCTGATGGCTCGGAGCCTGGAGCCTGTTTCCGATTCTGTGTCTCCCTCTCTCTCTGCCCCTCCCCCGTTCATGCTCTGTCTCTCTCTGTCCCAAAAATAAATAAAAAACGTTGAAAAAAAAATTTAAAAAAAATAAAAAATAAAAAATAAAATAAAATAAAATAAAATTTTTTTATTAACTCAACAAACATTTAGTAAATGCCTACTATGCACGAGCACTGAGCTGGGGCAGAAGTGATTAAACTCCCCTTGCCATCCAGAACTAACAATCAAGTGGTGGAGATAAACGCATAGAACAGATAATTTTGCTAAAGTGTGATGAGTGCTATAATAAAAGTGAGAGGAGAAAACAGTGGGTTCAAGAGAAGCACCGAAGACTATTAATCATTCTGGCAAATGTTAGACAGCTAGAAGGGACAGCAGCAGTGCTAGCAGCAAAGTAAGTGAGGTCACGGCAACCATTCTTTAATTGCTTGCTTGAAAAACACATTTTAGAACTACTTATTTTTCATTAAGGAAATGTAGTAATTGATTCATCAATTGGTCATAACACCCAAAATTTTAAAAAGGGAGAGAGACAAGCGCAAGCTTCACCATTTCCAGGAAGCCCACCTACCTCTCCGAGAAAAACCTCATTTTGAATGTAAAAGGTTCAAACTTACTGAAACTATCTCAGAAAATCTCATGAGTCCCCTGGTTGCCTTTGATCACAAAATCAAGAGAAGACCAAATGAATTCCAAAATGTGTCCGGTCTAGGACACAGCTAGAGTTCTCTGAACTCCCAAGGCCCTCAAAGTTTTCCTTCTCACCCACCTTTCCAGGCCAGAGTTATCCAAACAATTTCCCATTCTTACCCTCCAGCCAGCCAGTCAACATTCCCCTAACAGTCTGTAACTCATGAGTCAACTAACTTTTTTCTTTTAATTTTTTGTAACATTTATTTATTTTTGAGAGACAGAACATGAGCAGGGGAGGGGCAGAGAGAGAGGGAAGCACAGAATCCGAAGGAGGCTCAGGCTCTGAACTGTCAGCATAGAGCCCAATTCGGGGCTCAAAGTCACAAACGGCGAGATCACGACCTGGGCTGAAGTCTGACGCTTAACCGACTGAGCCCCCAGGCGCCCCACGAGTCAACTAACTTTTATATAGTGTCTTGAACATAAGAGCTCACTTGTAACTGTGAATGGATGAGTTTTTCTACTTTTCTTTATTTTATCAAGTTGTTCCTTCTATGCCAGATGTTGTTTCCAGGTCTCCCTTTTCTTCCTCTCTCACCACAAATCTCCACCCACCCTTCTCATCGTATCTATCAGTTAAAGTAATATTTGAAGGAAGATGGTGTAGAAGGAAGAACAGGGATTCTGGAAATCAACATCTCTGACTCAAACCCTGACAATATCACCTTATCAAGTCACTTAGTATCTATGACCTCCGATTTCTCCTGTAAAATGAGAATAATCCCCCCTAATAGGTAGTATTCCTGTGAGAGAAAACCGAGATGTGTATAAAGTTCCTAGTGTGCTTTGGTAACAAGCACCCAGTTAGTACACACTAAATGCTAGTTTCTTTCCTTTCCTAAGACTTGACTGAAATGCCTGCGGAGAAACCTCTCAGCTTACCCACCTAGGGTCCATCTGTAATAATGGCATGGCAGTGCTTCTCCAGTCTCTGAAAGCCTCTAGGGGAAGAAAATCTGCAATTAAGAAACTTAGATTTTATGGGGAAAACAGGATTAGGAAGCTGAGGGCATCATTACACCTGAACTGTTTTAAATTCAGTAAAATGAATCCATGACAAAATTTGCTAAATAAAAACAGTATTGATGACATTCAGGCCTCTTAAAAGAGCAATTATGACTACCGTGGTAGTATTTTCCATTTAGCACTCCATGCTCATTAGGAAACTTCTGAAGAGTTTCCTGCCCTGTAATTTATAAAGCTGCTTATAAATTCATCTGGCTTTGAGGCAAATAATCCACATACTGCCAGAAGGTGTGTTTTATCTGCTTCCAAGTGTTCGATGCCTATCTGATCTCATGGCTCAGGGCTGCTGACTCCTGAGTCTCAAGTTCCAACATGGTCCCTCAAACAAGGAAGCACTCAGTTGCTTGAGAAGAAAAGCACTTTAGGTAAGCTCTAATAAACCACTGCGTATTGCCAACTAGGCATTCTACAATCCCGCTCCCCGGGACTCAGGTCCCTGTGGCTTTTCTGGGTCCATGAGAACCTCATGTGCAAAGGCTTCTGAAGACCCCAAACCCAAGGCTGCATTTCCATAGTCTGAAACAGACCTTTCGTCAGCCTCCTCTACCAGCCTCCTCAGGCTTCACAAGCAAGAAGGCTAGTCCTATTCTGCCTTCTTCTGAACTCTCTTCCCTAACACCCTTTTCTGTGGTGAACACTTGACTCTTCCCTGTTCAGTTCCTATACTCTTGGCTTCCTCAATTCCTTGCTCAAACTGAAACCTCAGGCCACATGGCATCTATTGGTCTCTTATAAGGTGTGTGTTCAGGTGAAATAAATCCTTTTGAAACCACTGCCTGGTTCCTTCCTCTCCCTCTCCTTCTCCTCCTTCTCCCTCCCCTCCTCTGCTTCCTCTTCTGCCTCCTTATTCTTCTTTATGCTTTCTGATGTCAAATAAATGTTGCTTGATCAGAGCCCCAAGGTGTCACCACAACTGAGTAGATTCCTGGATGTAAATCTCCCTACCTTATCAAATCTCTAGCTGAGAGAATGCCCTCTCTCTGAGGTCACCAATAAAGATATGATACAGAAAACAAAACAAAACATTATTCTGGTTCAGACTGCAAACAACTCTGTACAGTACTCTCTTTCCGAGAGGAAAAAACAAAAAGTTATTTTGTAAAAGACATCTGCAGCTGCAAAACACAGTCCTTCCTGCCTTTTACTAAACTTTAATAGATCACTCACAAACAGGTCATGCCCTTGTGGGTAGAAAGTTCTATAGGTTTTTTAGAATATCTTTAATGAACATGAAGACTAACTTTCAGTGTCAAGATGTACCCGGTACTTCTGCCACGATTCTATGACTCACTGAAGAAGCCACGTTTACTCTAATCATTCGCCAAACAATTACTGACCTCTGGAAACCCGGTGAGCAAGGTAGACAGTATTTCTCCTCTCAAGGTGCTTACTGCCAGCGTGGGACACAGGCAATTAAGCAAACACCTGTCTACAGATGATGATGATCACACAGGATGATGTGTGAGAGAGAGTAAAGTGAGTACAGAGGAAATTAATTTAGATGGAGTTATCAAAGAAGGCCTCTCTGAGGAGGCAACATTTAGTGGAGAGCTGAAGCAAGCATGCACATTCCAGGAAGAGGAAATAAAAATGCAACGTCTTCAGGTGGGCACAAAACCAAGGAGCCCCTTCCCTTGGACAGCTCGCCATTGTGTTTACCTCTTCGTGACTTTATAAACTTTATACATCCTGTCAACCTTAATCGTTGTGAACTAAAGAATGTACATCACATCTATAAAGGAGTTTCTCCCCCTCTTATCTCTGCAGTTGCCAAATTCCCAGGACCACTGTGTCTTGCTTCTGTCTGCAATACTCTTGTCAGGCCAGCTGCCCAGCAACACCTGTTAATGATTAGCACCAACAGACCACGGAAAACAGATTTTGCAAGTCAGTCAGCCGTAAAGTCCTTCCTAAATAAGGCTGCGGGAGATTTAGTCCAGCTCCTGGGGAGCTGGGCCGTTCATTCCTGCATAACCACCACCACCATGCCCAGTCCCTCACCCCATCTCACCATGTCCCCAGGAGTCTGACAGCTGGGTCAAGCAATGACCTTTTTCAACCTACGGGAAGCCAGTAGTTAACTGAGGAATGTCTTTCTCATCACTTTGTGTTGAAATACCACCAAGACCTCAGGCTTGTAACTCATACCAGATAAGTCATTTAGTAAAAAAATTCTAAGACTTAACTTGATAAAGAGATAATTTACAAAAAGCTTCATGAGGCATTATATCCTAGGCTATACTAGACATTCCTTATGAGCATGTGTCCTAGGTTTAAAAAGCACTGCAACGTTTAAAATAGACCATTTTCCATGTTAGTGATAATTACATCACACTGGGAATGGATATACTTTCTTTGCATTCAATCTATTTATTATTCACATAGATGAATTCATGAGGCCCGAGTTGCACCACTGTCTTTTCCCCAAAAACCAGTTAAGTCTCTAAGGTCTTGGGAAGCTGTATCACCCTTGCTAACATTAGGGAGTGATCTTCTCCCTCCCTCACATCTTCACCCCCTGGTCTCCACACCTCTGGAGAATGGTATGGTCTCTTCTACTTGTATGTTTACAGGAAGCCATCTTACTGAAGATTTTTTTAAGACTCCAAAAGTTTGTGTTTCCTTAAATTAATTTAATTTGCTTGTTTCTGTCCTATAGTTTAGGTTATTTTCTTTTTTCTTTTTTTTTTAATTTTTATTTATTTTTGAGACAGAGAGAGAGAGAGAGACATAGAGTGTGAGTGGAAGAGGGGCAGAGAGAGAGAGAGACACACACACACACACACACACACACACACACACACACACACAGAATTTGAAGCAGGCTCCAGGTTCTGAGATGTCAGCACAGAGCCCAATGCAGGGCTCGAACTCACAAACAGTGAGATCATGACCCAAGCCGAAGTCGGACGCTTAACTGACTGAGCCATCCAGGTGCCCCAGTTTAGGTTATTTTCAATCCTAGAAATATTATACTTCTATAATGATACATTTGAGAGTGGCACACACAGTCAGGAGACCTAAATTCCAGTCCTGTGTTTATTCATTAAAAAAATGCTTTTTAAATTCCTATTATGTACCAGACTCTGCATCACTGATGGGCTTTTCACTTTGGACAATTAACTAACTTGCTCTATGCCCCAGTTTTCCTATTTGCACATATCTCTAAAGAGCACACTGTACCAGATAATCTCTACCCCTTTGCAGTTCTAAATGTGTTTGCTTCTAAGTCCAATTCTAACCTCCATTTTGTTTCTCAATCACACTTATTTCTAAGTAAACTGACTTTGGGAAATATCCCATTAAAATAAAGGTTAGTACTGGTTAGATATCCTAAACCATTAATATAATTTCATTGAGAGAGAAAAATATATACTGTAATCAGTATTTCTGGACTTTAGATGATTATTTGCAAGAAAAATCAATGAAGAAATTATACTATATATACTCAGAAACAAGAGTCAGAAAAGAATAATATGTTACAAAATAGCTTGGAACCAATTTCCTCAAGAGGAAAAACCGGGCACCTGGGTAGCTCAGATGGTCAAGCATCCAACTCTTGGTTTCAAGTTCATGAGATCAAGCCCCACGTCGGGCTCTACAGTGACATCACAGAACCTGCTTGGGATTCTCTCTCTGCCCTTTCCCCCACCCTCCCACTCTCTCTCTAAAAGTAAATAGACATTAAAAAAATAAAAAAGAAAAACTAAGTATAAAACCAAGCACTGAAAATATAAATAAAAAATGTAAAACCTAAAGCTGGCCAGATAATGTAAAAAATAAGTATACATATATATTGCTGGTAATACTGTATATTCTTTCTAAAGAATAAGTTCATAATATGTAACAAGGATCATAAAGCTGGTTGTGGAAATTAATCACAGAAATAGTCCTGGGTTCACCCATGTAACTTTCTTTGACCAATGAACTTGCTCTTTCCAGTCGTGCCCCTTTGCCATAACCATGAGAACATGCCTAGGTTAGCCTGATGGGTGGATGTACAAGATGCATGGAGGAAAGCCAAAACTTCCCAGCTGGGACTGGCAGTTTCCCTGAGCTAAGGAGCTGGAGCTGGGAGTCCAGGAAGCCTAAAAAAGCTAGAATTTTCGAGGAAAAAATACCAGAGAACAGAGAGCTCTGGAAATCTGCAGAGCAACCCCCTACCCGAGTCTTCAGCTAAGTAATGATGTGAAGAGAGTATCCACTGTCTGAGAAACAACCACTCAAAAGGATTAGAGAAAACAATTTTCAAAGCTCACAAAAAGCTAGCAATAGTCCCTGAAGTGGAAACACTAATAATTCAAGAGGCATCAGACTGGTTAGATACCCAGAAGGGCTTGGCCTGTGCAATGGGACAAAACCTGCCCTAGAGAAAATACTGCTCTGCTTACACCAAGCAATACTTACAGGCAAGACTGAAAGGATAAAACAGCTTCCAAGTAACTTAATTGGATCCCAGCACCAATATTTTGTAGAAATACAAAATATTCAGTTCCCAACAAGGTAAAATTCAATATTTCTGCTTCCAATCAAAATTTGCCAAGTAATTAAGTTTGCTAGGGCTGCTGTAACAAAATACCACAAACTGGGTGACCTCACAGAAACTGACTGACTCACAGTTCTGGAGAGTAGAAGTCTGAGATCAAGATGTTGACAGGGAGTATACAGATGGGAAGGCAGGGGGGCAGGGGCACGTTCCAGGCCTTCTTCCCTGGCTTATAGATGGCTCTGTGTCATTGACTCTGTGAGTGTGTGTGTGTGTGTCTCTAAGTTTCCCCGTTTCATAAGGACACAGTCATATTGGATTAGGCCCACCCTAATGAACTCATTTTAATTTGATTAACTCTGCATTAACCCTGTCTCCAAATAAGGTTCATTCTGAGGTGCTGCGAGTTAAGACTTCGATATAGGAGTTTTTAGGGGGACACAATCAACCCATTACACCAAGCATGCAAATAACCAGGAAATAAGGCCCATATTGAGAAAAATCAATCAATCAAAGCCAAGAAATGACGTGGATCATAGAATTTGAATTTGAAAAAGATGTTAGAACAGTTATTAAAATTGTGTATCACTTGTTCAAGATGTTAGAGGAGACTGGTATGATTAAAGTTTCACAGACACTTGGAAGATAGAAAGACTCCGGTGAAACTTCTAGGGATATAAAAATATAATGTCTGAGATGAAAAATACACTGGGAAGTGTTTAATAGAAAATTAAATGCAGCAGTAATAATTAGTGAAGTTGAAAACACAGCAGTAGAAATTATCAAAAATGAAATTCAGAAGAAAAAGACGGAGAAAAATGAGCAATCAGTGAGCCATGAGAGGACTTCAAATAGCTTAATATCTACGTAAATAGTGTGTCAAAGGGAAGGTGAGGGACTGGAAAATAATTTGAAAAAATAATAGCTGAGATTTTCCAAATATGATGACTACTAAACTACAGAGCCAAGAAGCCTCACAAACTCCAACTATGAAGAGCACGAATATGACTGCAGCAAGCTGTGTTGCTACCAAACTGCTTAAAACCAACGATAAAGAGAACATCTTAAAAAGAAGCCAGTGGAAAGACACATGGCGTACAGGGACTTCTCATTGCAAACAACAACATCGAGACAATGGAGCAACAGTTTTAAAGTACAAAAAGAAAAAAATGTAAACCTAGAATTCCATACTTAGTAAAAATAGCTTTTGAAAATAAAGTCAAAATAAAGACATTTTCAGGCATACAAATGCTGAAAGAATTTATTAATAGCAAACCTGTCCTACAAGAAATGTTAAGGGAAAAATCCCTCAGGCAGAAGAAAAACAGTACCAAATGGAAATCCAGAGCTATCAAAAGAAGGAGGGCACCAAATGTGGTAACTATGTGGGGTCTAGAGAGAAACTTCTCCATTATTTCCTCCCTCCCCTCACCACTCAGGCCATGTCCCATTTAGAAATACAACTGAACAAGGCTTAATTCCATATGTACAATTTATATACACATCATCTATAGAAAATTACATTTATCAATAGTCCTCAACAAATATTCATTGCGCCTACAATATATTTCAAACACTGGGGATATAGTGAGCAAAACAGACAAGCTCCTTTAACAAGCTCATGGAGTTCACATTCCAGGATTTGATTTTCTGATTCATGAACATGAGAACACGGTATTATAGTCACACTGCAATTTGCTGATATCGTTTTATTTATATGTTTTAGTAATTCCCTCCAGACTGAAAAAATACTTAAATTTGGTTGCTTCAATTGCCTTCATGATTCAGTAATTCAATACAATAATCTAGTTAATAAAAGCCCTTTAAATATTATCAGTACTGTTAATTACATGGGCTTACATCATAATGTACTCCAAACAAAGCAATTTTGGTATTTTTCATTATGTCATATTCTATCAAGCTGCTGGAATTGGGATAGGTAAAAGGAGAAAAGGGATAAAGAAGCCATTAGGGTTAATTAAGTTTCTAATATTTTTGTAATCCATATCTTTTATAGAAGGATACGAAGGTGTTTACCATAGACATACATAATGTCAGTACACCATAATGAAAATGGAAATGGAAAAAGCAAAGCCATGCATACCTGAAAGAAGCAAATATGCTAGCCTCAAGTGCTAATTTAGTTACTATAATTATTAATAAATATGGCTTGGAGCTTCCTAGCAGCCAAAGCAAAAAGGGAAACACAACTTATAAGAAATTGTGCTCTGTGTTAGGGGAAAAAAAATATTAATGCACAAATACTCACTGCCTTCTCCTTCCCTTCTCTCATATTTCTTTAAATATTACTTACCCTAGTCAGGTTTTTGAAAGATATTACAGCTGATAGAGGGAGGGAGAAAACAAGAATATACACTGTGAGGAAACTCAGGTATCCTATATCACTATCTGAAGAAGAAACATATATTTTGGAAACAAACAAAAATTATGAAAGTCATTCTCACCAAAAAAATAGGCTATTCTTTTGAGAACATATGTAAATTCCACCCCACCATTTTACACTGGTTAAATGAACCAACTTATCTTTGCCAATGAACAAACAAGCAAGCGCTTTTGGGTGAAACTCTAAATAATTGGGAGTCAAAATAGTGAAATGCTGAAATCATCGTCTTCAAATTAGTAATGGCTATTTTTTTTTTTCAACGTTTTTTATTTATTTTTGGGACAGAGAGAGACAGAGCATGAACGGGGGAGGGGCAGAGAGAGAGGGAGACACAGAATCGGAAACAGGCTCCAGGCTCCGAGCCATCAGCCCAGAGCCTGACGCGGGGCTCGAACTCACGGACCGCGAGATCGTGACCTGGCTGAAGTCGGATGCTTAACCGACTGCGCCACCCAGGCGCCCCAATAGTAATGGCTATTTTTATGGCAGGTTTTGATTTGAGGAGAATGTAAAAAAAGTGTATTCTAATCTACTTCCTAGGAACAGCTGTAATCAGCAGATGATTGTAATGACAAAACTCAAGTAATTAAACGTCTTCATTTAAAAATCTATTCAACAGCAACAACAAAAAAGGCATCCATGGACTTTTACTTGTCAAAAGTCTGGAAAATGTCCTATCTCTAAATAGAGTGTCATTAATTTTTATAGCATATATGATTAGGCAAACAAACAAAAAATGAAAATGAAGAAAGAACCAACATTACCTTGATATTGCCTAGCTGTTTATTTTATGGTATAAATATATAGAAAGACATTACTATGGAAGTATCAGTCTATCTCCTTTGGCTTTTGAATGTTATTGTCAAATCCCACAGAAAGCAAGACGGCATTAGAATGCTTGGCTATTTCCCTGTGTTCCATTCTGCTTTCTGAGCCCTAACCCAATGTTAGAATTTCATTAACTTCTTTCTGAGTTCTCTTGCCGGCCCTTTTGCAAACAGGTAAATAAGGTGCTGGAAACAGTCTCCATCAACCATTCATTCATTACACTAATATTTACAGGCTCTTTGATGGGCCAGACAGGATTCTAGACAGTGAACAAAACAGACCAAAATCTCTGTCATTGTGGAATTTACATCCTAGTGAAGGAAGAGAGATAATAAAACGAGTAAGTAGAGACTATGTCAAATGGTGAAGAGGGTGATAAAGAAAAACAAATCAGGGAAAGGGAGAGGGGAGAGCTGCTGAAGAGGGACGGCTCTTTCAAAGAAAGAAAAGTCTCAGTGAGACAATGACATTTGAACCAAAACCCAAAAGGTGTGAGGGAAGGAGCCTTTTCCTGCAGAAAGAGGAGACAGAGGGAACAGGCTTGGCAGGATTAAGAAATAGCAAAGGCCAGCACAGCCAGAGTAGGGAGATGAGTTGAGGCAGAGGTACAGGCAGATCAGGCTGACCTTGAAAGCCATTGTTAGTGTTTTGTTTTTCATTCTGAGACAGACAGGAAGTCATGAGAGGTTTGAACTAGAGAGAAGCATGAAATGACAGAGGTATTTTAAATTCTCAGGCTCACTGTTGTGTTGAGCACAGACTATAGAGGATCAAGGGGGAGAAACCAGTAGCCTCTATCAGAAGCTACTGCAGGGGTTCAGGCAAGAAAGGATGGAGGCACAGACCAGGAGGTTATGGCATCCGTGGTAAAAATACCCCCTACAGATGGCTGCCCATCCAGCAGTTTCTGGAGTGGGTGTCAGGGGTTGACAGTCATATGAATTTTTTAAAAATATTCACTATCTTTAACAAAAGTATCAGAAAGTTTTAGAAGCCAGTAGTCAATGTTTACATGTGGTGACTGATATGAAGAGCTATTGCCAGTGAAACTCGAACCACAGCAATCCCTCCGTTTTTAAGGGCTGAGGTTTATTCACTGGAATTTCTACTTAGATGACAAGTAAGAATTCTCATTTGATTCTACTCTTGCTATGGAAGATACTTCCTTAATATAATCAGATCACTTTTTTTTACTAGACGCTATATGGTGAACAAAATTAAATTATGTTTTGGCAACTGGAGATTTGCATTAGTTCAGTATCTTAATTCTTGCCAATAATTCATATTAAGTGGACATTTGGATAGAGATGTAAATGACCCATGAGACTGGCCTGAATTTATACTGAATCCCAGGTTATACTTTAGAATGTTGATTACTTTCTCACATGCCTTACCTTATTGTGTTTTGTTAGCATACTTTTTTCTCCTAAGAAAAGATTGGAGATGAACTCTGGTTAATGAGTTATGGCTAATCAAGATGTGGTTTCCTGTGATTCCAGCCTTTGAGGCCTACAGTGCACATCATCTGATGACTCTATGGCTGATATGAATACACACCAAATAATTACTGAAATTCATCATCTTACTTCTGAAATAAACATATTACTGACCTCAACCATGTTATTCAAAATATAGATCAAAACACCCTCTTCCATGATAAGCCTGTACTTTTATAGCCTTCCCTGCTATTCTCTCTCCAGCAACATTTTTCTGGACCGACAGGACTATTAACCAGATTTTCAAGCCATGAGTTATTTACATCCTCCAGTACATTTCAGTGAAATTAATTTGAGTTGTCCTCCTTTCTTACCAGCTTTCCAATAAATCTTTCTGGCAGTTTAAATAGAAATATCATCAAGTCAGACTGGCTTGTGGCAAAAATCACCACTATTAAATGTTCTGCCAAGAGCATGCATGGTAAAAAGGAAAAAAATGGAAAAACGAGGAGAAAATGTTTCAATAACTATGAATAAAACAGAAACCAGAAAATATGTGAAATGCTACAGCATACGGATAAGAACAAAATTCTAAAGGAATATTGCATACCCACTATATTCATTTCCTAGGGCCACCATAGCAAAGTACCACACACTGGGTAGTTGAAACAACAGAAAATTTACTTCTGACAGTTCAGGAAGCTAGAAATATAAGATTAAGGTGTCAGCAGGTTTAGTTTCTTCTGAGGCCTCTCTTTTTGGTTTGGAGAAAGCCATCTTCATGTTCACATGGCATTTTCCCTCTATGTATGCCCATGTCTTAATCTCCTCTTCTTATACGGACACAAGTCATATGGGATTGGGGCTCACCCTAATGACCTCATTTTAATGTAATTACCTCTTTAAAGACCATATCACCAAATATAGTCACAGTCTGAGGTACGGAATCAGTTTTGGGGGGGATACAATTCAGTCCATAACACACACTACTTAGGAAAAGCATACATTATAAATCTGTTAACTATTTAATGAGCCACGAGTTTTGATCCTTGAACACCGAGAATGTGCTAAGAATACAACATTTGACTATTCACTACCCATGTAGAGAATGACCACTAGATCTTTGTGTGATCCATCAAGCCCATGGCAGAGACAGAAAGCACTGAGAGGCTCTGGAGTCTAGCTCATGTCTGTTCAGCATCCAGCTCTGCATTCAGGGGATAGCCATTAGCCAGGTTCAGTATAGCCAGGACAGTTCATTAGCCAGGTTCTTTCTTTGCCACATGTCCCAACATGCTGCATAATTTTTGAAGTGAGATAAAAAAAAGAATTGTTTTCTATTTTCTAAAAGAAAATTTACCAAAGAAAAAGCCATCCCTTTGCTCTTTATGTTTTCTACCCACATTTGTTATACTGCTTCTTCCCAGTTGGGCGAGATACATGGAGTCCAAACCCAAATCAGGGCTCATACTGGATGGGTATCCATGGTAGCCATCACTAATTCTTGAATCTCATCAACCTGGATTTGACTTCAGAATCCTTCTCAACACAGCCACTTCAATGACTGTAATTGAGATGGACATTATTTAACATCCCTAGCCCAAACAAAAGTGGGATGCCAGAAGTAACTGCTTGCCTCTTTCCACTAAGCAGTTTCTTCATCCAAGGGTTTCCGATCACCAATTCGGTCTCAATTCTTGACTGGCCTAGCTAGGATTGGCCTCTGTGTTAATAAGAACCATTTTAAAAAAATTGGGGCGGGGGTGGGGGAGCACCTGGGTGGCTCAGTCAGTTGAGCGTCCGACTTTGGCTCAGGTCATGATCTCGCAGTATGTGGGTTTGAGCCCTGTGTCCGGCTCTGTGCCGACGGCTCAGAGCCTGGAGCCCACTTCGGATTCTGTGTCTCCCTCTCTCTTTCTGCCCCTCCCCCACTCATGCTCTGTCTCTCTGTCAAAAATAAATAAACATTAAAAAAAATTTTTTTTATTTTTTTAATGTTTATTCATTTTTGAGAGACAGAGAGAGACAGAACATGAGCGGAAGAAGGGGCAGAGAGAAGGAGACACAGAATCCAAAGTGGGATCCAGGCTCTGGAGCCATCAGCACATAGCCCCACGCGGGGCTTGAACTCACTAACTGCGAGATCATGACCTGAGCCAAAGTCGGATGCTCAACCGACTGAGCCACCCAGGTGCCCCAATAAGAACCATTTTTAAAGGGCTGTAATGGATTCAAGTTTTGTGGAGCCTAAATTTCATACAATTGGAGAATCCCTTTAAGAAAAAGAGTCTTAAATTACACATAAAAATTTATACTCTCTCCCAGGGCCTTGGAAGGGTCTCATTCAATTGAGGGCCCTGAAGCTTAAGCTTCCTTAGCTTCAACTAGTCTATCTGTCCCTGTCACAAGGAAAATCTGCCTTAAATCAACTCTTCTGTAATGGAAATTCACTCCTTCACTCCCATCCCTCTTCATGAACCCCCTCTTTCAGCTTCTGGTTGTCTGTATTTTGTTCTTTAGGTCCTACTAGTGCCTTACTGTACTCCAGTTGGTTTTGGTTCATGGATGGTAACAGGATGGGCAAGTTAGGAAATACAAGATAAGGGCTGAGCTTGAGAAACACCTAGGCCCAGACAATATTGCCATCTTGTTTAGAAAGGAGCATGCATTTGGTTACTCTAGTTCTGAGATTAAACAGAGGTCATTTTTGAGTGACTTAGAGACTAGGCTCCAGGATTTAGCAGCTAAGGGCAAGTCCCCTTTTCCTCACACCATTGAGAAGTAAGTGTGAAGGTGTCCGGAAATGGGGTGTGCAATTTGCATAGAGCGCAGAGCTTTCTCAGGGAAAGGAAGCAGGATTACTATGTATTTCTCCTGGCATTTAAAGTTGTAAGAGCTGATGGGCTGATGGGATGTACTGAACTGGCTTTGTTCAAGCCTGGATGACAAAAAAACACAGTGACATTCTTGAACAGAAAAGATACCTTAATAGTTAAGTGAGACTGAACCAGACGGCTGGTCCCTGATCTAAGATGGTCAGAGCAGACATTGGTTCTGAATCCACAGGTGAATGACACCACCCAGACTCCACAGAAACAGCACTGGCACTCTCACCAAAGTAGCTGTGAACAAGCAGGTAAGGTGAGAGACCAACATTACTACCGAGCTGTAACTTTGGGAACACAGACCTTCCCTAGTTCAGAGTCCACAGCTGAACATAAAACTGGTGACAGAGGAACATCTTTCACACATTTACCTTCTCCTTTACCTTAGCCCCCTCCTCACACGCATCTCTTAGTTTCCATAGTATTTCCTAGAGCACCAGGAGCCCCTGACTCGGGTTCTTCCCACAACAGGACAGTGGTTTTGGTGGCAGTGGCACGTCTTGGATTGTGTTGCATTCCTGGCAACTGGAAATCCTTTACAAACCCTGTATTAGGTAAGCTCTTCAGTAGGGTGGAACACGCATGGATTTAGTAGTAAGAGACCTAGATTTGAATCCTAGCTTCATCATATCCCAGTTGTATGATTTTAAGCAAAGGGACTTAACCTTGTGAACCTCAGTTCCTTCACCCATAACCTGTGGGCAACAATTGGGTGGCTTTGTCCAAAATACATAGCACAGTATCCAGCATAGCATGTACTGAGTAAATTAACTCTATTCCTAAAAAAAGAAAAGAAAAGAAAAGAAAAAAATTTTTTTAAAGAGAAAGAAAAAGGCTCCTGGGTGATTCAGTTGGTTAAGCAGCCGACTTCGTCTCAGGTCATGATCTTACAGCTCGAAGGCTCATGAATACGAGTCCCATGTTGGGCTCTGTGCTCACAGCTCAGACCCTGGAGCCTGTTTCGGATTCTATGTTTCCCTCTCTCTCTGTGATCCTCCCCTGCTTGCACTCTGTCTTTCTCTCTCTCTCAAAATTAAATAAACATTAAAAATAAAATAAATTAGCTATGTTCCTTTGCACTCCCAAGGATTTCCCTGGCAATGTTTGACCAATGGGAAGTTTTGATTTGGAATACAGAATTAAACTGTCATCAAAACAAACTCTCAGGGTGCCTGGGTGGCTCAGTTGGTTAAGTGTCCGACTTCAGCTCAGGTTATGATCTCACGGTGAGTTTGAGCCCTGCGTCGGGTTCTGTGCTGACAGTTCAGAGCCTGGAGCCTGCTTCAGATTCTGTGTCTCCCTCTCTCTCTGCCCACCCCCCCCCCTCAAAAATAAATAAACATTTAAAAAAATACCTCTCTTATTATTACCATTACCTGTACACCACTTTTGCAATCCCACTGGAAGCTATGGCCACACCAATGTAAGGATATATGGAAGACAAAAAGGCCATGCTCAATACAAATTGGCCCTAAGTTTGAACACTATATGAACACTGGGAAATGAAATCAGAAAACGGGACATTAGTCAGTTTGGATTGGATAATTTAAAAATGTGGCTGTGCCGATAATGCAAATAAAGAATGACATCCATATGGAATCAAAAGACCAGCACCTGAAGTAACTTGCTTTGGTGCAGGCAGAAGAGAAAAAGCAAACTCGTTTCCAGAAATTTTCCTGGCAAACCCTACCTCAAACGGATCATTTACTCACTGTGAATTCTCTCCACCCTTAAGTTCACAGGCTGGGCTGCCACACCCTACACATATCTATATTCACGTATCATTTCGTGTTCCAGATTTGTCTCCCTAAATCTATTGTCAATTTCACTTGGGAAGAAGTTGTAATTTCTATTTCTTTCGTATACTCCCTTTGGGTAGGAACACAAGAAATAACAAGGGAAAAAAAAAAAAAAAAGAAAGAAGGAAGGAAGGAGACAGGGAGGAGGGAAGGAATAAGAAGAAAGCAGATAGGAAGGTCTGCTTCGAAAGGAAGTCTGAACTTTGTGGTAAAGTATCCTGTGGTGAAATATCCCCATGCTAGGAACCTGGCCATTTTCAAACTGTTTGTGCTTGGCTGTTTTATTGAACTTGATGCATCCATCTTGTAAATAAATGCTTATTGGAGAATCCAGCATAAAGAACCACCTGCTGTGCTTGACCTGAATCATCAACAAACAATAAGCAAAGAACTGATTTATAGACCATATTGGTCATTAGTGGCTAATTAAATGTGGAAAGCAAACACAATACTTTCCAGAACAGCTGTTACATAGAAAGGGAAAATGCAGCAGAAATAATTGCACAACTGGTTTTATAAAGAGCTTTGTCTTCAAATCCAAATCCAGGTGTTTTCCTATGATGACAGTACCTAAAACAAGGAGTAACACTGGCAGAAGAACTTGAGAATAAACATAACTCAAGTTCCCTTAAACCCTAACCACCATGGTGATGGGGGATCATAACACCTCCCCAAACATGCTATCTTCTACAGGTGATCTCTCCCACCTTTCTGAATTCCCTTAGCACTTTATATCACTCATGAGGCTCTTATTAAGTACTGCATTGGATTATCATTCTTTGGATTCATGTCTTTTGATTTCTACCACTTACAGATTCTTTAAGGCAACAACTTTGCCACATTCAACCTCACATAAGGTTTCTGAATCTCACATAAGACCAAACTTAGTGCTTTTTACTGAGCCTACAACAAAGAAACACTTGTTGTATAAATTAATAAAATTCCCATTGTCTTTTAGTCTGAATTTTATTCTCTTATCTATTTCTTCATTTGGGCTCGAGCCCCCCCCCCCAAATCCAATAATTACCTATGGAATTTGATAAATACAGGAGACAGCATGATCTAATAGCAGAAGCATGGGTAGGAGGTCAAGAGATAGAGGCTAATTCTGGTGCTTTTACTAAAATGTAAAAGTGAACTTTGATAAGTTGCATAACTTTTCTATACCTAGAACACTTCATCTATAAAATGAGGAAAATGAATACCTGCCCTGTAAAGAAAGGAAGGGAAGAGAGGAGACATTTATTGGGCTCCCATTATATGCCAGACACTGGGTTATGGACACACACATGAATCACCTTATATGAGTCTCATAACAACTTTACATTTGTTTCTGTGTACAGATGAGAAATTTGAGACTCAAGGAAAATAACTGGCAAAGTAAAAATATACACTCAGAAATTCTAACTCTAAGGTAGTTCAGGTCAAGCCATTTGACACTTAGTGAGAGCCACTGAGCTGGCACCAGCACTGTTGCCAAGGATACAGAGGTGAACTAAACAGAAGCTAAGTGTCTACAAAAGCATGAAAACATATAAACAAATAAGTGTACCAGAGTATGCAAATGTGATTCCTTCCACCCGACCCTGCTGCTTTTAATGAGGCTCTAAGAAATAAACTATGTAAAGGTCAAAAGGGTATATTTTAAGTGCCTGTGCCCAATAGTACTTGCACTAGGAAATGTACTTTCATTTTTTTTAATGTTTATTTATTTTTGAAACAGAGAGAGACAGAGCATGAACCCTCGAGGGAGGGTCAAAGAGAGAGGGAGACACAGAATCCGAAGCAGGCTCCAGGCTCTGAGCTGCCAGCACAGAGCCTGACTTGGGGCTCGAACTCACGGACCGTGAGATCATGACCTGAGCCGAAGTCGGACGCCTAACCGACTGAGCCACCCAGGCGCCCCAGAAATGTACTTTAAATACAGTAAATAACTCTTGGTCCCTGTCCTCGTGAAACTTACAATCTTATTGAAAAAAATATCCGTGCTTGAAGTGGTGAACTTCACTTATCTAGAAAATTCACTCACATAGAACAATACATCCCATTAAAATAATAGATAAAACTAATATTGCTAATTTCGCTTTTGAATCAGTTATGACCACGGCAATGAAAAAAAATGTCTTTGTGATACAATGAACAAAAGTGTTGTCACATACCAGGGGCTATGACTTTCTGAACATTATATCAACTAATCACAATTAATTAATAATCCCCAGGTTTCAGTAGGTGTTAATGGCAAATAGTCTACCACCCATAGTCTAGCTCTGACTATATATTCCTCTATAAATAAAGGTGCTTTGGGGTTTAGCAATATTTTTTTAATTTAATAATGGTTCTCATTTGAAATAGCAATATTAACTTTTATTTGCAAAATCTTCCTCCTTCTCGTGAACCCAGGAATTGTGAATACTACAAATGAAATCAAATCAAAATACATAAGGAAAATTTCCAAAGAATATCAAGCCAAAAATTAAGGGATTATTAATGTTCCTTCGGTATACTTCACTTTTATATTATTAGGGTTACCTTGCAAGCAGAATTTTTTTAATTTATTGTTTTATTGTTGAAAAAGTGTTTAAAGCACTAGTAAAACTAATGTGTAGTTTCAGAATGCTTCTCCCTACAGCATATCCCAAAGAATTTAATTTTTTATCCTCCTATATAAAATAAGAGCTGCTAATTACTTCTTTGTTCAAATGAGCATGTGGAGGGAAAAGCCTCAGAAAACATTTGTTGGAAATACACATATCACCACTTTTTAAAAAAATTGATTAGGGGCGCCTGGGTGGTTCAGTCAGTTAAGTCTCCAACTTTGATTTCTGCTCAGGTCATGATCTCATGTTTCATGAGTTCAAGCCCCTCTGTGCTGATGGCGAGGAGCCTGCTTAGGATTCCTCTCTCCACTACCCACCCTCTCGGCCCCTCCCCCACTCACGCTTTCTGTCAAAATAAATTTTTTTTTAAAAAAGCATGAACACTTCCATACAATTATTTAACCCATCCCTCCACCCATCTCTCCTCTGGTAACCATCAGTTTGTTCTCTATAGTTATAGTTTCTTGGTTTCCCTCTTTCTCTTTTTTTTCCCCTTTGCTCATCTGTTTTGGTTTCTTAAATTCCACCTATGAGTGAAAACATATGGTATTTGTCTTTCCCTGACTGCCTTATTTTGCTTAGCATAACACTCTCTAGCTCCATCCACATCTCACTGCAAATGACAAGATTTCACTCTTTTTATGGCTGAGTAATATTCCATTGTATATATACACCACATCTTCTTTATCCATTCATCAGACGATGGACACCTGGGCTCTTTCCATAATGTGGCTATCGTAGATAGTGCTGCTATGAACATTGGGTGCATGTATCTCTTTGAATTAGTATTTTTGTATTCTTTGGGTAAATACCTAGTAGTGCTGAATCACTATATTGTACACCTGAAACTAATATTACACTGTATGCTAATTGGAACTTAAATAAAATCTTTTAAAAACAAAGCATTAACTCATGCCCACAGTGTACATCAAAGGAAACCTTAGAAATACTTACAACAGTAATCTCAAAAAAAAAAGAGGAGACATTTCCTGCCAATAGAGTGGATTGGAGCCATGTAATTTGTATAATAAACAGCAACTAGGAGTCGTTGAGCCCTTCTCTTAGAGGGTTCAAAAGCATTTCATTCTACATACAGTAGTCCCTCCCTTATCCATAGCAGATACATTCTAAGACCATCAACGAATGCCTGAAACCATGGATAGTACCAAACATTATATATACTGTATACATACATACCTACAATAAAAAGTTTAATTTTTGAACTAGACATAATTAAGAGATTGACAATAACTAATAAAATAGAACTATAACAATATACTATAGGAAAAATTAGTGAATATGGTCTCTCCCTCTCAAAATATCTTACTGTAGTGTACTCACCTTTCTTTGATGACGTGAGATGATAAAATGCCTATGGAGGGGTGCCTGGGTGGCTCAGTCGGTTAAGCGGCCGACTTCGGCTCAGGTCATGATCTCGTGGTCCATGAGTTCGAGCCCCACGTCGGGCTCTGTGCTGACAGCTCGGAGCCTGGAACCTGTTTCAGATTCTGTGTCTCCCTCTCTCTGACCCTCCCCTGTTCATGCTCTGTCTCTCCCTGTCTCAAAAATAAATAAATGTTAAAAAAAATTTTTTAAAAACGCCTATGCAATGAGATGAGGCAAAGTGCACAATGCAGCCTTGTGAGGTAGCACTGGGCTGCGACTGACCTCAGGGTTCTTTAGAAGGAGAATCTCCGCTTTTCACCACAGCTGACAGCTGGTACCTGAAACGAAGAAAGGGAATTGGAAACTGAGTGGGTGAGGGGGGACAACTGCATATCATCTAATCCTCGCACCAAGCCTAGGAAGTCGGTACCTAATCATCTCCATCCCTCAGATGAGGAAACTTAGGCCTAGAGCAATTAAGGGGCCAACTCAAGGTCACACAGCTGGCAACAATTAGATTCCAGAAACTAGGCTTTCAACCTGTGCTGCTCAATACAGTAACCACTCACCACACATGACTATTTAAATTTTATTTATTTATTTAAAATTTTTTTTTATGTTTATTTACTTGAGACAGAGAGAGAGAAACAGAGCACAGGGTTGGGGAGGAGGGGCAGAGAGAGAGGAAGACACAGAATCTGAAGCAGGCTCCAGGCTCTGAGCTGTCAGCACAGAGCCAAACGTGGGGTTCGACTCAGGAGCTGTGAGATCATGACCTGAGCCAAAGTCAGATGCTCAAACGACTGAGCTACCCAGGTGCACCTTTTTATCTATCTATCTATCTATCTATCTACCTATCTACGTTCTTCCAAGATTTTATTTAAATTCAAGTTAGTTAACATATAGTGTAATATTGTTTTCAGGAATAGCATTTAATGACTCATCACTTACATGTAACACCCAGTACTCATCACAACAAGTGCCCTCCTTAATAACCATCACCCACTGTAGCCCAACCCTCAGTTTGTTTTCTATAGTTAAAAGTCTCTTATGGTTTGTTTCCCTCACTGTTTTTTATCTTATTTTATTTTTCCTTCCTTTCCCCTATGTTCATTTGTTCTTAAACTCCACATATGAGTGAAATCATATGGTATTTGTCTTTCTCTGACTTATTTCACTTAACACAATACTCTCTAGTTCTATCCACATTGTTGCCAATGGCAAGATTTCACTCTTTTTGATGGCTGAGTAATATTCCATTGTGTGTGTTTTTAACTATCCATCAGTCAATAGACCTTTGGGCTCTTTCCACAATTTGGCTATTGTTGATAGTGCTGCTATAAACACTGAGGTGCAT
This sequence comes from Panthera uncia, assembly GCF_023721935.1. Lineage (NCBI taxonomy): Eukaryota > Metazoa > Chordata > Mammalia > Carnivora > Felidae > Panthera > Panthera uncia. The sequence goes on from NC_064813.1 coordinate 22,372,010, forward strand.
GTGCCCCTTCAAATCAGCACTTTTGTATCCTTTGGATAAATACCTAGTAGTGCAATTGCTGGGTCATAGGGTAGTTCTAGTTTTAACTTTTTGAGGAACCTCCATACGATTTTCCAGAGTGGCTACATCAGTTTGCATTCCCACCAACAGTGTAAGAGTTCAGTTTCTCAGTTGTACTGGCCGTATTTCAAGTGTTCAACAGCCACCTATGGCTAGTGACTATCTGGACAGTGCTAACTAGAGAACAAATCCATCACTGTGAAAAGTTCTATTTGACAGCTATTGTAACCTACACAAGTCTCAGGAAAGTTAAAGAAACAAACTAGTGTAATATTACACACACACACACACACACACACACACACACACACACACATTCCCTTCACCCTGTCTCCAGTGGTTCTAGAGAGGAGAGCATCATCTCATCCATGGACAGCAGCAGAGAAACAGAACAAGCAACAGCAATATCACCACTGGGGTTCAGTAGGGACTTGGAGTGGTGGGAAATCCCACAAGGTACTGAAGAAACTTCTGTGTGGATACTTCAGAGATCTGTAAGATTAAGCCTCCTACTTACTTTCCCATGTTAAAGGAGGGACCCTCTGATGACAAATGGGATAGACCTTCATGTTACAAATATCAATGTGACCCACTGTGCTTGCAAGCTGGCAAGAATGGCATCCTATCAATTTTACAAGTAGCACAGACATTGGGGCACCTGGGTGGCTCAGTCGGTTAAGCGTCCGACTTCAGCTCAGGTCATGATCTTGTGGCTGATGAGTTCAAGCTCCGCTTCAGGCTCTGTGCTGACAGCTCAGAGCCTGGATCCTGCTTCCGATTCTGTCTCTCCCTCTCTGCCCCTCCCCCACTTGCAGTCCGCCTCTCTCTCTCAAAAAAAATAAACATTAAAAAAACAAGTAGCATAGACATATCATGTTTGACAAGTGTGGCTCAGGGAGAGTCAGTGCTTCCAAAACATTCTGAGTTGTTCCAAAATATCTCTCAGAATAATGCTTATGGTAAGAAGTCACAGTTACAAATGACTTGAAATTTTTAAAGAAATTATCTTTTCTTAGTTGTGAAAAGTAATATAATGTTTCAAAATAAAATTCTAGTATACTTGCTCAAAATGGCTTCTTTCAATAGTAAGAATTCCAGACTTTCTTGCTGAACTGATGTTTCTTTAGAATTTAATGTTTATGCCAAAAGACACATTATAAAATGTAGACCTTATCTGAAAATCTATCACAAATTGTAAGTAAAATTTTAATAAATAAATAATTTTTGAATGAACCAGCTAGTTACAGTTCTGGATCACAAACCCAAGTAGTTGTGCTTTCAGATAACATAATGAAATAGTCCCTGATTTGGGGGCGTCTTGGTGGCTCAGTTAAGCAACCAACTCCTGATGTCAGCTCAGATTATGATCTCAGGGTTCTTGAGTTCAAGCCCCATGTCAGGCTTTATGATGACAGTGCAGAGCCTGCTTGGGATTCTCTTGTTCTCCTTCTCTCTCTGTCCCTCCCCCCACCCACACTGTCTCTCTGTCTCTCTCAAAATAAAGAAATAAACATTTGAAAAGAAAGAAATAGTCCCTGATTTTTATCTAAAGAAACAACAAAATCCATTTTGTTAAGTAGAAGTTAGCTTCTCTCCTCTCCCAATATTTTTCATCATAAATGTATTTCTTTTATAGCAAATTGTTTTCTAGTGTCATTTGTTTTCTTTTTCAAAAAAATTTTTTAATGTTTATTTATTTTTGAGAGAGAGAGACAGAGTGTGAGCATGGGAGGGGCAGAGAGAGAGGGAGACACAGAAATGGAAGTAGGCTCCTGGCTCTGAGCTGTCAACACAGAGCCCAACGCAGGGCTTGAACCCATAAACCGTGAGATCATGATCTGAGCCAAAGTCTGGCACTTAACCTACTGAGCCACCTAGGTGCCCCTTTTCTTGTGTCATTTGAAAAGATTATTTTATTTTTTAAGTCAACAGGTTTCATTCCATCACTGTCCCTCACCAAATCATAAGATATGAACCTGGTAAATTCACATGACATAAAAAGTTACATGGTAAAACATCTCCCTGACTTGGCTGTCTAGCTGCCTTCTTCCCCAATTTTTTTCCCCAGAGCTAATCACATTTTCCAGCTTCTGATAAATCATTCCCAAGCTATTCTACACAGTGACAGACAAAGGTATGTATATCACTTTTTAAAACACAAATGAGGGCACCTGGGTAGCTCAGTCAGTTTAGCATCTGACTCTTGATTTCGGCTCAGGTTATGATCCCAGGGTCATGGGATCGAGCTCTGCGATGGGCTCCACACTGAGCATGGAGCCTGGAGCCTGCTTAAGACTCTCTCTCTCTCTCTCTCTCTCTCTCTCTCCCTCTCTGCCCCCTCCCTCACTCACACACTCTCTCTCACTAAAAAATAAAAAATAAATAAAAAATTTAAAAAACACAAAACACTGCAGTAGTAACTGCTAAGGCAAAAATCACCAATAGATGCTCAAATTAGTAGAAAAAAAAGCATGATGTCAACAAAATATTTAAATAGTCTCAAATTAACTCCCCACAAGATAATTATTAAAAGGAAAAGATAATAATGACCTATAGACCTTTTCCTTCTTTTTCTATAAAAGGAAAAGACAATAACGACCATAGAGAACCCAGACACCATCTAGCTGATGTTCTAGTTGATGTCTCCAGCAATAAAACATACCAACATCATGTATCTCCCAATACTTAACCGTAAAGTGCACAACACCATTTCTGTGATATTCTTGCCAAAAAAATTATAATCTGAGTCTAATCATGAAGAAACATTAGAAAGACCTAGTTGAGGGACATTCTACAAAATATCTGATGACTACTTTACAAAAGTGTCAAGGTCATAAAAAAGCAAAGACTAAGGAGGAGGAGGTGTCCCAGGCGAAAGTATGCTCAAGGACATCAGTGGGACATCTGAAAAAGAATTTGAAGGAAGTATGTGGATTATTTACCAGAATTGCATCAATGTTAATTTCCTAGTTTTGAGCATTGTATTATATAATTATATAAAGTGTCAACTTTTGGGAGAACTAAGTGAAGGTAAATAGGACTTTTTTTGTACTATTTTTGCAACTATATAAAGTATGAATTATTTCAAGATGAAAAGTAAAATTTTTAAAAATTCAAGTTTATTTATTTATTTTGAGAGAGAGACAGAGTGGGTGAGGGGCAGAGAGAGAGGGAGAGAGAGTATATCCTAAGCAGGCTCCTCACTGACAGCGTGGAGCCTGATGTGGGGCTCAAACTCACAAACCATGAGATCATGACCTGACTGAAACCAAGAGTCTGAGGTTTAACCAACTGATCCACCCAGGTACCCCAGAAAAGTAAAATTTTTTAATTAAAAACACAAATGGTAAGGGCGCCTGGGTGGCTCAGTCAGTTGAGCATCTGACTTCAGCTCAGGTCCTGATCTCACGGTTCGTGAGTTCGAGCCCACATTGGGCTCTGTGCTGACAGCTCAGAGCCTGGAGCCTGCTTCGAATTCTGTGTCTCCCTCTCTCTCTGTCCCTCCCTGGCTTATACTCTTGTCTTTGTCTCTCTCTCAAAAATAAATAAACATTAAAAAAAATTTTTTAAATAGGTTTTGAGAATCATTCTGTAAGTATAGATACTGAATTTTTAATGTATGTGAAGTGTTCCATTTTATGAATTTATAATATATTTGACCAGTTTCTATTAACAGGCACTTGGGGTTGTTTCCTAACATTTGGAGTTAACATTCTTTTATGCAAGACTTTTTGTACATGTGGTAAAGCCACTCTAAATGTACCATAAACCAATGGCTCCCTTCCTGTAAGAGTGAGAATTCACACTGAGAGGAGTTCACCCAGAGTAATAGATGTGTTCAAGCCATTTATCAAGCCCAGATTTGAGAAAAATAAAACATGTCTTATTTGCTGATAATATAAAATTCTCAATGTTGATGTTAAAATGAACTGATTTTAATACTGTCTTGTATATTGACTACATATTCTTTGACTTTTCTTTTCCTTCTAAATTGATTTAGGGGTACAAAAAAAGCCAAATTATCACCAATTTACCAATTGAAGCATTTTTAAACAGAAAAAAAGATGAAATTACATCCTAAATTAGAAATGCAAATGTATCTATCTTCTTTAGGAATTACGACTCTAACCAAATCTTTGGGATGCAAATGAACTGTTTCAAAGATCTGTATCCCAAAGCATAGACACAAATTTAAGATAAACTTGATCATTAGAAGGATGTAAGTAAACCCTAAATATAATAAAATGCTAAAGTGTATTTATCTGCAGGGAAGATTGTATTGATAATCAGAAAACTCTGAATGTCATAGAATGAGGATAGGATACATTATCCCTCTCTTCTGCTTCCTATACTAAAAACATAACCTTGCTTACTTCCCATTTGCCACTCTGACAAGCAAGGCATCCTAATCCCAAATTCATACTTAATGAAAGAGGAGAGATTTTTGTTAAAATTGCTATTCTCATAATTCTTTCTCCTTTAAAGTCTTCCATATAAAGTCTTTGCCATTAAAACAGCATCTAGAGTGCATTGGGTTGGATATTTCACAGAGTGAATGAACAATTCCCTTCCACTTTTTAGCTTACAACAAATCAAGAGCAAACATGATACAGAAAACCAATAAACATTTGGGTTTTCTCCTGAAGATCAAGTAAATAGATCACTGGATGAGGTGGGGAAATGCTATTAGGGACCCTTTATTTTTTCATGGAGTACTTAATAGAGATATTAGGAGTCATTTGAAGGAACAGTTGGGAGGCTTATTAGTTTCCAGTGGCTGCTGTAACGAAGTACCATGAACATGGCAGTTTAAAACAACAGGCATTTATTCTCCCACAGTTCTGGAGGCTAGAAGTTCAAAATTAGTATCCCTGAGCCATCTTCCCAAGAGCCCCCCAGAGGCTCTTTTCTTACTTGCTTAGAAAAATTAATTTGTCTGTGCCCCCCAGAGGTTCTAGAGGAGAATCTATTCTTGCCTCTTCCAGTTTCTGGTGGCTGCTGGCATTCCTTGTTTGTGGCCACATCACTCTAATCTGTGTCTGTTTACACGGCCTTATTTTCTGTGTCAGATCTCCCTTTGCCTCTTGTTAGGACACCTCTGATTGGATTTAGGGCCCACCCAGAAAATGCAGCATAATCTCCCGTTTCAAGATCTTTTACCTAGTCTCATCTGCAAAGACCCTTCTTCCATATATGGTAACATACACAAGTTCCTGAGATTAGATCTGTTATCTTTGGGGGCCAATGTCCAGCCTACTCCTGAGGGTCCTCTCTTTTCTGGACAGCAGTATTCAAGAAAGCTTGTGATCAAAGGGGTACAGAATCTATCATGGAACAGGAATGAAGAGTGTGTGTTTTTTGTTGCCCCTGTTTGTTGGAGCATCTAATGAGACCCTGGAGGAGAATGCACCTACTGAGGCAAAATACAATCAGCAGGGGAAAGAGGGAAACAGTGTGGTCAGTAAGGGAAGCCCAGGGAGGTCAGGCCCCAGGCTCAGCAGGACACAATCAAGCCTCTACTAATAGCTTTATTATATCTGTAACTGCTTCAAGTTTGTAGCAAGAGCCATACAAACAACTCTTAGACCTAATGAAATTACATTTTCCATGTACCTAAATGTCCTATGCAAATTTGAAATATAATACAGGGTATTTTTCACTTTCTCTTCCTAAAAGTATCTATTCTCTCATTACTCCTTTGTCCTCCAGAAGTATGCTTCGCTGTTCATTCAAAAGATTCATTTACTGAGCAACTACTTAAGCAAAAAGATGTATCACATTTCAAGTTCTCACATGGATTTTCTGACAAGGATAAGAGATAAACAGAAATAAATGTATTACTTGGAAGACTGGTAACTGCCACCAGGGCGAATCCGTGTTACAGTGATTCTGAGAACAGAAAGGTCACATTGGTTTGGAACGGGTGATTAAATAAGAAAAGCCTAATAGTAGAGATGGCTTCTGAGAAGATTCTTAAAGAATGGCTGGGATTTCAACAGGCTAGCAAAGGACCACTTCAGACAATGAAAACAGCACGAGTGCTGGAAGTGAGTCACTTTATACATGAAGAAAAGTGAGAGCCAGAAAATAATTTGTCCAAGGATGTACAGCTGGTCAGTGGCATTAAGAACCCGAAGAGAGTCCAGAAATCTCAAGGAAGCCCATACAGCACCTTCTGTCTGCAGTTCCCTCTTCCTTCTAGTTGTTTTATGACTGAGATCTGAACTGCTGACCATCAAGGCTCTCATGACTTATATCCTCTTTCTACTCAATCACTCTCATTCATTCATCCAGCTGTCTCCCTCCAGTCTGGATCCCATAATCCTATGTTCATCTTTTCTATCCTACTCCACCTCTTCCTTACCAAGCCATACAGAACTTCTAGTGTGCACCTTCTCTGAATGATTCCTTCATCCCCTTTCTCTAATTGAAACCTTGGTCTTCCTAAGGACACAAGAAAATGTTGCTGTTTTCTTTACGGCCCATGAACTTTAGAACCTGGTTATTGTCCCCCCAGCTTCCAGTGCTACTTTCAAACTTTAATCTGCCTTACCTTCTTTAAAATGTGCAGCCCAGGGGCGTCTGGGTGGCTCAGTTGGTGGAGCATTCGACTTCAGCTCAGGTCATGATCTCATGGTTCATGAGTTCAAGCCCCATGTCAGGCTCTGTGCTGACAGCTCAGAGCCTGGGGCCTACTTGGAATTCTATGTCTCCCTCTCTCTCTGCCCTCCCCCGCTCACTCTGTCTCTCTCTGTCTCTCTCTCCCTCCCTTTATCAAAAATAAATAAACATTAAGAAAAAAATAATAATAAAATAAAATATGCAGCTCATTTGAAGCCCATACCATCAGACTACAATTCACTTACTTCCACCTGTGTGTAGATCACATATGACAACCTCCAGATCACTCCCCCTCTTACTGATGATTTTTTTCTCAACCTATCACCCTTCATATCCTCACTACCCTCCATTCCCAGAAAATCACTGACGTGAAAACTCCTGTAATTACTTTCCTTCTCTCTTCCTCCTTCCTACTTGCCTAGAAAATCTCCAAACCTGATTAAACTCAACTCTAACCATATTCTAGTAACTGAAGTTTGATGAAACCATTAAATACTCCTAACTAGTTCCACAATAAATTCATGACGCAGAGTGACAAGGATATCTAACACTTCCTGAAAACTACTTATATGTCCACAGTACCTTTGCTGTCTGACTCCCATGGACAACCATTCCACACTTTCTGCTCTCCTCTCAAATATCCCTGTCTCACCTTACCCTTGACCTTACTTTATATCTTCCTGAGAAATTAGAAGCAATTTAAAGTGAGTGCCCTCATCTTTCTATACATCTACTTTCTTCTGTACCTGTTCATTCTACCTTCTTCCCTACAGATACAAGAAGTTATGACCCTTCTTCTAATAAGGCCCACCTGTTCCACTGGGACATCTTAATCCATGTCCTATTAGCTTGCAGTTACGCCCTCTCTCCTACACTTCTATTCCTCCCACTCTTCTGAATTGGTCTCATCTGATCTAGTTTATTCGATCTTAAAAATCACCTCCCCTTTGAACCAAGGTATCCAGTAGTTTTCAACCTATTTTTTTCCACTCTTTATAGCAAAAACCTCAAAAGAGTAACTATATCTCCACTTTCTTACCTCAAAAGAGGCCATCAAGACTAACCTTTCATGCCCATTTCCCTTTCTACTCAACCACTCTCTGAACACTCAGGCCCTATCACTTATCCATGTGTTTCCCTCCAGTCTGGATCCCACAGTCCCATGTCCATCCTTTCAACCTTGTCTGTGTCCTCATCTTGACCACTCCAGTCAAGCTTCTGATTCCTCCATTTTCTTGTCAAGGTTGCCAGTGACCTGACATTGCCTAATCCAATGAACACATCTGTGCCTTCATCCTACTGGACCTGTTAGCATTATCGACCACTCCCTACTTTTTGAAACACTTCCCTCTCCTGGCCTTAGTGTCACCCACTCTCCTAGTTTTCTTCTTACCTCACTGGCCCTTTATTTTCCCCACTCTTAATCTCCTTTTTTCTACCCAATCTGAACTTTGAAGTGGTCTGGAATCCTCTCCTTTTTCTCTACCTACATTTATTTCCCAGGCGATTTCACCCAAGTCTCAGGTTCCAGTCGCTACCACCAGCAGAGTATAGACCCCTGACTAGGCTTCTTAGGCTTTAAAGAGGAAATCAAGGATGATTCCAGTCAGAAATTAGGTTGTGCTAACCAAGTGTACTCCTCACCAAAACCAGACAGGGTTCCAAAGTCACATCCTGAGGTTTAGTCATATACTTCCCAGGTGGTCATCTTTTCCCAAGACAGAGCACCACAGAGGCTTATCCAGAACAATACTTTTTGTTTTACCTCCACCATCCTGTTCTGAAGCTCCTACAGTCCCTCTTTCCTCTCCTGAGTCCACTTCCTATCAGAGAATATTCCAGAGTGAATCCAACATAACCACCCCTCATTTACACTAATCCTCTGACTCTGCATCCATAATTTTTTTTCCATAATGTCAGGTTGTCCCTCAGACCCTTACTTATGGTTAAGTTTCATGTAATGCTACCTTGTATATGTCTTTTCCATGAGATTCTTATCCTCCATCCATGCCACCCTCCCCGCCGCCGAAAATCACTGAGCAATGCATATATCTGGCTCCATAAAACACTAGCAAGCAATTCACCGTGGCACAGACAAGTTAATTTTTCCAAGCATGTGAGAAAAACACTTAGCTTAAAAATGATAAACACATTATACTCATGCAAATAAACAACATAAAAAATAACATATTTATTTTCTATTGTTTCCCTTTGCAGCAATTTCTTACTATTTCCTACTTCAAAACAAAAGCTAGTTTCCAAAGGAAGGGAAAACAGATTAAGTCTAACAATAAAGGAGTAATGTTCACAAGGTTTAAATATGAAATCTTACATAGCTTTTCCAAAGACACTCATGTTTGCTGGCACTTCACTACTTTAATCCTGAACATCAAATTCAAACTTCTATGGAGACAAAACTACACATCTATTAAAACACACACACACACACACACACACACACACACACACACACTGGTCCCTTCCTGGTGTGATCCTTGGATAAATGTCTTTTGCAACTCATTCCAATGTGAGTAATGTATCTCCTTCTCTAGCTTTTTAAAATAGGTTGGATTACAAACTGTCAGGAAAGATTCAAGTGACAACTAAAGTAAAATAAGATATGAAGAAAGGTCTCATTTCATGTTTCTCAAAGCATGTTCCACTGACAATGCATTGGTTAGTAATAATGTTTATGACAAAGTCTATACTTTTGTTTGGGTTATGAATCATTAATTTATGACCTTTAATAAAAACCAGACATTGCCTCATTACTGTCTCATACAAGAACTATGTCTTGCAAAGAATTCTGGTAAGGTCTATTTTTTTCCCCATTAGTGTGTTATGTGTGTTAAAAATTAAGAGTGAGATTATTAGGTGACCTATTCAGGCCAGTGTTTCTAGGACTATAAATCTGTGGCTACCAAGTATTAATTCATTTTTACCAGAAACTTGGAGGCTACATAGGAAGAATTACTGGAGCAGTCAGATTCCTGAATCTTTCTGACCATCATTAATCTTGGGACATAGGAAGAAAGCACAAAGCAACTGTATTCCTACTTTGGTTTCCTTAACCACTCAGATATAGAAATAGATTATCCAACAGCACGTTCATTTGTTGCTTAATCTTGGCATTTAAGGTATATTCTTGAAACAAGAGTTCATTGATTAGTGAACTATTACAAGGGCAGGAATGATCGTGAGTGGCCCAAATGTTTTGGAGCCAGGCAGACCTGTATTTCAATCTCCACTCCACCTTGTACCAGTTACGTGACTTTAGGCAAATTGATTAATTGCTTAGCTTCGGTATATTCTGAAAATCAGAGTGCTAACAGGTAACCTCAACAAAACTGTAGTTTGGATTTAATGATGTAAATCCAGGTGCAGTATCTAGTTCCTAATAAATGTTAGCTCCTTTCCCTTGAACAATTTTACATTGGGAATCAGTGGCAGACTCCATCATAACACAATTGCTAACTGATATGCTTACGTATTCACTAGAGTATTTGCCTATATATTGCCTCTTCAGAGACAAAAAGATTTCGGGGGCTTTGGAGCACGATGATAAAGCCACTTGATGACCTCCATCTGATGACCCATTTCATGAATAAAACTCATAGCTTACAAATGATATTGAACTAAATTAACAAAAATATTAAAGCCTTTATGAAAGAAAGTAATATCCGTGGGCCCAGCCAGATTTTTTAAAACTAAATTTAGTCAGTTTATAATGCCCACTGAGTTTCAGATATGCTCCAGTGTATATGCTCAGAGCAAAGGGAAGGAAGTGGTTACCTCAACTGGGGGTGGGGGAAACAATGATGTTGAGAATGTAGAAGAAAATAAGATGAGATCAGAGAAAACACAAATTCTATCAAAATATTCCCCTGGCTTCACTGATAAGTACATGGCAAATGCCACACTAGTCAAAACAATGGTATTTCCAACTCTGGCCCCAAAATAGAGAACCGCTAAATAAATTGCTACATTAATAAAACAAAGTCGTATGCAGCCATCAAAAATGATGTTGTAGAAAAATATTCATTTTACTTTTTAGAAGAATATTTAATAACATAGAAATATGTTAATAATTAAGTAAAAAAAAGAAGCTATAAAACAGTATGGGTAGCATTCTTCAATATGGAAGGAAAGGATGATGGGATAGATGGATGGATAGATGGAAAGAAGGGAGAAAGAAAGGAAGGAAGGAAGGAAAGGAGGGAGGGAGGAAAGAAGGACAAAAGGAAGGAAGGAGAAAACACCATTAATAGTAGTTTACTCTGGATATAGAAATTTGGGTAACTGATTTTTTTCTAGCTTTATTGAAGTATATTTGATGTATAACATTGTGTAAGTTTAAGGTATATAACATGATTTGAGATACATATACATTGTGAAATAATTAGCACAAAAAGGTTAGTTAACATCCATCACCTCACCAAGTTGTGTGTGTGTGTGTGTGTGTGTCAGTGCGAACATTTAAGATTTACTCTCTTAGCAACTTTTCAAATATACAATACAGTATTACCTATAGTCACAATACCGTACATTGGATCCCCAGAATTTATTCATCTTATAACTAAAAGTTTGTACCCCAAATCACCCAATTGGTAAGTCAAACTGGGAAGTCAAACTCAATCTAGTTCATTTCAAAGCCCAGCCTCCTAACACCCTACCCTATGTATAACCTTCATATATTAGAATAACCAAACTCACCAAGCTTGGCAATAAACTGGCCACACGAAATTCTATATTTAATTCTACACAGTTTAAAATGAACCCAGAGGAAAGTGAAAAGAATTCTATAAAGTCTATAAACTAAGAAGATAAGAGAAAGAAACGTTAGGTTAGGTTGAAGAACACAAAGAAAGGGGTAAATTATTTTCTCTTACTCCTGTTTCATCTATTCTGGTTCCTCTAGGGAACAAGCTTCCTACCACCACTCATGGAAAGATATATCTAGTCTCTCAGGCCTATTATTGGATTTAGATGTTGAACTCTCAGTCCTCATGGTCTTTATCACACAAGGATCTTCTTGATCTTTGTAGGCTCATTAGAACTTCTAGGTAACCCCTCCTGATACCATCTCTGCCTCTGACCACACTATCTTCAGCATGATGTTTTCTTAAGTTCCTTGCCAGGTAACATACCAACCAGCTTGAGCTGGCCTCAGAAACTTCCCTCTTCTCTCTGCAATGCCATAATAAGGAAGCCCTTCCATACCAGAAACACACATTTTCTTACCTGGCCTTGCTCTAGAGATCATTGACTAAAACTGACAGAATTTAATCATGTATTAGCTTAAGAGGAGATAATCCTAATCATTAGACTTGTGAATAAAAGCACTAGCTATTAATGGTACAATGAAGACAATCCCAGGAAGCATGGTAAGTATGCTTAATGGAATCTGCATAATGGAATCTTTATTATGTGATAACTCAGGTAACACAAGCTGCTGAAATAAATACCAAATTTTTAGTAGCTTTAAGCAATATAATATTATGTCTCACTCGTATTAATCAATGAGACTGTTTCTAGTTGACTGGTAGCTTTCCTGCATGCAGTGATACAAGGACCCGGTTTCTTTCTTGTGCCTCCACCATCCTCAGAAAACATGGAGGTTTGTTTGGGGTTTTGTTAATCAGAGGTTTGTTTGGGGTTTTGTTAATCAGAGAAGAAACAGAAGATGCTTCTTAACCACTTCAGCCAACAAGTTATGTGTGCCATATTCCAAAAGTGAGAGCTAGTTATATACTCCCACTGAAGTATAATAATTGGGAAATGCAGTCATTGGCCACTGCCAAAAAGTCACTGTCCAGTAACTACTCTTCACTATGGAAGAGAAGTGCAAATCTTTGGTGAAGAGCCAACATTGCTACTGCCATTAGATAATAAAATGAATGGGTTTTAAATAGTGTTTTAACTCCAATTTTCATAGCCCTCAACTTCCATAAAAGCTCAGCACAAGAAATACCCACTTGTATTTAACTGCAAACTCTTCAAATTTCTAGAGTTTGAACATGTTGATTATAAGCTCTTGTGTTAGATTTTAAGGACTTGGAGGGCAAGAATCGACTCTTCTGAACTTTGTATGCCCAAAGCCTTGCACACTTTCTCTTGCACATAGTAGCTGCCCAAGAAGTGTTTGTTGAGTAAATGAACTAGACATTATATTATGCAAGGTTCCTTATACAAAAAGAACCTGAATTCATCCTTGAATTCAATGTCAGGTATGTTTGTTTCTCAAAATAAATGTCTATGCCTGTCTGCTCCTACCATACATGGTCCCGTGAGCATATAGTAATGTGGTCCTTCACATATTTCCAGACACAGCTTCCTCTGCCTGGATCACCCTATCCCCACATGCACCTGGAAAATGCCTTCCCCTCCCTCAAAAGTTGGCTCAAGAATGACCATCTCTTCTCCACACAGTTTTACCCAATTCTCCCCACAGACTTAGTACTTCTTCCCCTTTGTGTCCATCATACCCATTAAAATTCTTATTCTAATTTATGGCAATTATATATTTATTTTCTGTCTCCCCATTAAATTATAAACCATTTAAAGGTAAGAACCATGGCTTTTATCTTGGGCACTGTCTGATATATAGAGAAGCTTAACTGATATTTATTAATTTGTAAATTGCCATTGCTTTAATGTATTCCATGCTTAAATAAAAACTTGAAGAATGATATGCCTCCCTCTCTCACACCCTTTCCCCCAAACACAGTGATCTGATTTGCTGAAACAAAGCAGAGTAGGTATTGAAAGCAGAAAATTCTCAATATCATATTGGAGTTAGGAAGCCTCTAATCCATTCATATTATAATACTTACATCTCTGAATACAATAATACATTCTTTGTTGCATTACATTACAGTTTCATGCTGACTTGATCCCCAACTGAATATTAACCAGTATTGTGTTTGTGTGATAATCTCTTCAGCAGAAATGTTTTTAGTATTTTGTATTTGTAATGCAATATTTATAAAGTTTGAAGTCTCACTTGCCTTCAAAGTGAAATCCTTAACTTTTCAGATAGTATAAGAGAAGGCAGGGGAAAAAAACCTAACGTTAACTGAACGGCTATGAGGTCCTTGATGCTTTACATACTTTATTCATCAGAATCTTGTATCAACCTAATGAGATATAAGCATTATTATCAACATTTAGACATGAGCAATCTAAGGCTTAGAAAGTATAAAATAATGTTTGAACCAGAATTCAAATTCAGATGTATCAAGTTCTATGGTAGGCTGAATAATGATCCCCCAAGATGTCCATAATCTAATCCTCGGAAACTGTATTACCGTATATAGCAAAATCAACTTACCAGATGTAATTAAGGATCTTGAGATAGGAGGATTATTCTGTATTATCTGGGTGGCTCTACATGCAATCACAGAATTCTTATAGAAGGGAAGAAGAGAACTTTTAACTACAGTAGAGGAGAAGACGGTGTGATCATGAAAGCAGAGACTGGAGTATGTATCCAAGGACTGTTGGGGGATTCTGGAAGTGGAAGATGTAAGGAATGGATTCTTCCCTGTGATCTGCAGAAAGAACCAGCCCTGCTGACGCCTACATTTTGGCCTCTCAAGACTTCCTTTGGACTTCTGAATTCCAGAATGCAGGAAAATAGATTTGCATTGTTTTACATTTGTGGAATGTGTTGCAGCAAGCAACAGGAAACTAATACAGCCTCCAAACCTAAAATCTATATAAATCAACTCAGTGAAACAAATAGTATATTCTCAAGACCAAGTCCTTCAACACCGCCCCATCAGGAGAAGCCAACAACTAGAGTCATGTCAGACCAGATAGGGAAATTCCAAATATGAACACTCTCCTAAAACACTTGAACCATCATCATGACTATTCCAAAGTAAAATCTGGAACTCTTTAGCCAAGTACTGCAAGAAATATTCCCAGCTGGGAAGAAGGAATAGTGTGAGGGCCAGTCTCTCAGGTAGCCAACCCATAAAACCTTGTAGAACTAAGTAAAAAATTTGAACTGAACCCATAAGCCTGAGGTGGCCAACACAAACCTCAGTAGAACTAGTTGTACTTCCAGTAGCAAAACACTTTTCAACAAGGGCCATATTACATTTCCAACTCTTGGGGCAAAGCCTTGCATATGTCCTACAGTAGCCCAAGACTGGAATTTACCAGAGAATGAGTAACTCAGAAAAAAAGCTTGCAAGCTCTGTGCCTAGCCCAGATGGAAAAACAAGCTACTAGCTTTGAGGCAGTACAAACTCCAGACCTCATGCCAGCAAGAGCCTCCTCCAGGATTACATTTGGCATGAAAATGGAATTATAGTAGTTTGAATTACACATACTTTCCAATGCAAAATAAGTACTACCGTGAACTGAAAGAAAGTTTGTTTATATCTTCTGTTGTTCATTGAGACAATTCTCACTGGCTCTGGAGGCTGCTGTCCAGTGTTACCCTCTCAGGGGAAGTGACTCAAGAAGGAAACCATCACCATGGCCAAGAGAAAAGAGAATCTTCAGAATGAAATTAGCTTTTGTTTTCCTGTTGCCTTTTGATGTGGATAGATATTTCTGCATGAAAAATTTTCAGTTTTAGTCTTCTGAAATATTCAAAAAGCTATGGCTTAGAAGAGGTATAAACAATAAGGTAGTCTGTGGGGTGGGGGAAGTTTTTCTGGTGGAGGTGAACTACAATCTGATTGAGGACAAACATAAATACAATGAGAATTTTTATGGAAATCTAAAGGGATTTTAACAGTAAAGATTTAAAGTAGTAAAAATATTTTATAGAAATCCTTAATGAAAACTCTATTCTCAAATTTTAAAATTCTATTTATTCCTTCATCAGTCTCCCTTACTTTTTGACATTGTCAGAAGTCCCATGAACCATACCTTAATGCTTTAAAATGACCTTGACTATGACTTTTATTTTGGAACAGCTATATCAGAAAATGTCTCCCTAATACTCATTAAAATTATCAATAGGTAATAACTGAATATCAGTGATTTATAAATTGCTGGGGGAGATACAACAAAGTCAGTGCCTCTCAGGCTTATAATCTACTGAGGAGAAAGAACATAAATATGTAAAATATTAAATAACAAAGCTTTAAGTACTGGTTAAAAAAATAGAAACCCATCACAATGTAGTCCATGGTTAGAAACACACGATTTTACAGGCAATGGCCACCATAGGGGGTTAAGGAGAAGGAAATCATATTAAAATAACAAGGCTTGTGGGACACCTGGGTGGCTCAATTGGTTAAGCGTCTGACTTTGGCTCAGGTCATGATCTCACGGTTCATGGGCTCAAGCCCCACACTGGGCTCTGTGCTAACATCCCAGAACCTGCAGCTTGCTTCAGATTATGTGTCTCCTTCTGTCTCTGCCCTTCCCCTACTCGATTGCACTCTCTCTCTCTCTCTCTCTCTCTCTCTCTCTCAAAAATAAATAAACATTAAAAAATTTTTTTTTTAAAAACCAAGGCCTGGAAACTAGGGAATTCAGTTGTTTCTCTAATGTTACGGTGCAGCTAAAGCACAGTGTGTAACTGGTATGATGAAGAGGGACCCATGCATTGGAGTCATACAGATCAAGTATCAAACTCCAGCTCCACTCCTTGCCAGGCATCAGATCTTGTCAATTACTTAAAAACTCTGAGCCTGCTTATCTTCCTCTGTAAAATGTGGCTCCAACCTACCTCTCAAGATTGTTCTGAGGTTAAAGTGAGAGATACATATAAAGTTCTCAGAAGATAGTAGATGCTCAAAAATATTAAGACCTGTCCTCTGGCAGTGGTTGTTTAGTCCTCAACAAAACTTTTCTTTCTGAAATTTCATGACACCCTGTAGGTCTCCTTAATATGCATTTTATTTCAGAGACCTCCTGCACAGGTAGTGTCATGAGTTTTGTGACTGTCCAGTAAGGTATGTGTTTCCAGGTTGGTCATCATGGACAACACATGGAAAGTGACTCTCCTCTCAGAAACATTTTAATTCCATGAGGGGCATGGTTGGCTCAGTTGGTGGAGCATGTGACTCTTTATCTCAGGTTGTGAGTTCAATCCCACGTTAGGTGTGGATCCTACTTAAAAAAATAAATAAAATAAAATCTTAAAAAAAAAGAAAACATTTTAATTCCTGCCATTGCCACAGGACACAGAGAAGATACACACTTCCTCAATTCAATGATGCACATTTTCTATATATTAATACTTCCGAAATAGGAATGTGGCTTAAAAATGTCATCCAAGGAAACTTGCCTGGAATAGCCTTTTAAATAAAATGTTGCTGTTAATATAGTAGTTTGTTGTACAATTAATGGCATCTTGGCCTGGAGGAAATACAGTCATGGCATTAGAAAAAAATGGAGCTTCCATAGAAAATAGAGGTGGACTCAAGTTTAGAAGCAAAAGCCACAGACTTAATGCCACAAAACTCTACACTTAAAAATTGTTAAAAGATAATTTTTTTGTTTTATATATATTACTACAATAAAAATCATTTTAAGCCACAGAATATGTAACTATCTCCTGGATTAAGAAGTCATTAATGTGCAATGGAACCAGCACTCTATATGGCATATTAGAAAAGAACAAAGCCTTCCATAGAAACCAACTAGTTCCCTGTCCTCCAAGCCTGTTCTTTTTTTTTTTTACATTTTGTTTATTTATTTTTTTGAGAGAGAGAGACAGAGCACAAGTGGGGGAGGGGCAGAGAGAGAGGGAGACACAGAATCCAAAGCAGGCTCCAGGCTCTGAGCCATCAGCCCAGAGCCTGACTCGAGGCTCGAACTCACAAACCGTGAGATCATGACCTGAGCCAAAGTCAAATGCTTAACTGACTGAGCCACCCAGGCATCCCTCCAAGCCTGTTCTTTGAGGAAGAACATATGCACAGCTT
This sequence comes from Panthera uncia, assembly GCF_023721935.1. Lineage (NCBI taxonomy): Eukaryota > Metazoa > Chordata > Mammalia > Carnivora > Felidae > Panthera > Panthera uncia. The sequence continues at coordinate 22,389,586 of NC_064813.1, forward strand.
AAGACATCTCTGCAGTTAGTTACCCATGCTTTATAGGAACACATGGTTGCTCCCACACAGCATGGACCTGGACAAGAGTAAATATAAACCCATAGGAGACGATGGTGAACACTCATCTCTTAGGCTTACCAATCAAGGTTCACTTAGTGCAGAAGACCTAGGGAATGATATTGGAACCCACCATGGATTCTTCAAAGTGCTTAAGTGCTTTATGAATGGTTCTCTGGAGCAGAATCAATCAGGGCAACAGGTAAACTTCTCCTAGAAATACAATCTGCCCCATTCACTGAGTTCTGCTATTGTTTCCAAAAAATGATACAGGTATTCCACAATTGGTGCTGCTGGGTCAGAAGGGTTCCAAAGAGGTGACTCATCCCTCCACACCTCACTTGGCACACGGTACCATATGAACATCCTGGATTGGGCATCGCTTAGAAAACTTGGCACTCAAAGAGGCTAATGGCCAAGTTAGTCTTTGTAAGGGAAAATTCTGTTGAATGGAATGCATGCACAGCCTCCAGCCCTGACTCCTACTTTGTTCACAAAACACTAAACAAGTACCAAGATACCTGGGGAGGAAGCTGTGTGACATCCACAGAGCAGTTCATCATGCCCACCCTTTTGTGGAGAGTCACCTCTGGAGTAGATGCTCTTGGATCAGTACTCTTGCAGGACATACCTTAGAGCCCAGTGCAAGAATATCATCTAACCTCCTTGCCATCAGTCCTCCAGTCTTCTCTCCTTTCAGGCAAAATGGAACACAAGGTGGACTGTTCCATCAATGATGTCCATTGATGGGGCGCCTGGGTGGCGCAGTCGGTTAAGCGTCCGACTTCAGCCAGGTCACGATCTCGCGGTCCGTGAGTTCGAGCCCCGCGTCGGGCTCTGGGCTGATGGCTCAGAGCCTGGAGCCTGTTTCCGATTCTGTGTCTCCCTCTCTCTGCCCCTCCCCCGTTCATGCTCTGTCTGTCTCTCTCTGTCCCAAAAATAAATAAAACACGTTGAAAAATTAAAAAAAAAAAAAAATGATGTCCATTGGGAGGGCTTCCCTCGTCCTCCAAACTCCAGAGTAGATGGCTCTGCTGGCACCTCAGCAGTCCATGTCCCATCTGTGTCAGCAGAGCCACCGGTAACCCAGACTCAAGCTTTTCCCCTTTTCCTGAATGAAGCAAACACTCCATGAAACCACAGGTGTGGGTGCTACAAGCATAATGGCAAAACCAGTGAAAGCAACTGAAATATCCAGAAATGAAGGTTGGTTAAATAAAGCATGGTATATAGGATGAAATAAGCTGCATCTATTTTAAATGATGCTAGGGGCGCCTGGGTAGCTCAGTCGGTTGAGCGGCCGAATTCGGCTCAGGTCACGATCTCGCGGTCCGTGAGTTCGAGCCCCGCGTCGGTCTCTGTGCTGACAGCTCAGAGCCTGGAGCCTGCTTCCGATTCTGTGTCTCCCTCTCTCTCTGCCCCTCCCCTGTTCATGCTCTGTCTCTCTCTGTCTCAAAAATAAATAAACGTTAAAAAAAAATTAAAAAAAAAATAAAGAAAAAAAATAAATGATGCTATGAATATTCAACAAGGTGATTTTTTAGATGAAAAAATTGGGTGCTATAAGGTTGTGAACATACACATTAGGAAACAGCGATTATCTCTGAGATGCAAAATTATGAGGCATTATTTTTCTTTCTGCTTATTTTAAATTGCATACTATGAATATGTATTAGTTTCATAACATACCTTTAAAATAAAAACTCTTGGTAGACAAAACATTGCTAACCTTCCTGCCCACAAGCACGTTGTTAAGTACCACTGAAGAGTAATGCTAACATCAGTGGAATGATTTATGTGCTTTTGCTTGCTAAGGAGAGTATAATAACCCAGGGTGGGGGTGGGGATTTAAAATTGTTTAAAGTTATTTTTGAAGAGATCCAAGGCATCCAAAAGGGACTTTATAAATTTCTGGATAACAAATTCAGTCCTTAATAAAATGTTTAATTCTAGTGAGTAAATAAATTTTTGATACAGTAAAAATATACCTTTATATCATATCCTCTTCTGTAATCAATATGTATGCTATACTTAAATTTATTTTATTAGTATTTCTAAAATACATTTACTTATCCGAATACTATGTGCTTCCTTTTATAACATACTGTTGACCATGTCAATGACTCATTTGTTTCAAAGTTCAATTTTAATATTGTTTCTATACAGAAACTACAATCTACTCCATACTGATCTACTTTATTATAATGTCTAAAACATGCTACAGAGGAAACCATCTAGATAAAAATATACCATGGGCTTCTCTTGGCCAAAGGCCCCTGAAGATATACTCTCCTTTATACTCCTGTATGAGTAATTTGCAATTCTTTTACTGTGTCCAACTTAGGTGGCCAAGGTAAGTCCAACAAGTTGACTGCCAATACATAGGCCCACATAAAGGCATTTACAAAGTTCATTGTTGTCGTTTGGACCAGAGACTAAAAAGAGGATGGTGCAGGGGTGCCTGGGTAGCTCAGTGGGTTGAACATCCGACTCTCTGACTTTGGCTCAGGTCATGACCTTGTGGTCATGAGCTCAAGCCCATGTCCTGAGTGTGGAGCCTGCTTAGAATTCTCTCTCTCTCTCTCTCTCTCTCTCTCTCTCTCTCCCTCTTCTATTCATGCTCTCTCTCTTTCTCTCTCTTTTAAAATAAATAAATAAATGCTTTAAAAATAATAATAAAATAAAGAGTATGGTGCAGATTCTGAAAAGATTTTCTTCCAAAGCATTATTTTTGTGTTTGATCCACAGTTTTAATTATCCTTGACAGATATACATTCAATTTCTTCGAGGAAGTGTTGAGGCTATGTATTTAAAGGAAACTGCAACATCACAAGGAATGACACGCACTTTAGTGAAGGGATCTGTTTTCCTCCATATTGTTAATGGCTATTTCTCTACCACCCATGAGTATAGACACTGAGACTGAGATGGGCATTTTTCATACCCTTCCCTATGACCACTCCCCATCTAGGGGCCATACATTGACATACATTCCACTGCCATGCCTAGAAAGAAAACCAAAAGAAGAAGAAGAAGAAGAAGAAGAAGAAGAAGAAGAAGAAGAGAAAAGAAAAGAAAAGAAAAAGAAAGGAAGAAAGAAGAAAGAATGACTATCATTCATTCAAATTAAACTTTTTAAAAGTTATTTATTTATTTATTTATTTATTTATTTATTTATTTTGAGACAGAGAAAGTGAACAGGGGAGGGGCAGAGAGAGAGAGAGAGAGAGAGAGAGAGAGAATCCCAAGCAGGCTCCACACTGCCAGCACAGAACTCAATGTGAGACTTGAACTCATGAACCATGAGACCATGACCCAAGCCAAAATCAAGAGTCCAAACCTTAACCAAATGAGCCACCAGGCACCACTCAAATAAAATTAAACTTTAAATGAAATGGTATAAAAAATACTTACCCATATAATTTTTTCCTATAATATGTAACATTGTACATGACCTAGGATAACGTGTGATGCAAGTTTCTTGTGTTTCTAGGAGGTAAGCTCTAGTTCCATTCATCCAGATGTCAACCGTGTTTCTCCATCCTCTATTTCATTCACACGCAGAACTCTCATAGATTAGAGAGACCAACCTACTAGAAACTTTGGGAGGGTTTTCTGCCTCACAAAATCTCTCCCACTGGTCAGGAATTCATTTTAGAAACCTTAGAAATTCATTTTAGGGAGTCTTAAAGCCTTTTTTTTTTCCCCAGTCTTCAACAATCTCACCAAAAGAAGAGAACGTATCTTGTTCCCTAAAAACTACTACTATCCTGAGGGTTTGGGAACAGGCTACAGTTTTGGGGTAAGGAGCCCAGGGAAGGAAGGAGAGAATAGGCAGGAGCAGAAAACTTCCTGGGCAAAAACTTTCTTCTGACTTCAAATACAAAAGCATTTCTACCAGCTACTCAGTTTCTTCTACTGCTGTTGAAGAGTCCTTTGTGTTCGTGGTTAAAGCAAAGTGATGACAAATAAAAATACGGAAGTTGTAAACTACACCACAATAGAGTCAGAAGTAAGGGAAAAATAGAGGAAAAGTTAAACACGTTGGCGGACAGCAGGAGACAGGAATGGGTCCTGTTTTACTGAACAGGACAAGGGTTTTGTTTCAATTATTCTCCAAACTTCCTTCCCCAATTGCACCATATCCCTTACACTTAAAGCAGAAATTTCTGATGGAAATGTTGCAAGTAAAAGGCTGAAAGAAGGGACCCAGAGCACAGCTATCTCAACCACTGAACCATGAAGCAATCACCACAGACCTTGTACCCAAGCCCAGAAAGGCTCACATTCTGGGAAGGAGGAACCACCAACGAAGAAATAAAAACTTCTTCCCGCCAACCAGCCAGAGACTCTTCCAGTCTGGCGCTGGGCAGAGCCAGGAGGGAAAGGATCTGAATCTGTGACTTTGCATGCTCTCCTTCACTGCTCCTTTCCTAGAAGCCCTCAAAACCCACATCCCACACTCACCATCCACCAACAGCATCCCAGCGATCTAGCACAGTCTCACTTTACCATGGGATGCTGAACTGCGAAAATGTGCTAAGGACACCTAACTCAGAATTGGAATTGGAAAGCCATGAGGGGCGGGGGCTCTCACACACCATTCATCACAGCTTGCTGGGTCCAGGAGGAAGAACGAAGGTTTTCTTTCTGCCCAGCAACAGCTAGCTGCCCTTGCCTGCAGCCCGAGAAGTCACCACCCCTCCAAACTCATTTTCTTCCAATTAACTTTTGTTCAGAACAACCCCTCCCAACTTCCCCCTTTCCTCTATAAAAGGGTGGGCTCCTCCATTGTTCTCTGGACTTGCCTGTGGTTCGCCATGGTTTGCTTACCATGAATTGTGATTCCTCTGCTCTTCCCAAATAAACTCAATTTTGCTAGCTGAATCGGTTACCTTTAGGTTGACAACATAAAAAAGGGGTTCAATCCTTCCATATAAATTGCTAATGATACAATTTCTGACCTATGGAGAAAGATATTTAAGATAAATATCATGCCTTCAAAGTACCCAGAGCTCTTGTCCTAAGGAGCCTGGCAGCGAGGGCTCTTCCTCTGACTCAGGCTTCACTATTGAGGGCCTTGAGCGCAGAATCTCCTGCCTCAAGTCCACCTGAAGAGCATTTTACCTGCAGTAGGTGGCTAGGGCTGCCCCTACAAAACACCACAGGCTGCGTGGCTTAAACAAGAGAAATGCCCTACTGTTTCAGAGGCTAAATGAAGATCTTGGCAGGTTTGTTTTCTTCTGATTACTCTGTCCTTATGGAAGACTGCCTTGTCCACTGTGTCCTCACATGGTCATATGTCCTAATCTCCTCTTCTTATAAGGACACAAGTCATACTGAATTAAGTCTCACTCATATGACCTCATTTTAACTTAATTACCTATTTAAAGGCTCATATCCAAATGCAGTCACATCCTGAGGTGCCAGGGGTCAGGGCTTCAACATATGCATTTTGGAAGGACACAGTTTAACCCATCACACCATCCTCCCGTCTTCAGAAAGGAATTTAAAAAGCCACAGAAGGGTAAAGCCATTGTTTTATGATTTAGCTAGCAATGTTAAATCAGGTTTTCTTTGAAGAGAAAACATCTGAAGCATGGAAGAGAGATTTCAAAATGGAGAAACCTGTCAAAGATTTCCCTGCTGGGGTTAGCTCAAGGAGGAAATGAACAAAGGAAAGAAATCAGCTTGAACATGAACCTGTCATGACAGTACCCAAAGGAGGCTGAGGGGTCCCCTACACTGTCACCAGGTGGTGCAAGATGAGGCACACCATTAAGTTAGATGCATTAGGTACTATGGACAGAAGGCCATGAGTGAGACCAACAGGGATCACCCAGTCTTGATGACTTCAAAGAGTAATCTGCTGTACTCCCAGACTCGGCAAAAACGTATGGCACTACTTAGGGCTGTCTGTCATCTATTGCAACCACACTATTCTTTCTTTCTTTTCTTTACTTTTAGTAACAGCAACAATAATCGCAATAACTATACCACATACTGAATTCTCACTACTGCAGAGCCAGTACTGGGTTAATTGTTTTTTACATTTTTCCATTTAATCCTCGTATTATTAATAGGAAGAAACTATTAAGGGAAGAACCATTAAGGGGACTATAAATGGGAAGAAACTGAAGCACAGAAGAGTTAGATTAATTATCCAAGGTGCCACAGCTTGAAAGAGGAAGAGCTGGTGTTTGAACCAGAAACTCTGACGCCAGAGCTCTCAGCTACTTCTCTTCATTGGTTCATCTTCATGAGGCAATACAGGGTGCCCCACGGGTGGCTGAGTCAGTCAAGCATCTGACTCTTGATTTCCGCTCAGGTCATAATCTCATGGTTCAAAAGATCAAGCCCATGTTGGGCTATGCTGAGAGCACAGAACCTGCTTGGGATTCTCTCTCCCTCTCTCTCTCTTTGCCTTTCCTCAGCTCACACTCTCCCTCTCTCTCAAAATAAATAATCTTTAAAAAACAACAAGAAAGCAACTCATAAACAGTATCTATCATTTTTATTACTATTATTATTTTCTCCCCAAGCTCTACCCTATGATTAAACTGGTAATACTATAAACCAATAAAATTCCATTAAAGTACAAAATAAAGTAGTAAATGGGGGGTGCCAGAGGTTGAAAGTAGAGGAATAGGAAAGATATTGTCTAAGGGTACAACTTGCAATTATTAAATAAATCCTAGAGATATAATGCACAGTATAGTGATTATAAACAACATCGTATTATCGTCATCAAACTTGCTAAGAAATTAGATCTTAATAATTCCCACAACAAAGAAAGAAATAACCATGTGACATAATAAAGGCATTAGCTAATGCCCACAGTGTCAATCACACTACAATATACAAATGTGTCAAATCAACATGTTGTATGCCTTAACCTTACACAATTTATACATCAAATATATTTTAATTAACAATAATAAAATAAAATTAAAACTAAAGTAATGTCTTGCACTGCAGGTTCACATTAATTAGTACCATTAATTTAAACTTATCCTTTTAGCTCATTCTTCCACAAAGGTGAAATTTTAATGGACCCTTTTTTTTTACTTGCCTTTTAAAATCACTATGGATTGCTTATTAAACTGCATTTTCATTATCCCTACAGCATCTCAATCTCTTAGGAAGATGCAATGAATAATTTAAAATTTATGTTTAATTTATTATACAGTCTTATAGCAACTCTTTTCATGGACTGATCCTTGTTAAAGTTCTTAAGGCCTAGAGGCACAGGTGGCTCCATTAAAAATGCATTTTTCAGTTTTCTTGAGGGATTCTTTTTTAAAATGCTGGGATGGGCACACTCATAGTTAATTGACAGTAGGTTACTTGATACTCTATTCACCACGTTTGAAGAAACATTGCTTTTTTGTCTTATAATTAGTAGTGTGCCAATACTTTCCATTACCTGCGTTTTGGATTATAATTAAAGCATAGGACATAAGACAGTGTGACAGATTCAACTATTTCCTGGGAAATGGTTGAAAGAAGAATTACAGGTGTGAATTAAGAGTGGGAGAGAGGCAGAGTGGAAAATATATGCTTCCAAACAGGGCCTAAGAAAGTTACCCGAGAATGGGCCTCAGTGGGGAGGCCAGGGTCCTTCTCATGCCTCACACAGATGCTCTTGAACAGAATAAAAAGATGTGGGGCACTTTTCTCTGATTGTGACCTCCTGTTTGAGGCCAAGATGCATCCTCTATAATGTATCCCCCACTTTCCTGAGATAGAAATGAAGCCAGAACATGGCATGTTCTTCTGCTGAACCTACTTCCATAATCTCTCAAATGGTTCATGTTTTATTTATATTTAGCCTTAGTTTGAGTCTCTTAAGACCCAAAGTGGACCTCCTTATACATGACTATGTACATTCTACTTACTGAGCCAGAGGGTTATTCATTTGTAGAGATATGAAAAATGTGAAGACAGCCAAGGATAAGTCCCAAATAACATAGTCTGAGAAGCATTAATTCCTCCCAAATTGGTACATATTAGTATTTTTTTAGAATGTACTTGTGTTTAAAGATACTTGGGCACCTGGGTGGTTCAGTCAGTTAAGCATCTGACTTCAGCTCAGGACATGATCTCATGGTTCATGGGTTCAAGCTCCATGCTGACAGTACAGAGCCTGCCTGGGATTCTCCCTCTCTCTCTATCCCTCCCCCACTCATGTTTTCTCTCTCAAAATAAATAAATAAACTTAAAAAAAAGAAACATTAAAAAAAAATCTCCTGGGCACCTGGGTGGCTCAGTCTGGCTCAGTCGGTTAAGCATCTGACTTCGGCTCAGGTCATGATCTCGCAGTTCATGGGTTTGAGCCCCATGTTGGGCTCTGTGCTGACAGCTCAGAGCCTGGAGCCTGCTTCAGATCTGTGTCTCCCTCTCTCTCTCCCCCTCCCCTGCTCATGCTCTGTCTCTCAAAAATAAATAAACATTAAAATTTTTTTCTGTTTTTAAATCTCCCTCACTTGATGTTGTTCTATGAGGGGTCCAACCAACCTTGGGAAAACCTCTCTTTCTCTGGATGACAGGGCTCAGAAAAGCCCTACACTATTAGCCAGTGTGGTTTTCACTCTACTTGCCAGACATATGGACCATCTGACTTAGGACTGGCTCTAGAATTATCTATCAAAATATTTTTTTTTTCAAAACAGATGAAAGTATTTCTATTAAATTAATAATAACAATAGCCCAGGAATAAAAGCAAAAAATTAGGCATCCTATTTGTCTACATTCCCTAGAAAAAAATATGGATATTTTTACTTAGGCCTTATTTGATGCAGAGTATTAAAAGCAGCTGTTGAGAGTATTAATGTTGATTTCACTTATCATTATATCTCCAATACCTAGCACAGAATCTATAACCCAGTAGGAGATTTACAATTTGTGTTATATAGGCAAAAAATATATGTTTAAAAGTGAACAGTCTCCAGCATCCTGATTTGTCTTAAAATAATACATTCACATAGAGAATAAATGCATTTATTCCTCAAAGCATCAACTGCTTGTAAGATATGCTTGCCAAGGGTCAGTTTTCTTTCAGAAAAGAGAAGCATTTAGCTTTGAAAAAGACCTTCTTGGGGCACCTGGGTGGCTCAGTCGGTTAAGCGTCCGACTTCTGTGAGTCTGAGCCCCGCATCGGGCTCTGGGCTGATGGCTCAGAGCCTGGAGCCTGCTTCGGTTTCTGTGTCTCCCTCTCTCTCTGCCCCTCCCCCGTTCACGCTCTGTCTCTCTCTGTCTCAAAATTAAATAAACGTTAAAAAAATTTTTTTTTTTTTTTTTTTAAAGAAAAAGACCTTCTTGGGGCACCTGGGTGGCTCAATCAGTTAAGTGTCCAACTCTTGATTTCGGCTCAGGTCATGATCTCACAGTTCATGAGTTGGAGCCCCACATCAGGCTCTGCACTGACAGCACAGAGCCTGCTTGGAATTCTGTCTCCCTCTCTCTCTGCCCCTCTCTTTCTCTGAAAACTAAATAAATAAACACTAAAAAAAATACTTTAAAAGAAAAGAAAAAGATCTTCTTTGGATGCAAATCATAAGACCGAACTCTATCCTTGGGAATGGGAATAGCCCTTTAATTTTCAAATTTCCTGATGCTCAATTTTAAAAATAAGCTATTTTTAAAATGAGACCCTGGCATTTCAGCAGTAATACCTCATTTCACAGATGCAGAATTAAAATCCAAATGCTGTAATTACAGCTGACATTAATTGACATTATGTGTTTAATGTTTAAGACCCTAGGGTAAATCCATGAGTGTATCATCCATTCCTCACAGTCAACCTGCAGGAAAGGTGCTAATTTGGCCCCATATGATACTGGAGGAAACTGAGGTCCAAAGAGGTTAAGTGGCTAATCAGATGTCACATGGCTTCCAAGTGGTGGAGACAGTATTTGAACCAAAGTCTGTCTGGCTCCAAAGCTCAGGTGCTTAACCACTGTCCTTTATTGTCTCTGTGCTCTCTTGTCTTCAGAAAGTCACAAAGGCTTTGGTAATGTCCATTTCAGGACATGGCACTTTAATGACACAGGGTCTTCTACGATCTCAAAGCAAAAAATCTTTAAAAAATAAAAACAATAATGAAAATGAATTAAAGTCAACACTTGAAGCCAGGGTACATGCACTGAGGTTTGTTAACCCTCACATCGAAGTTCTGGGTCCAAGCTTACAGCCTTCAGGCCTCTCTCAGGCAGCCTTTCTGGTGTGATTTCCAGTTGCTCACCAAGAGGCCTTCTCTGTTTTAATCAGGCTGAACTCCTTAAAAATTCTACTACGGAGTTTACATTTTCTTGTCTCTATTCCGTTCCAGAAGCTGTCCTCCCCATCTGAAACGCCATGCAAGAAGTTAAATGTGGCCACCGATTTTTTTTACAGGACTTCCCATAAAAGGGTGGAAACTATTTCCCCACTACCTTGAATCTGGGCTGACTTTGTGACTTGCTTTGACCAACAGAATGTGGCAGAAGTGTCATCTATGACGTCCAAGTCTTGACTTCCAGAAGCCCTGCACCTCCCGCTTTCACCCTCCTTGAACTCTGTGGCCGCCTGTGACAATGAGAGAGACCACATGTAGAGGACCATTTCAGGATCCTTCACTGAAGCTCCAGGGTGTGAGCAAGACCACCCATGACCAGCTGACCCACCCACAACTGCAAACAAATGCAGAGTGAGATGAGCCATCCTAGCTGAGCTCTGCACAAACTGCCAAGTCAAAGAACAGTGACAAATAAATGAGTGGTGCTTTAAGCCCTTAAGTTTTGGGTGGTTTGTAAAGCAGCAGTAGATTGCTAACTCATGCTTTTTTATTCCTTTCTACCTAATATGTCTACCACCTACTTGTAGTCTGAACTTCAAAGTCACTCCTCCAAGAAATTTTCCCTGGTGAAAACTTCCCCTGCAAAGCTAGCCTCACTCCGGATTAAGATGATGCCCTCTAAGGGCACAGAGACCTAGCTGCTTCCCTAAGTACTTCCCCCATCCACTGGCTGATGCCTAGGATCTCCTCATTAAAGTTTAATTACTTACATAAAAGCATAAATGTCTATTAAATTTTAAGAGCCCCTAGAAGGGATAACAACTTTGTACTTTTGATTTTGCTCTTATTATAAAAGTATGCAGGAATAGAAAGTGACCCTAACTGTAAGGGCACTTTCCCAAAGAGAAAAAAAAATGTTATTCAACCAATTTAAATATAAACCTTTAGGGAGGGGCACCAATGAAATAGTTATGTATCTAATTTCAATGTTTAATTTATTAATTTAATTAAGCATACATATTTAAAATAACATTATATAAAATAAGATTCGATTGAGAAATAGTTTTCTCCTACTTTTGCACCCCGTGAAGGTATTTGATTCGTAGTTGCCTCCGTGTCTAGTGGCAAGCACTCTCCATATTTCTAGAGACACTTTTTGAGTCATCTGACAGTTTTCCAGATGGAAAACATCATCCTCTCTTCCATATAATTTGTATTTTTTTAGCCATAATGCTGTCACTGAAGTTTTTATCCCAAGCCACAAGTACCCATTCACAAAACACTAAGACAATGATTTGTTTTATTCATCCTATGAGCGTATATTCATGATTTTCAGAGAGGAACCACTTACAGTATCGCTATGTAAGGGATTTTCAGAAAGCTGGTTTATGATAACACATAAGGCTTGTAAGTTAGGGATCTTATCCCAAAGAATAAATTCATTAAATTCATGTTAAATTCCTTTACTCTTTTTTTTTTAACCAAAAGACCACCGTAATCATCTAAAAGTTCATGACTTCTTGATGTCATTTCAAGCTAATGTGTTTTCCCCAAATAGTACTTGTGGTTCAAAAAAAAAAAAAAGTCAGAGAGAGCATCCCATAATGCAAAAGACTCTGGAAGGATCAAAATGTAAGGCAACTCCCTCTTTTCTGAGAGAAATATTTTGAGGAAAAACCAAATTTCCTTATCTGATATATATTAATACATGCTCATTCTAGAAACGTCAGATAATTAGACAGGTAAAAATTAAAATCACTGGTAATGCTATAATGAGATCATCATTTAAACATTTTGGTTCATTTCCTTCCAGATCCTTCTCCCATGCATGATTACACATTCTATTAAATTCAATCAGCTCTGGGGCACCTGCGTGGCTCAGTCGGTTAAGCATCCCAACTCTTAATTTTGGCTCAGGTCATGATCTCACAGTGTGTGAATTCGAGCCCCATATCAGGCTCAGGGCTCTGCTACTGACGGCATGGAACCTGGGTAGGATTCTCTGTCTCCCTCTCTACCTGCCCCTCCCTGCTCGTGTGCACACACTCTATCAAAAATAAATAAATAAACTTAAAAAAAAATTCAGTCAGCTCTATCTCTACTTAACATTATAACATAAGCATTTCCCTTGTTAGAAATTCTCTGTAAGGAAGACATCATGCACTCAACCACCTTCCTATTACTGTATATTTATATGGTCGGGGGAAGGGACAATATCTTGAGCAAAACCAGCCCCTTGTACCCTAGTGTACATAGTTTTTGATTCCTTTTTTCTCCCACTTTTCCTTTATTGAGTATCTACCCGTTTAAAATATACTAAAAGTAAATAAAGGTCAATTCCTGCCCTCAAAATACAGAGACCTGTAAACAATACATAATATATGATGAAAGGGAGAGAAAGCTTCATGGAGGAGTCAACATTTGAGGATGTGGGGGCTTTTATTGTTTGTTTGTTTATTGCTTGTTTTTAGGATAATAAGACTTAATTTTGCAAATGTTTGCAAGGTCAAGAGAAACCTACAGCAATGTTTCCCCAACTAGATTCCCTGAACACAGCACCTCTGCTATGTGGAAGCCAGCTGGACCACACCTTTATTATGCACCAACTGCAGGTTTCCAGGACTGGGGAATTTTCCCCAAGAGCAGGTTTGGATGGGGTGGGGATGGGGGTGGAATTGCACGAGGGCACTGGGCCTGAAGGGATGGGACAACAAAGAAGCAAGGAACAAGTGCAAACACGAAAGGCTGAACCGGCTCTGCCACACTCACCAGCTCCTTGCTTTGCGTTTCCGTGGCCCACATGCACCACAATGACACCCACGACCTGTGGTCTCTGGTTCTTTAAAATAGGCATACCTCATCTCCCTCCAACAAGTTCTGGAGTTTACTGGAGACAGCCATCATGTAACTGTACTGAACCCACGGCCTGGGTTTGAGGCCCAACTCCATTACCTGCTGTGGATTCTGTGTAGATTCTGGGTAATTCCCAGCCTCCTTTGCATACACATTTCTGCCCAAACAACTTTTCTCTCTGTCTATAGATATGGTCACAGGCCAAGTGACACATGTGGCACTTCTGGCCACACTGACCCTACAGATTCTTCACTTCAGATCTGTTTCTCACTTGACCATGGCACCTTGAACATTTCTGACTGCCCTAAGGCCACTATACCCAGAACTCACCACAATCCACCTAACTCAGTCTGTGTTTATTTTCTCCATAGCATGGATCCCTTTATGCAATTACCTTTTTTTGTTTATTTGTTTATTGTCTGTCTTCCTACTAAAATACACCATGAAAGGAATCTTACCCAATGCTAACACAGTGTGTGACACTAAAGAGGGAACAGTGTGAAAGAATAAATGAACATAGACTAAATGTGGCTCCAGAAGATCATAAGAATGACACAGTGCTAGGTACTAGAGAAAAAAATAACATCTCTGACCTCCAAAGCTCACAGTCTAATAAAAAAGAGAGAATAAAAAACAAAATAATTGCAATACAGCATGCAAGCATAATCACAGATGTATACGTTGGAACAGAGGTGTACAGAGGAAGAGACCTAGACATTTTCTGAAGGAAGTGATTTCTGAACCTAGTTTCAAAGAATTTGTGGAAATCTGCCAGGTAGGTAATAAGGGAAATCCTTTCAAGAGGGCCCCTTGGATCTTTATTCTGACCTAAACACTGACCTCATTTCCCTTCCCCATGGAAACTCAGGGTTAAAAATACCCTTGACAGATCATCTATTCCAGTGGCTCTTAAAGAGGACTTTGCGTTTTAAAAATACGTCTGCACATTCTCTGATACTCATCTCTTCAATGGAGCCTAATTCCCCTCCCTTTGAGTGCGGGCTGTATTTAATGACTCATTTCTAATGAATAGAATATGGCAAAATGGTGATGTGTGACTTCTGAGGCTAGGTCATAAAAGGTCATAACAAGTGGCTTCCATTTTACTCTCTCTCTCATGGATCCCTCATTCGGGAGGAAGCTGGTTGTCGTGTTATGAAGACACACAAGGCAAGGTGCAGAGGCCTCTTCCCCTCAGCCAGTGAGCCTTCCTAGAGATAGGTTCTCCAGCCCAGTTAAGCCTTCCAGGTAACAGCAACTGCAATCAACATCCTGGCTACAATCTGACGAGACCCAGAAGTCCACACAAACTGTGAGTTGATAAATGTCTGTTGTTTTAAGCCACTAAATTTTGGTGTAATTTGTTATACAGCAATTGATAATAAATAAGAGGCCTCAGTCTGTGTTTAAGTGAATGATAACTATTTGGGTTTTTTTTTTAGTATTTTTTTTCCAATATATGAAGTTTATTGTCAAATTGGTTTCCATACAACACCTAGTGCTCATCCCAAAAGGTGCCCTCCTCAATACCCATCACCCATCCTCCCCTCCCTCCCACCCCCCATCAACCCTCAGTTTGTTCTCAGTTTTTAAGAGTCTCTTATGCTTTGGCTCTCTTCCACTCTAACCTCTTTTTTTTTTTTTCCTTCCCCTCCTCCATGGGTTTCTGTTAAGTTTCTCAGGATCCACATAAGAGTGAAACCATATGGTACCTGTCTTTCTCTGTATGGCTTATTTCACTTAGCATAACACTCTCCAGTTCCATCCATGTTGCTACAGAGGGACAGATTTCATTCTTTTTTTTCATTGCCACGTAGTACTCCATTGTGTATGTAAACCACAATTTCTTTATCCATTCATCAGTTGTTGGACATTTAGGCTCTTTCCATAATTTGGCTATTGTTGAGAGTGCTGCTATAAACATTGGGGTACAAGTGCCCTTATGCATCAGTACTCCTGTATTCCTTGGGTACATTCCTAGCAGTGCTATTGCTGGGTCATAGGGTAGGTCTATTTTTAATTTTTTGAGGAACCTCCACACTGTTTTCCAGAGTGGCTACACCAATTTGCATTCCCACCAATAGGGCAAGAGGGTTCCCGTTTCTCCACATCCTCTCCAGCATCTATAGTCTCCTGATTTGTTCATTTTGGCCACTCTGACTGGCGTGAGGTGATATCTGAGTGTGGTTTTGATTTGTATTTCCCTGATGAGGAGCGACGTTGAGCATCTTTTCATGTGCCTGTTGGCCATCCGGATGTCTTCTTTACAGAAGTGTCTATTCATGTTTTCTGCCCATTTCTTCACTGGATTATTTGTTTTTCGGGTGTGGAGTTTGGTGAGTTCTTTATAGATTTTGGATACGAGCCCCTTGTCCGATATGTCATTTGCAAATATCTTTTCCCATTCCGTTGGTTGCCTTTTAGTTTTGTTGGTTGTTTCCTTTGCTCTGCAGAAGCTTTTTATCTTCATAAGGTCCCAGTAGTTCATTTTTGCTCTTAATTCCCTTGCCTTTGGGGATGTGTCAAGTAAGAAATTGCTACGGCTGAGGTCAGAGAGGTCTTTTCCTGCTTTCTCCTCTAGGGTTTTGATGGTTTCCTGAGTGAATGATAACTATTTGTACCTACCCTATTAGAGATTAAAACTGAGGAATGTTAAAAATATTTATATAGTAATTCATTGAAAACAGTAATAAATACAGCTCATGTTGACGTAGATAACATTTTCATGAAAAATAACAATCTTGCAAAACAAAACTTAGTTACAAGAATGGCCTCACTTCACATTTTTACAAATCTTTTTGTAATGCCCACTTTCAAGGGAGGTAGCTAGATGCTGGATTCTCATATGTATGTCTGCATTTAATCACTTGTGAAATCACAAATCATGTAGCTTCTGAAAAACTCCTCCCCTACACTTGTAAGACAGAGAAAAACATCACTGATCTCGTCAAGGTTCTCTACAACACCCATGACAGTAAATGCACAGGTCACACTGAGAATGCCCAGTGACTAGAAACTCACTAGTTCCCAAGAAAGCCCATTGCTCACCCAAAACATCACTGGTGATTAGAGAGATCCTCCCTCTGCCACACTACCTTTGCTCTCCCATCAGTATGATGCACTCTTCGTAAAGCCATGCAGAATAAGGAGAATCACTCCTTTAAGGCTAAGACCCTTATATAGTTTATTTTAAGGGTTATTCATAACTTTACAGGGTACTTTTTCCCATGTTCCCTTAAAAACATCTTCAAGGTAATCAACTAAATTATGAATCAATTTATCATGAGTAAGGCCCTCCTGATAGTTTCAAGGGCCTTATGATCTTTTACCAGACACAAATATTCCTACAGTGACTGTTTTCAGATATCAGACTGGCAGAACTAGGAGATGACATAAGGAATGGGACAGCATAATTAAAAGAACACTGAAAACAATCAGTGCAATTTATTTATTCATTATTTTTTTGGTAGATTTTATTTTTAAGCCGCCTCTATACCCAACATAGGGCTCAAACCCACAACCCCCAATATCAAGAGTCTCATGCTCCACTGACTAAGCCAGCCAGGCACCCCTCAATCAGTACAATTTAAAACAGAGACTTCTTGGGGTGCCTGGATGGCTCAGTTGGCTAAGGGTCCAACTCAATTTCGGCTCAGGTCATGATTTCACAGTTTGCAAGATCGAGATCGAGCCCCATCAGGCTCTGCACTGATAGCACCCTCTCACTCTCTCTCTGTCTCAAAATTAAGAAACTTTAAAAAACAAGTAAATAAAACAGAGTTTTCTCTTTCTGCTTAAGGCACAGCCTTCTGATTGCTTTAGACATCCAAGTCTCGTGTTTTAAGTTCCTCCTTTACCATCCTGAAAGTTTCATGTACGTTTCCACATGTGTCTCGTACATACTTTGGGCTTAGTTTTTCACCAAAATTGTCCCCTTGGTCCCTGTTTAGAGATGACGTTGGAGATGACGTCTGCTGGTTTGTCAGAATGGAAAGACAAACTTTGTGGTTGGTTCTGAAACATAGAAACAAGCCTGAAGATATTTCCAAAAAAGCCATCCAGAATGGAGAATAAAGTTTCCCTTCATGTTAACCTAAACTCTGGGGATAAAGAGCAGTGCTCACCCAGATTTAAAGTTTGAGTTTGAAATCTTCTTATATCCACATCAAAATACTTGTCAACACCCCCCCCCAAAATAAAAAATAAAAAAACCTTGCACTGTTGGTGGGAATATAAATTGGTGTAGCCACTGTGCAAAACAGTATGGAGATTCCTCAAAAAATTAAAAATAAAATTACCATATGATCCAGCAATCCCACTTCTGGGTATTTATCCAAATGAAATCAGGATCTCAAAGTGCTATGTGCACCCCAAGTTCACTGCAGCATTCCTCACAATAGCCAAGACATGGAAACAACCTGACTGTCTTCTGATGGATGGATGACTAAAGAAAACGTGGTATATACATACAATGGATGTTATTCATCCAAAAGAAAGCAGGAAATCCTGCCTTTTACAATATGGATGAACCTAGAGGGCATTATGCCAAGTGAAATAAGCCAGACAAAGACAGACACTATTATCTCACTGATATGTGGAATCTAAAAACAAACAAACAAACAAACAAACAAACAAAATGAAAAAACAGTTGAACTCCTAGTTACAGAGACTAGAATGGTGGCTCCTGAGGGCTGAAGAGGAGGGAAAATGGGGGATGTTGGTAAAAGAACAGAAGCCTTCAGTTATAAGTTGTGGGGAGCTAAGGCACAGCATGGTGACTACAGTTGATAATACTGTATTGTATACTCGAAAGTTGCTAAAAGAATAGATCTTATGTAAGCATTTTTACCACACACACATACACAAAACAGGTAACCAGGTGAGGTGACAGGGGTGTTAATTAACCTTATTGTAGTAATCATTTTAAAATAGGAACGTACATCGGGGCACTTGGCTGGCTCAGTAGATTGAGCATCCAACTCTTGATTTAGGCTGTCAGCACAGAGCCCACTTTGGATCCTCTGTCCCCCTCTCTTTCTGCCCCGCCCCCATGCATGTGCACTCTCTCTCTCCCTCAAAAACAAATAAACATTAAATTTTAAAAAGAAATAAAAATATCAGCAAATGGCTTTCAGGTAGATTCAATTCATTTTGATTTCCCTTTTCTTTCCTTTTTCTCTTATCATTTATTATTCCCCAGTTTTATTGACATAATGGACAAATAAAATTGCAGTATATAAGTTTACAACATGATGATTTTTTTATAACCATATATTTACTTTCTTGTGTTTTTTTCAGCTTTACAAAGGTATCATTGAAAAATAAAATTGTAAGATAAAGTGTACATTGTGATGAGTTCATATATGTACATACACTTTTTAAAAATATTTAGGTGCACCTGGGTGGCTCAGTGAAGCATCTGACTTTGGCTCAGGTCATAATCTCACCGTTCCTGGGTTCAAGCCCCGTATTGGACTCTGTGCTCACGACTCAGAGCCTGGAGCCTGCTTCAGAGTCTGTCTCCCTCTCTCTCTGCCCCTCCTCCACTCATGCTCTGTCTCTCTCTCTCTCTGTTTTTAATGTTTATTTATTAATTTTGAGAGAGAAAAAGGGTGGGGGCAGAAAAAGAGGGAGACAGAGAATCTCAAGCAGGCTCTGCACTGTCAGCACAGAGCCCAGTGCAGGGCTGGAACTCATGAACCACGAGATCATGACCTGAGCTGAAGTAGGACACTTAACTGACTGAGCCCCCCAGGTGCTCCCAATTTTTAATGTCCTAATTCAGAAGGATCCATTCAGAATACATACTTCTATTTCATTACAGAATTTATAGACTACAACATTGTTCCCTTAAAAAACCTAAATTAATATCACACAGTTCAGGGAATCCATTCAGCTATTTCTTATCTTCTTTCACTGTATAATAAAGTGCATGATTAGTATTTTACCTTTAATACTAACAGCTAACACTTATTGAGCACTCACTATATCAAGGAGTGTATTAAGTGTTTTCAACTTTAGCTCATTATTAATTACTAATTAATCCTAATAACCTAATCCTAATCCTAATAACCATTAATCCATTATTAATCCTAATAACCCTACTAAGCACTCTTGGTATACCCATTTTACAGATGAGAAAACAAAGTTTAGAACACAAACAGCTAAGGTCCCAGAACTACAAATGGCAGAAAAGGAACCGCAAGCAATGGCCTATGAAATGCCGAAGCTCAACCTCTGAATCAATGCCCTTGTAAAAATCTAGTAGCATGACAAACCTTGAATACTTGTGGATTGGAATGATGATTTTTTCACAGTGTGATCTCGGAAAGGATGAATGGGGAACTGCCTGACAACACCAAATCCCCTAAACATAGAGAGCCTTTGACTTTTCACCACATCCACACTGCATAAGACTTGAAATGATCTTCCAGGCATCAGGGAAAGTATTCACTTCGGTGGTAATTGAAGATATTTGAAAACTCACAAAATGAGGAAATAAACAGCAAAAACTTGATTTGACTGCGTAAGAGTGCACGTAATTTAAATAATTAAAGTCATTTGTGTACCGCCATCTACATTTATTGTACACGAAATCAGATTGCTCAGATTCTGTGCGTTTATTGTATATGTTCTATTTTATAGCAACAAGTTCTTCCCATTGGACCTCTCAGACCACATCCGAGTGCAGGAAGTGGCACAGGAGGGGCTGGGGCGCCATCCTCACCTCAGTCTGAAACCTGCTGTGCCATTTATTGGCTGTGTGGCCTTGGACAAGGTACATAAATTCTCTAGCCTCAGTTTTCTCACCTGTAAAATGAGGTTAAAAAAAAAAAATGAAGGACACGTCTTAAGTATAGGATTTAGTACACGAAAAGCACATGGTGTTTTGCTATTATTTATGTCATTATAATAAATAATAAGCATGGCTATCTGATCAATTTTAAAAACTTGAAACAGTTTTGTTTTCTAGAGGAAAGCATTGTCCTCACTTCCCTCCATTCTGCTGCTGTGTTTCTAACTTATAGTTTTACCTCCTCACTGTGCCATGCCCCACACCCCCACCCCCATGCTGGGACTTCTACATCCTTCAGCAAATACAATGACTTGCTAAGAGAAGAAGAGAAGAGAAGAAGAATGAGAATAAAAGCTAGAGGCTATTTTTAAGTTTATAAAACAAGCTCCACTGACACATAGCAGAAATAGATCTGTCATTTTGAACAGAGAAGGGACCATTCTTCGCCAAACTTCCTGGAGCAAAAGGGCAAAACATTTGCAGGAATGAGGCCGCCAGGGATGCTGGAGAGCAGACCTGTCCACTGCACAGGCAACGCTCCTATCTAGTCACACAGAAATACCCAGCATCCACACACAACACTGATGGCACCGCCAGACATCCAAGACATCTAAACTAGGAACAGGTGAACCCAGAGGCATATTCTACGGGATTTTCAAAGGCTGAACAGACAGAACCAAGAGATGGTGCTCCAGGGCTTGATACTGGTCTTAAAATACGGTATTAAACATGTATAACTTGGAGATAACAGACACCTTCAGCAAAATGTACATGAACAAATTAAGTGCTCAGTAATCTTTGGGAAACTCTAATATCTGATACTTGTTTTATTAAAGGGAAGGAGAAAGTAGGTCACAGGATCTCAGCTTAGAAAGGAGAGTGGGCTGGGGCACCTGGGTGGCTCAGTCAGTTGAGCATCCGACTTTGGCTCAGGTCATGATCTCACAGTTCGTGAGTTTGAGCCCCACAATGGGCTCGTTGCTGTCAGTGCAGAGCCCATTTCGGATCTTCTGTCCTCCCCCCCGTCTCTGCCCCTTCCCCACTTGCACTCTCTATCTCTCAAAACTAAATAAATCTTGAAGAAAGGAGAGTGGGCTGAGCATCTGAGCCTGTTGAGGAAAGAGAGAATGCTTCTGGTGGCTGGAGGGCAGAGAAGCAGGGAATCCTCCCAGGAGCCTGTACTGCGGTCTTCATGAGGCTGTCATTTGTGTTTAGAAGAGTACTTATTATGTTTGAGACTTATTATATAAGGAGAATATTGTCAACGGACCAACTTCTAATGGGCAGGTAGTTGGCAAAACACTTATTATTGACTCACTGCTTGTTCCTGGGAACGCTATTTAATCTTCATCACTTTATCTGTCAATAAAATATGGGGAAAACGATGGCCTCACCCTGCATTTTAGAGATAGGAGAGCTGCACAAGAGGGCCACTGTCCATCAGGAGAGCCGCCACTCAAGCACGGA
This sequence comes from Panthera uncia, assembly GCF_023721935.1. Taxonomy (NCBI): domain Eukaryota; kingdom Metazoa; phylum Chordata; class Mammalia; order Carnivora; family Felidae; genus Panthera; species Panthera uncia. The sequence continues at coordinate 22,411,026 of NC_064813.1, forward strand.
TAAATTCTTTGGCATCCGTGATGAAAAACTCAGCTGTGCCACAGCTGCCTGTGGGGGAGGGAGGGGCAGGTGGTGGAATCTCATGTGGAAACTCGAAAAGTAAAAAGGAAGAAGAATGGGAGAGTGCTCAGTGGCCTGAGGTATCAACAGAATTTGAGACAAATGATGAAAAATAAGAGAAAATATAAGACACAGATGGAAGCACAGCACAATACCCAAATAATAAAGAAGAAAACATCCCCACTGAGTTTTGCAATCCAAAGGCATAAATAAAAATGACAGTCAATGAAAATTGGGAAGGAAGGTTGAAGGGGGAGGGGGGTTTAAAGTAAAAAAGACAATGTTAAGAAAATCTTAGAAGCTTATTCCAAAAATAAAACCAGGCAGAATTAAAGAGGAACAAAAAGCAAAACCATCATGAGTATGGATGATGTCCTTTTGGGGTCTTTCTTGTTCATTAACCTTTAATTCCTTCTCTTTAAATAAATGATTTCAAGTTACTGCCCATTTCTCCTGGCTTTTAAAAATTGCCTCACAGAGCCATGAAGCCAGTATTTGTTTTAATGGTAAGTATAAATTGTCTAACTGAAGGATGGTGGCTCATGAGGAGTCAAAGAAAGCAATAACCCAGGAATCTGAGTGTACCTATGTTTACCCAGCGTCATGCAGGGAGAGAGACACTGGGACTCATTTCTATCTGGACTTTTTTTTTTAATGTTTATATATATTTTTGAGAGAGAGAGACAAAGTGCGAGCAGGGGAGAGGCTTAGAGAGAGGGAGACACAGAATCCGAAGCAGGCTCCAGGCTCCGAGCTGTCAGCACAGAGCCCAACACGGGACTGTAACTCATGAACTGCAAGATCATGACCTGAGCCCGAGTCAGAAACTTAACTGACTAAGCCACCCAGGCGCCCTTCATTTCTATCTGGACTTTAAATCCTGGCCTCAGGAGCTCACCCTAAGCGAATCCGTGAACTGGATTTTTTTTTTTTTTTTTAATGTGTAAAATTGAATAGAAGATCCTGAACCCAATGAAAGGGAACAGAAACAAAGTAACCTTTGCATCTCTCCATGGCTGTGTTGTAACTCGCCCTGTGCTGTGCTACAGCTGCCTACGCAGTGTCCTTGTGTAGCTGTTCCCGGCCAGGCCCTATCACAGACCCCGAATGGATCAGGAATTTCTTCTACCCCTAAGTGGTATTACTCAGTTACGACGAGGGGAAACAAATGACTTAGTGATGTTGTTTTGTTAAATCACACTCTAGGCAAACTAATAAACTAAATTTATTACACAATTAGCTATAAATATCTCAACTAATAACCAATATGGTATACATTTTAGTTCTGACCACCCAGCTTTCTGGCCACTGGTAGCCTCGGAGCATCTCATATCTACTGTCTTCAGGGTATTTATGTCTTTATCTGTTTTCTGATTCTGGATACTATTCACATGTATATGTACACTCACATGTATGTGTATAGTAACATACAACACACACACACAACCTGTGTCCATCTACAGGCTTCTTCCAGATGACCACTGAATTTACTTAATAACCAGTTATTAAATTATGAGGGTTTACTCCCCTAGCTGAAAAAGTGTTTCCTACTATCCTTTATCCCCCAGTGCTGGTCTGTAGCATACACAGAAAAAACTACAAGGGATCAAGTTAAAAATGCAGATTCCTGGGACCCACCTCTAAAGATCCAGATTCAATAGCTCCGGGGTAAGGCCCAGAAATATGTATTTTTTAACATATTTCTTCTTTGGAGACAAGAATGGACAAGAGAATAGTTAATATGGCGTGACTGTAACCAGTACAAACTGCCTGAGCTCCAATACCAACTCCCACTTTTGCTCTGTGTTGAGCAAGTTACTTTCTCTCTCTGTCTGCCTTATATGCCCACACTGGGGGTAAGGGTAGTATCTGAGGCACTATCCTGAGGATTAAGTGAGTTAACACCTGTTAATCCTCGAAGGAGTACTGAGTTCTCAAAAACTTATTTTTGAGAACTTAATTATTTCTTGCTTTATGCACATTTGTATATTGTTTTTGGAGTTTGGGGATTTTTTGTTTTCAAATAAGTATGTAACTATTTTTGCAATTAAAAAAAAACTAACCTTCCTTCCCCCTGGGGAATGGGGGGGGATGGGGTTGGGAATGGGTGTGAACACCCCTAGGCCGCAGGAATGGCAGCACCCCCCTCCCCTGTGCATTTATACATGAGCTGTGTTGTGCAGACCTCAGGCCCACCCCCATCCCATGCTCCTTCTGATGCTAACCCCTGCAAGCTTCCACTCTCAAAGTGGCCCTTCCTCTTAGACTCTTGCTCCTTCAGGGCAGGCCTCCTCCTGGGAAATTGGGCAATGCCACCATAACTGCCTGGCCACAAGGCCACTTCACTGTGCCTTTCTTCTTCCCTTTTATACACTGAGCCACCCTATTCCCTAGGCTCCTGTCCTGCCACCTCACCCCATTTGCTCTATCACAGACCCCTGTGCCTTTCCTTTGCATTACTTAGCACAAGTTCTTTTTTTAATGTTTATTTATTTATTTATTTTGAGAGAGAAAGAGAGTGGGGGGGGGAGGGGCAGAGAGAGAGGGAGAGAGAGAGACTCCCAAGCAGGCTCTGTGCTGTCAACACCCCAACACAAGTCCTAATTATATATGAGTTTACTAAGTGATGGAGGCAGGTGTCTACTTGGGTTGTTGCTGTATTTTAGCTTCTAACACTGTTCTTGGCACACAGATGGCACTCAATAACACATTCTAAGTGGATAGATGAGGAAATGGCTACCCGCAACCACCAGGCCACTCTGCACTGCCTAACCCCACTGACTGTTGCAGACAACTCACTCATGGTCAGGTGCAGCCTGTATGGGGGGGCTGGGGGGAGGGGAGGGTATTGTCCCTATGGCTTGGCGTAGAGGAGAAATTCACTTAGCAGTTGAGTGCCCCCAGAAAGACTACTCCCCTAGGAAACAAAGCAGTTACTTCTCGGGATGGTTCCTGTGCTGCCACAGGACACAGTTGCAGAACTGTCCCTCCCAGGACTGCAATAGGAAAAAAATTACCACTCTTCAAACAGAACCCCTTCTCTTCAACTACCACCTTCCTATTAGAAACACCTTTGGGCATTTTAAACCCTCCTCTCCTTCTTGCCCACCCCCCATGCAGACAGACCCTGCCTGAGAGCCCAGTAGACCAGCTCTCCTACTCCTCTGTGATGGCAGGTCTTCTTCAGATAAAATGAAATGGCAACATGTGGGGTGCCTGGATGGCTCAGTCGGTTTAGGCTTCCGACTTTGGCTCAGGTCATGATCTAACAGTTCTGTGCCGACAGCTCAGAGCCTGGAGCCTGCTTCAGATTCTGTGTCTCCCTCTGTCTCTGCCCCTCCCCTGTTCTCTCTCTCTCTCTCTCTCTCTCTCTCTCAAAAATAATCATTAAAAGCAATAAAATGGCCATATGTTTCAATTAATTTTAAAAGGTTTCTGTGATTTGGGGGCCCCTGGGTGGCTCAGTCGGTTAAGCATCTGAGTCTTGGGTTTAGGCTGAGGTCACAATCTCGTGGTTCGTGAGTTTAAACCCCACATCGAGCTCTGTGCTGACAGAGCAGAGTCTGCTTGGGTTTCTCTCTCTCTCCCTCTTTCTCTGTCCCTTCCGCACTCTCTCTCTCTCTCTCAAAATAAATAAATAAACTTAAAAAAAAAAAAAAAAAAAACGGGCATCTGGGTGGCTTAGTCAGTTAATCATCCAACTTCGGCTCAGGTCATGATCTCACAAGCCCCGCCTCAGGCTCTGTGCTGAGAACTCAGAGCCTGGAGCCTGCTCTGGATTCTGTGTCCCCCTCTCTCTCCCCCTCCCCTGCTTGCGCTCTCTCTCTCTCAAAAATAAATAAACGTTAAACATAATTTTTAATTAAAAAAAGGCTTCTGTGATTTGTAGTGATTTCTAATAAACTGCTGTTTATTAGAAAAAGCAATAAATGTTTTTTTCTAACCAAAATAACCCACACATAATTAGTTTTGAACTTCTTGAATGAGACGTGCTAAAATAAATAGAATCTTTCATGCTAATATAGCAGTGAAAGTGAAATGCTCCAAACTCCAATCTATTAAAATGTAGGTATTTTATCCAGGTCCTGCTCTAGATCTTTATTTTCTAGATCTCCTTTATTTTCATCATCCAGAAACATACTCTTAATATCTAGTAGAAGATGTAGAAGGTTGGCATGAATTCTTCTGACTTATTTTATCATCTGTGACATGGTTGCTTCTTCACGTATTACATTTTATGCTCAAAAATATTGAGTTCACTTTTGAGTTTCCCTATTTGGGCCTCAGATTTTTGCATACTTTCTCACATGGAGAAAAACGAACAATTCAAATCTGTGCTTGCTTGCAGGTTATTTGGATCCTGAGAATTGTATTTGCTTCTCTTTAATCCTCCCTTATTAAGTACACTTCTAAGAAATGACTTCATACATACCGCACCCTTTAAAGTGGAGGCTTCCACTGGAGCAGTGATTAAAAAACCCCGCGCTGCTTTGCATAATGCCACCGGAGCCCTTACATTAGAAAGAAGATAGGTATCTGCTGGTGCCTCTTATCCCATCAGTTCCCAAAGTCACAAAGCCTGACCTACATGTCGTAGGCTCTATATAAAAGCAGGAAAAGTCACTGCCGTGGAATTTTCTGCATTTATTTCATGTCCATTTAAACTGTTGTAAACTTTGCTTCTCTACTTACAAAGCAGCCGACCACCACTACAGGGGATGCCCAGGGCTCTGGAACTCAGACCAAGATCACTCTACCCTCCTTTGTTCCTTCTACACCTGTAGAGACCATCTTAGCAATGATGCTTCAGCGTGAAGTCACCCCTTCTCCCCCTTACCCCTTTCCTCCAATATTAATCCGTCTTTTTTTTTTTAATCTGAGGGAATTTGTGTGGCACTTGCTCCAAAAAAGTCTGGCAGAACAAGGATGTCAACCTGGATTAAGTACATATTTGAGCAAACGCAAGCTATACAATGTTTAATTTCTTTTACCCAATTTTAGCTAGGAAAAATACAGTAGAGAAAGGATACAAAGAGGAATTAACACAAAGAATGAAGATTATACAGACTTGTTTGCCAGAATTCCATGGTTCCTTATTTTTTCCCTTAACTCTGGCCACTTCTTCCCAAATATTCTTCAGTGGCACCTCCTCAGCCATTTGACTACTTTTTTTAAATGTATGTTTTTAACAGCTAAGGCTGTTGAGACATAATTTACATACCATAAACTTCACATTTTAAGTGTCTACTTCAGTGATTTTTTTTTTTTAAGTAAATTTAAAGTCACACAACCACACTCCTACAATCCAATTTTGGAACATTTCCATCACTTTAAAAAGGTCCCTTGTGTAGTGTTTCTTTGACTTCTTAGCCAGGAGCTTAGTCTTTGGACCATTGCTCTTTTATACTCCCATCCTAGATGATCTCATCTGGTCTTCACATTTTAAATATCAGATGTATACCGATGACTCCCAAATCTATGTCCCCACCCTGAACCTCTCCCCTAAACTCCAGACTCAGCTCCTCTTACATGTCTAATAGGCATCTCAAACTCAGCATGCTCAAAACTGAGTTTTGATCTTTCATTAAAACTGCTCCTCCCACAACCCTAACCAGTTAACAGAAACTCTTTCTTCCAATTGCCCATGCCAAAACCCTGGGAGTCATCCTGACTCCTCTCTTCACACCCCAACACCCAATCCACCAAGAAATCCTATTGGCCCTCCCTGTAAAATAGAACCAGAATCCAGCTACTTCTCATGGCGACACTGCAGGCAGCTGGGTCCAAGCCACCGCTGGATTATTGCCACAGCCCCATTACTGCTCTCCTGCTCCTGCACTTACTTCCTACTTTTAATCCTCAACACAGGAGCCAGAGCGATTCTTTTAAATGTTAAGGCAGACTATGTCCCAACCCCACTCAAAATGCTGCAATGGCTTCCCATGTCACACAGAACAAAAGCCAGTATCCTGACCGTGGCTCACTGCCCCTCATAAGCACTCCCCAGGAGCACTTACGGTTCCCACAAGACTTCAACTCCTAGTGCTATTCCCCATGTTCATTCTCCTTCAGCTTCACTGGCCTCCTTGTTCTTTCTCACTCACATCTGGCTCAGAACCTTGGCACTGACTGTTCCTTCTGTCCATAAGACTCTTCCCCAATAAAACTTTTTGCCTGATTTCTTTATTTCCTGTGTTTCCTCAAGTCTTACTTCTCAGTGAGGCCTATCTACATCACCCTACTTAATACCGTAAAGTTTCCCCTGCACTCACAATCCCCCTTACCTTATTCTACTTTTCCTTGTTGCATGGAATTTTCCACTCTGTAAGTTGACAAGCTGCCCTTAAATTTAATAGGAAAAAGCAAGGGCAAAGGAGAGTCCCTACCAGATATAAAACTTACTACAAAGCTACAGTCATAAAAGGGTATAGCAATGGTACAGAGATGGAAATGGGACCAATCAAATAGGATAAATGGCCCAGAAATAAACCCATGTCTACATGGGAATTTGGGATATGACACATTAGCATCACAAATCATTGAAAAAGAAAAGATTATTTAATAACTTGTGCCAGAAAAATTGGCTTTCTATTTGGAAACAGATAAAATTACATGCCTATTTTACATCATACACAAAGTAAATTCCAGAGGGATTAAGGGGCTATACACAAAAAGAAAAACTTTCAAACCTTAGAATAAAATATAAGAAAATATATCTATGACATCCTGGTAGGGAAGGTTTTCTCAACATGAGAAAAAATGCACAACCATAACAAAATTAAAAGACAACCTATGGAATGGGACAGGATATTTGTGAATGACATATCTGATAAAGTGTTAGTATCCAAAATATATAAAGAACTTACAGGGGTGCCTGGGTGGTTCAGTCAGTTGAGCGACCAACTCTTGATTTTGGCTTGGGTTATGATCCCAGGGTCATGGGATTGAGCCCCAAATTGGACTACATGCTGAGCGTGAAGCCTGCTGGAGATTCTCTCTCTCTCTCTCTCTCTCTCTCTCCCTCCCTCTCTCTCTCCCTCTCTTTCTCTCTCTCTCTCTTTCCCTCTGTCCTTCTCCCTTGCTCACATGCTCTCTCTAAAAAAATAATTAAAAAAATAAAATAAAATAAATGAAACTTATAAAACTGAACACTCAAAAAACAATAATCCAATTAAAAGATGGGCAGAAGACATAAACAGACATTTTTCTACAGAAGACATATAGACAGCCAACAGACACATGAAAAGATGTTCATCATCACTTATCATTAGGGAAATGCAAATCAAAACTAAAATGAGCATCACCTCACACCTGTCAGAATGTTTAAAATCAAAACACAAGAAAAAACAAGTGTTGGCAAGGATGTGGAGAAAAGGGAACACTTATGCACTGTTGGTGGGAATGCAAATTGGTGCAGCTACTCTGGAAAACAGAATGGAGTTTCCTCAAAAAGTTGAAAATAGAAGTACCCTACAATCCAGTAATTGCTCTACTGGGTATTTACCCAAAGAACAGAAGAGCACTAATTCAAAGGGATACATGCACCCCTAAGTTTATAGCAGCATTATTTACAATAGTAAGACATGGAAACAGCCCAAGTGTCCATTGATTGATGAATACAGAAGGAAGAGATGGTACAGATATATGCAATAGAATGTTACTCAGCCATAAAAAAGAATGAAATCTTGCCACTTTCAGGGACAGGAATAGAGTTATAGACTATAATGCTGAGAAAAATAAGAGAAAGACAAATACCATATCACTCATATGTGGAATTTAAGAAACAAAGCAAATGGGCAAAGGGAAAAACAATGTGAGAGAGACAAAGCAAGAAACAGTCTCTTAATAATAGAGAACAAACTGATGGCTATCAGAGGGGAAGTGGGTAGCAGGATGGGTGAAATAGGTGATGGGGATTAAGGAGGCCACTTGTAGTGAAAAGCATGGGGTGATGTATGGAAGCATTGAATTACTAGATTGTACACCTGAGACTAATCTAACACTGCATGTTAACTAACTGGAACTAAAATAAAAGCTTAAAATAAAATTTAAAAAAGGGAGAAAATGCACAACCTTAAAGCAAAATACTGAAATGTTTGATTATATTAACATTAAAAAGCACCTGCATAGCAGAAAACATGATAAATCAAGTTAAAAGATATGTCACAATCAAAAAGATGATATATATAATTGAAAAAGGATGGGTTTCCAGTATTTATATATTTTTAACTACCACTAATAAAATAATCCAATGGAAACATTTTTAATATTTAAAATAAAATTTAAATGTTGAAATATATGAATAGGCAATTAATTTACAGAAGAGGAAATTTATCTGGCCAGTGTACATATGAACTATGTTCAGTATTACTAAATGATATGCAATTAAAATGACAGCACTCTTCAACTGGCTCCACAAAAAATAAAAATATTTCTTATAACAGAAAGTGTAACTCATAAGGATGTAGGAAGAAATGAAACTTACACATCCTGATGGGGTATGTAAATTGGTCTAACTACTTTGGAGAAATATTTGGCAATATCCAATAAAGCTGAAAAGTTATGTATGGTACAACCTAATAGGTTCATTTTTAGAAATATACGTGGAGGGGCACCTGGGTGGCCCAGTCTGTTAAGCATCCAACTCTTGATTTCAGCTCAAGTCATGATCTCACACTCTTAAAATAAAAGCCCACATCAGGCTCCATGCTGTATGAAGCCTGCTTGGGATTCTCTCTCCCTCTCTCTGCCTCTCACCCAGTCTCTCTTTCAAAATAAATAAACATTAAAAAAAAAAAATATATATATATATATATATATATATACCTGGAGAAACTCTCATATATACACACAAAATTGCATACAGGTATGTTCATTGCAGCTTTGCTTGTGATTGCAAAAAATAATGGGAAATAATTTAAATGGCCACCAACAAGAGAATGTATAAATTATGATATCATATACATTAAATTCATTATAACAGTAAATTTCAAAAACATCATTGTGAATTTTTTTAAAAAGCAATGTGAAAAGTCGTATATTGAATAGAATATCTATGTACTAATTTTTATAATAATACAAAATATTACTTACAAATATAAACACATCTAGTAAAAACGTAAGACACATACATGGAAAAAATACATATGCTATGTAGCCGATCACAGAAAAGACACAGTCTTCCTCCCCTCCTGACATCCATTCCCCCTTACAATATTTACCACTACTTCTACCAAGAAGCAAAGTCTATTTTCCCATCTCTTCAATCTGGTGTTTTGTGACATTCATTTTCACCAACAGAATGCAATGGAAGCAATGTTTTGCCAGAGACCCTACACATTTCCATTCTATTTTCCCTTTTAGAATCTTTCTGCTACCTTGTGAATAAGGCTGAGTTGGCTTAATCAATGATGAGCAACCCATGGCCAGCCAATCCCATCACTTCAGCCTACAATCAGCTAACCTCCAAACACATGATAAAGGCCACACCATCACAAGCCAGCTCCCTGCTGACCTGCCAGTTGACCACAGACACATGAGCAAGCCTCCCTAATATGAGAGCCCTATCTCATATCAGTAGAACCACCCAGCTGATGTGTAGACTCATGATCAATAATAACTGGCTGTTGTTTTAAGCCACTGTTTGGAGTGACTTTTACACACAGCAATAGCTGAGTGATGCCTATCCCACTTTCAGAACAATGACTTCTAAGGAGAGAGGGAAGGGAAGAGTATTAAGGGGACACAGACACATCTACCTTTCACACTTAATTTGTTTAAGGATTTAAAAGTCCTCAAATCCTGTGGTAAATCTGGATTGAAGGAACTTGAGAGTCTGTTATATTATTTCCAGAATAACTCTGAATACTTGAAATGTTGCCTAATTTGTTTAAAGAAGCATGTTAATATTCTTTCAATTTTTGACATATTCATATTAATATACTGGAGCAAGACAGAACTTAAAAAATTGGTTCATCACTGGGGTCTCACGTAGACTGGATACACAGAAACTTGGAGATAGTAAGCCTTGACTTAACGTTCCCGACCTCACGAGACACTGTGACTCAGACTGACTAAATATTGTGTCACACCTCATTCTGTGGTAACATATAAACAAGAGCTGAGAGAAAAATATCAAACCCTCAACCAGAACTCAAGAAACACATTTTCTTTCATGAAAAAAATCGATTTTTAAGAGAAAACAAAGACAAAAATGTTGTTATCAAATATATTCTTTGATTTTCAGATTAGTCCCAGGATCAGCACTGAGTCAAGCTAACCTTTGCACGTTCAATATTAAAGTAGAAGAGTAGCTGTACACTTTTGAGATATATTTTCATCAAAGATTGAGACAAAAATGAGTTTCTATTTGATCTTCATTTTACAAAAAAAATTAATTTAACTGTTCATCCCCATTCAGCCATGCTCCTTTTATTAAAATAGACTTCTTTCTTCCTCCCTTCCTTCCTTCCTTCTTTCTGCTTTCTTTCTTTCTTTCTTTCTTTCTTTCTTTCTTTCTTTCTTTCCTTCCCTTCCTTTCCCTTCCCTCCCTTCCCTCCCTTCCCTTCCCTTCCCTTCCCTTCCCTTCCCTTCCCTTCCCTTTCCTGTTCCCTGCTAGAATGTAAGCTTCACAAAGACAGGCATATTTGTTGGATCACAGTGGGGATGGTGGTGGTGAAGATTAAGGAATGCATGTAGAGCACACAATTGACCAGGGGCATTGCTTAACTAAAAGGAAGTTTGAGTTCACCTATAGCCAGTGTGAGTATCTGGGAGATTTGAACTTTTGCACTGACTCTTCTCAGATGTAAATTTTTGAAAACATTTGAATAAAGCTGATTATCAGAAAAAATAGGGTTGTTTACTTCAATTTTGTTGCAATATAATTTCAAGATTACAAAAACTCATACTGTAAGAGGACTGAGAGAAGAACTTCTAAACAATCTATACAAAACTAGTTCTAGCCACTGTGTGTCAATTATGTGCAAATAAAAAATTAAAATAAAAAAATTAAAATTTTTACTACTACTTAAAAACAAAAACAAAAACTGAACCTATCTGTAAATCCCAAGTCCCTAGTGCAACCTGCTGAAAATGTTCCACCAGTCCTTAAATGCCAAGAGATTTCTAAGAAGCCTGTAGCTCTGATTTTGATAGGATCCATTCACCTTAAACCTTACAATCTAAGTAAAGGAAGGAACCAGTCTACATCTAACACATTGGGTGAAAACATAGCAAGCAATGACCAATCTCTCTGCCTGACATTTAGACCCAGGAATACAAACACTTCCTTTACATGAAAAGTAGTGGAAAGAGTGGAACCAACATCATTCCAGGTGGCAAAAGATGAGAAGAGGCATTTGTGGCCAAAAGACAAGGTCAGGGAGGGGATTTGGAAGAGCCTGATGTGAGACAAACAGTCAAAACAAAATAGGAAGTATATGCTCTGAAACAAGTCAAGTCACTTATGAGCCAGGCCAGCAGAATAAATCAAGGCTACACAGAGCTGAAAATGAGTCAATCTCATTTATAAACAGTTGTAAGGCTAACCCTTTCCAATTTAGTTATCTATTAAATGTACTAAAGGCCCTTTTTTCTTTCTGCTGCTTCTGTCCATAAGTGATTATGATAGTTTGGTATCAGCTTTTTAGGTTTAATTTCTAATAAAGAATGACTATAGAGCTTCAAAAATAGTCAAGCTGAAGGCCAATATGGCAGAGTAAACCAACTAGCACAATCACCTATCTCAGTATCTGAGAAAGCTCAGATAAAAATCAAAAATATGTATCAATAATTAAAATATGAATAGTGCTTACAATGCACCTGGCATTATTCTAAGGGCATTATACATGTTAACTCACTTGATAGTACATCTTTTTGAAAACCAACACTATTATCATCCCCACTTACAGATGTAGAAACTGAAGCTCAGGTAGACCTGAGATTTAATCCCAACCAGTCTAAATCCAAAGCTTGTGTCTTTAGCTACCATACCACTCTGCTCTCAAACAAAATAGGCACATAAGCAATGTGAAAAGGAAGAAGAAAAAAAGCCGTCCGTTACCAAACAAGGAGAGGGTCTAAGCTTATGCCATAAACTTTGAAAAGAGAAATCTTGGGGCACCTGGGTGGCTCAGTAGATTAAGCCTCCGACTTCGGCTCAGGTCATGATCTTGCACACACCCTGAAAGTGAGTTTGAGCCCCGCGTCAGGTTCTGTGCTGACAGCTCAGAGCCTAGAGCCTGCTTCCCATTCTGTGTCTCCCTCTCCCTCTCTCTCTCTCGGCACCTCCCCTGCTCACACTCTGTCTCTCTCAAAAATAAATAAACATCAAAAAAAAAAAAAATAAAGAAAGAAAGGAAAAGAAAAATCTAAAAAAATAGGAATAAAAGAAATTGAGTGTCTACTAATCCTGTTCCTAGTCCCCAGAAGCAATATTGAATTAATACTTTGAGTCAGAAAAATCCAGAAAAGTCTTGCCAACACCTCTCTCCTCTCTCCCCAACCCACCCCATCCCCAAAATTTAGAGACATGTGAACCAATGGAGTGCACAGGTAATTTCAGGAGGAGTTAACACTTCAGGCTTTACCATTTTCCAGGACTCCGTGAAGAACTGGAAAATAAACTAAAGATTGAGAGAATCTGTCCAGGAATAAAATGCACTCCCAACCAGTCTGACTGATCTTTAGTATAGAAAATTTATCAAAATCTCAGATGAGAGAATGGGGCTCAGGTCTTCCAATAGACTGCATGTAGTTCTAATCTCATTAGGCAGCTCATAAACCATGCTCTGAATGGAGGAGAAACAAATCTCAGATGAGGTAGAAAGTGTCCAGAAGAATGCACCTACATTAGAGCAAACTAAAGTTCAGTCCACGTTAAAAATGAGAAAGATAGAAATTAATGACTTAGCAACGGCAAACACATAGGCACACACAGAGCATAAAATAAGATTAAAAATAATATGTAGACTTAAGAAAACTAATTGAGCACCAAAACCACACCACTGGAGTAGAAGTCTACAAACTATGACCCTTGGAAGAAATCTAGGACATCACTGATTTTTATTAAATGTTATTGGAACATGTGTTGTCTGTGGTTGCTTTTGCACTACAACAGTCGAGTCGAGTAATTACAACAGAAATCATATGGCCTACGAAGCCTCAAATATTGATTTGTGCAAAAAAGTCTGCAAACACCTCCACTAGAAAATTAATCATACACAAGTTGGCCCGCCTGTCCTGGGCTCTTCTACCCCACCTCTGTGCTTCCACTTTCTGGTTACATCCTGAAATTGAATGCACACTAGCATAAATGCAGTATGAGTTGGTGGCTCACCCTTTGGGCTTCAAACCCAGCCCCCAAGAACTACCACATTATCACATGCCTTGAAAAATGTACACTTCACACCCCCAACTCAAGCCAAGCATCTTTGGTAATATATAATTGTAACATCCAACACTTATTTACCATGTGCTAAATACTATTGTGCTTTCATAAAACAGAAAAAAAAAATGGTAGAGGTGGAATACAAATAAATAAAATTTAGGCAATATGACCTCAGTGAATAATACTCCCTACTGCATAACAATCCTCCTTTACAGATCAATCTAAAAATGAGAAAATGAGAAAAGAGAAAAAGCAGGATCCAAGTTGACAACACTTTATTCTCCTCCTTTAAACATGTTTTATTGGAAGCATCTTCATAGTAAGCATTTTAGTGACTTATTTACATTATTAATGTTCAGAAACAAATCAGGCCGCAATTCTGATTATTGAAGATTTAGAGTTCTCTCACAAGTTTACAAAGTACAGTGCAAAATTATGTGTTATTACTTTAAGCTCGGCTAGGAATAAATAGAAAGCACATTTTATTCTCATTGGCCACTGAACTAGAATTTACAACTTTGAGGAAAATATCCCACTGGACTAGCCTATTACTATCTCTTCAAATCCCCAATGCAAGCTTTCACATCTCCCCTGGGTGTTTCTTATTACTGAACAGATCTTAAGTTTACTTATTTGAAAATAATTATAAAGTCTTGTATAGAAAGTGATTTTTGTTCAGAAATAAAATTTCTCAACATGTACATACCTCATTGTAATATCATCACTATTTTGTATATTCTCTATGCTCACTACAATTCAATTTTAATTACATTCAAGCACCCAAGATATGTCAGAACATACTTAGGCATTGTTAGCTTATCAAACATTTTATCATTTATTCTTCAAATATTTATTCAACCCAAACCATGCTCTACAGGCACTGTGCGGGGTACCAGAGACACTAATGAATAAGCCCCAGGATTTTTGGAATTAAAGTCATGACTACAGATGAGCTCCTCTGAGATGGATATATAAAACAGGAGTGGAAAAAAGATTTTCCTCTCATATGTGAACTCTGATAGTTTGGTGGTTTCCTAAAGCATTTTTGAGAATTCTTAGGATAGCATCAGAGATGAGAGAAAATTGCCAAAATCAATTAGCAGTGTCTTCTATGGACACATGTAATTTGGTTCATTTTGTATGTTCATGATTTCTTGTTGTATTATAAAAAAAAGGACCAAGTAAGAAATACTGGATATCAATGTTTATGATATGAGTGAAGGAAAGAAATAAGCAGCAGCAACCTATTCCACAGCAACAGCAACATCACAGAAGCAAATAGGAAGAGGGTTTTTAGGAGGAAGTAGACAATCGTGTCAAACGTCATATTCCTTGAAGAAGAAAGTTGGCAAATTGCAACTCATTGGTGACTTTCCTGAAAACAGTTTCAGAAGAGTAAAGAAGTAGAAACTTAAGTACAGAGGCTAAAGAAATAAGGTAGTGGATACAATCTACATTTTTCTAGAAATTTCAGATTCCTCACACTTTACACTGCTCCTTGATATGTAATAATGCATATTTGGTTCTGGGATTATTTATTTGTTCACAATTTTCTGCCCTGAAATTGTAACATCTAGACTGTGTTCATCTGGTATATCCAAATCTCCACGATACCATTTTTCTCTATAAACACATAATTCTAGGATCCTGTCTTACACCAATCTGATGCTATACTCATACACCTACTTTGCCTTTTTTGCTGAATTTTTTATTTATTTTTGCTAAATAATCATCTTCTGTTTCAATAATATGAAATACGCTATTACTATACAATGTTTACAACTCAGGATATCAGATCAGCTCTCTTCAACTAAAGCTCAATAATGATTTTTGGGTCTAATATATAATTTATTAGTCAATATTTTATAATATATATAAAATCCTGAATTTGGCTCAGGAACTGCAGTGTAATTAATTCGCTAAGGAATACATAAAGTCACACTGCAATGTAAAAGGAGAAATAAACATGATTTCTCAATGTGAATATTCACTAATATTGGAGACAATTTTGTATGCAGTTTATTAGAGCCCCAGTGCCAAAGATATAATAGGATGTGTGCAGCCAAATCCAATAGCATGTCCATGGCCAATTTGCCACACTTCAATAGTGCGAACCTTGAAATACCAGTGTTTCCACTCACACATCAAGGCTTATTCTAGAGAAGGGATTGAACATAATGTTTCAGTTTAATCCAATTTTCCCACACTTTTTTATACAACTGAACCAAAAAAAAAAAAAAATTAAGTCAGGAGTCAGAGAAATTGAAAGAAGATGAGTTGGGTAGAAATAAACCACGAACAGAGAGCTCAGAGTTGTGACCTAGAGTCTATTCTCTACTCTGAAGCTGATGAAAATGGTTGACTTGACTGGATGGCAGTTTTCACATGTAGTAAGTGAGAGAGGAGAGTTAGATCTCAAAGGTTCTTTCCTGTTCTAATACTCTATGCCACTATGAGCCTATAGTGATAGGAAAGCAGAGTAAGACACCAAGACAAATTACAACACAGAAGATCAGCCTCAAACTCAGGCAACATAAGACCCTTGTTTCAAAGATTAGGTTTATACTTAGGACATTTAGGAAAACTGCATTTAAATTAACTCAGAAATAAATACTGGTCAGTCTTTGGGGGCATTTCTTAAGCTGCAGGCCTATTATGAAGGTAAGCTATGGTCAGCCAAAATGTGCCTGTATAATCAAATCATCTTTGTTTAAGTAAGGAAGAAGGAAATGCCAGTCCATTGCATCATGAGTCATTTAGTGAGTCATTTAAGCTATGTCAATAGCTTGTGTAACAAGAAAAAAAAATCTGTTGTTATTAAATTTTAGGGTAAGATTTGTGCCACATAGTTTAAAAATCAAGATCAGAGCTTTGTTGTGGTACATACAAACTACCGGCTCATTACTTCATGATTTCATGATTACATCTTATTACATTAGAAATATTTTTGGGGGCGCCTGGGTGGTTCAGTCAGTTAAGCGTCTGACTTCAGCTCAGGTCATGATCTCACGGCTTTTGAGATTCGAGCTCTGCATCAGGCTCTGTGCTGACAGCTCAGAGCCTGGAGCCTGCTTCGGATTCTGGGTCTCCTTCTGTCTCTCTGCCCCTCCCCTGCTCACACTCTGTCTGTCTCTCTCTCTCAAAAAATAAAGAAACATTAAAAAAAAATTTATTTTAAGAAATATTTTTTCCTTTTATTTCTATGTCTGAAATATTAAGTCTTCATTTGGGAGCAGTTCTCAAATCTACAACAGCCCAAAACATAATAAAAATTTCTATTCTATCAAGCTGGTCATTATTCATTCCCTACCTGAATGTTAAAAGAAACCTTTTAACTTCATTTGCAATGACCAGTATGAAAAAGGTAATCATATAGAAGATGTAAGGTCAAATCACTTGGTTTTTTAGAAGCACCAAGTGAAATCCAGTCTGAACAGTTGCATCAAATTGCCATTTGTATTTACCAAAATGTTGAAAGAGTACCCTACTGTATTTGCCATTTAAGTAATAAACATCATTCAGTTTTTATTATGTTTCAATTGCACCAAGGACTTCACATAAATTATCTCAGATATTCCTCAGAGTAATTTGGGGGATAAATATCATTATCTTTATTTTACAGATGAGGGAATGAAGGCTTAAGGAAATGAAATGTCAGAGCATTAAAGCCAGGCTTTGAAGTCACTTCTCTTAACCTCTGTGAGCACAGAAGTGTCACAGATAGAAGGTGAGCAGTTGTTGAATTCAGGAGAATAAAAACTTGCTTGTTCTAGCACAATCAAGGTAAGTGAGTTTCTACTTACCTGGTGACACTCTGGAATATCCATCAGGCACTCAATAAATGTATAGCAATGGACAGCTGATGGATCAAGCCTGGAATTCTACAAGATCATTATCAAAAAGAGAACAGTTTGATTGTGCTAGCAATTATGTCTGGTAGGCGGAAAGGGCGTTATTATCCTTGTCTTACAAAGGAGTGTTTACAGAAACACAAGGAGAGTAAATAATTTACAGAAGGTCACACAGCCAGTAAGGAAAGAAGCACGGACACACATGCCCACCTGTAGGTTTTCCAAAACCAAGTCGAGTGTTCTTCCCACAGTACCACACAGCCTTCCCAAAGAGGGTGCTCTGTCTAATTCAGTGAGGGCCATTTATCTGTTTCACTTTGTTTCTTAGATTCTTTTTTTAAAAATTTTTTTTTTCAACGTTTTTTTATTTATTTTTGGGACAGAGAGAGACAGAGCATGAATGGGGGAGGGGCAGAGAGAGAGGGAGACACAGAATCGGAAACAGGCTCCAGGCTCCGAGCCATCAGCCCAGAGCCTGACGCGGGGCTCGAACTCACGGACGGCGAGATCGTGACCTGGCTGAAGTCGGACGCTTAACCGACTGCGCCACCCAGGCGCCCCATGTTTCTTAGATTCTTAATGACATACCAAGATTATCTTGGACTTTCTTCCAATCCCAAATATTTTGTTAAGGTACAGATTTGTGATTTTCAGTATAGCCTTGAACTAGATGCCACACCACTCTACTACCTGAAGGAGATGAACTGAACCCTCCTACCCACAGAACCTTGTGCACAATGAAGTAGTGATGTTATTAGTGCTTCAATATAACAGAAAGAGATGATCATTCACAGTGAGGCCCTGAAGCCCTTGGAAGGAATTTTGTAAATGTTTACTTAACAAGTAATTGAATAAACACAAACATAGTGATCACTTCTGGTTTGGCCAGTGGTCTCTGGGAAACATACACCAGGCTAGGTGTATATCATACGATCCAGTAGGTTTTAAGAAAATATTAAAATTTTTACATAAAATTTTTGTCATCTTTTTAAAATTTCTATTTTCTTTTATACTATATATGATATTTAACATAGTGGCTCATGTAAATAATTTATGAATAAATGTATAAATACATAAACATTAGTATTACATTATATAAAAGATTTTATTAATGGAGGTACATAGGGGCTCCCGGGTGGCTCAGTCAGTTGAGTGTCTAACTCCTGATTTGAGCTCAGGTCATGGGATTGAGCCCGGTGTCAGGCTTTGCACTGAGCATGGAGTCTGCTTGGGATTCTCTCTCTCTCTGACTCTGCCCCTCTCCCCTACTCATGCCCTCTCTCTCTTTCTCTAAAATTTAAATAAATAAATAAATAAATAAACAGACAAACAAAATTTGGATTTTAAAGAAATGGGGGTACATAATAAGGAAATTTGGAAGGTTCTGGTCAAGATCAAGTCAGCTGCCTTGCCCTCTGTGAGCCCCACAGGGTCTCCAAAGCACCTCATATAGTGGTTCTCAAATTTTAGTGGAGATTACAGGGGTTTCATCCCTAGATATATTGACTCAGTAGATCTGTGGCAGGATCCAAGAATCTGTATTTTTAACAAACAACCAGGTAATTCTGCTGCAAATGGCCTCAGGGGAAACACTACCTAACAAGGCTGTAGGGTACTAAAGGATCATACCTTCCGCCAACCGTCACCTTTCAGATACTTCAATGTCATTTTGAGAACCAAGGAAATAAAAGTTCTAGGTAAGAATGAGTGCACACTGGTTATGGGCTTAATGCCTTGAAGAAAAAATATATACTGATAACAATAGTAACAATAATAGAATCAGCTACCATTTATTGAGCACCCACTTAGTATTAGATTATTTCTAATCATCACAATAATCCCACAAGGTTGCTATCAAAAGCCTAATTTGACAGGAGAGGAAATGGGTCTCAGCAGGATTAAGCAAGTTACTCAAGATTTTCCTTTCCTTTTCCTTAAAGTTTTGAGGCCTAGAAGAAGAAATTTTCTTTACAATTTCCCAAGAACCCACTGTCCCATTTGTGTGGGGGGCAATTAGGTTTATGATCTTGATCCTTTATCCACATTCAAATTCACATGCTTCAAAGGTTGCTGAGAATCACATTTCTGGTTTCTTCATTGCTAGTCACTATCTTGGCTTTCTTCATGTAAATGATCATCTTCTTCTGTCACATTAAAGCACTAATCACATCACTACGTCATCGAGTGTAAACATTCTCTTATGAGCTTGGAAAAGTCCACAGAGAGTTTATCTATACTCTACCGTATAATCTACCCACAAAGGTTAATTAAAGATGATGACTCTTTTAAATATATACACTCAAATATTTATGAAGAATTTCACTTCTCATGCCCTCAACTTCCATCTTTAAAACGAAAGGTTTGGGCTAAACACTTGCTCAAATCCTTCCATTCTAAATGTTTAAAAAAAGGATAATTTTTATAGCAGCACTCTCAACAATAGCCAAATTATGGAAAGAGCCTAAATGTCCATCAACTGATGAATGGATAAAGAAATTGTGGTTTATATACACAATGGAATACTACGTGGCAATGAGAAAAAATGAAATATGGCCCTTTGTAGCAACGTGGATGGAACCGGAGAGTGTGATGCTAAGTGAAATAAGCCATACAGAGAAAGACAGATACCATATGGTTTCACTCTTATGTGGATCCTGAGAAATGTAACAGAAACCCATGGGGGAGGGGAAGGAAAAAAAAAAAAAAGAGGTTAGAGTGGGAGAGAGCCAAAGCATAAGAGACTGTTAAAAACTGAGAACAAACTGAGGGTTGATGGGGGGTGGGAGGGAGGGCAGGGTGGGTGATGGGTATTGAGGAGGGCACCTTTTGGGATGAGCACTGGGTGTTGTATGGAAACCAATTTGACAATAAATTTCATATATTAAAAAATAAATTAAAAAAAAAAAGGATAATTTGGGGTGCCTAGGTGGCTCAGTTGGTTGAGCATCCAACTCTTGGTTTCAGCTCAGGTCATGCCTTAAGATTCTCTCTCTCTCCCTTTACCCCTCCCTCACTGCTCACGCACATGCTCTCTCTCTCTCTCTCTCTCAAAAAAAAAAAAAAAAAAATTAAAAGGCTAATTTACCAGTGCTTTCAGCAATGCATAACAGTCATTTATTTAAAAGGTTTCTCCTAGGGGCAACTGGGTGGCTCAGTCGGTTAAGCGTCCGACTTCAGCTCAGGACATGATCTCGTGGTCCGTGGGTTTGAGCCCTGCGTTGGGCTCTGGGCTGATGGCTCAGAGCCTGGAGCCTGCTTCCGATTCTGTGTCTCCCTCTCTCTCTGCCCTTCCCCCGTTCATGCTCTGTCTCTCTCTGTCTCAAAAATAAATAAACATTAAAAAAAAAAAATTTAGAAGGTTTCTCCTAGGGGTGCCTGGGTGGCTTAGTCGGTTGAGTGGACTTCAGCCCAGGTCCTGATCTTGCGGTCTGTGAGTTCAAGCCCCACGTCAGGCTCTGTGGTGACAGCTTGGAGTCTGGAGCCTGCTTTGGATTCTGTGTCTCCCTCTCTCTCTCTGCCTCACTCTATCTCTCTCTCTCAAAAATAAACACTAAAAAAAATTTTTTTTAATAAAAAATAAAAAAATAAAAGGCTTCTAATTTCAGTGCCATAGCCACCTCCTACCTTCCACGTCTTCCAATGTAGACTCGTTTCCTTTCCATGTTAAGGCAAGTTAGTCAGTCACCCTTGGGAAATCCATACTATCCCCAACTACAGTGGCTGTTAGAGGTATGAAGAAATGAAGCAACTCAGTGGTACCATGACTCTGTAAATCTCAAACGTCCAATTCCAAAAGCAACACTAATTACAGTCCTACCTTCTCTCTCAGATTGCTCACTTTGAGGGCACCTAGCTGCCTTATCATTAAGACACTCAAGTAGGCCCACAGACAGGTTGAAGGCAAAATGGAAGGATCTGAAGCCCCCAAACAACAGCCATGTGAATAAGCCATGTTGAGCCAATGATGCACAATCTTGGAAGTAGACCCTGGAGCCCTCAGTCAAGCCTAAAGATGACTGTAGCTCTGACTGACCCTTATTCTGCAACCTCATGTGAGATCCTAGGTCAGAAATACCCAGCTAAGGGGCGCCTGGGTGGCGCAGTCGGTTAAGCGTCCGACTTCAGCCAGGTCACGATCTCGCGGTCCGTGAGTTCGAGCCCCGCGTCAGGCTCTGGGCTGATGGCTCGGAGCCTGGAGCCTGTTTCTGATTCTGTGTCTCCCTCCCTCTCTGCCCCTCCCCCGTTCATGCTCTGTCTCTCTCTGTCTCAAAAATAAAATAAAAAATGTTGAAAAAAAAAAAATTAAAAAAAAAAAAAAGAAATACCCAGCTAAGCCATTCCCAAATCCCTGTCCCTCAGAAATCATGTGAGATAATAATGTTCATTGTACTCAGCTTCCACACACACAACAGCAATAACACTTCTAGGATTTGCCCCTGAAATAGAGTACCCAAACCACCCCCTCAGAAATTTGCCCTGGAAGGAAATCTGACCTGGACACCAAAACAATGTTTTATAATTGTATTTTGTTGACTCCTTCTCCTATTCCATTAACCCCCAAATGGTTATCAAGAATTAACATACCTCTCCCTTGTCACTGCCCTCCTGGATCTAATCAGGAGGGTAATGGTAAGTGCTGGGGCAGCAGGGAATGTGGTCTTTAACCATCAACTCATTGTTAAGTGTTGGCCCCCCATATCAAATCATTCTGACTCTGATCTATTACCAAGCTTATATTAAAGTGGCCTACATCTACATGGAATCTACCCACAATAAAGACAATATGACCACTGATCTCCAGTCTCTAGGACATTCTGAGTCTACAAGGAACTTATATTGGCCTATGTGGTCTGTTGGCTGGACATTCATGTTATTGGGCCATCATCTCTATCCTATTCTAATTTACACAAACAGGTGCCAAAGATGAACCTTGTTATTTAATTTTGGCCTGAAAGAAGGCAAGAAGGATTCTAATCATTCAAGCAAGGAATCTGTGAATCTTTGGACCTCACTGATACCTCTTTGTGACTGTAAATATGACCATTAATTTATTTGGCTGCTCCAGGATACCAGCGTAATAAGATAAAAATCAGCCTTGTTTTCACTTGCTCCATATGGGCCTGGGGGCATATGCTCACCACAGAGCTCATTCTCAGACTTCAAAGCAAATTCTATTGTGAAGAAGTGATGCATTCGGAACTGAAGAATGAAGCTAAATATACGCTAGTACATAATAATGGTTGAAAAGACTTTTTTTTTAAACCTCCTTGTCTATGTTTTGCAAATCACAGGTTTTTAGTTTGAAATGCATGCTGCCCACATGAAATGACCCAGATACAATTTAGTAGCCCTTTTGATAGGGGATTCTTCTATTTTACTGTCCTTCATCTTAAACAATTTGAAATGAGTTTCAAAATTATGAGCATTCAGTGATTCATTATCATTTAATTTCATTAACAAAAGGCAGCGTATGAAATGACTTTTGTTATTTTTAGATTTTAAATTTTTTAATGTTTATTTATTTTTGAGAGAGAGAGACGGAGTGTGAGTGGGGGAGGGGCAGACAGAGAGGGAGACACAGAATCCGAAGCAGGCTCCGGGCTTTGAGCTGTCAGCACAGAGCCCGACACAAGGGCTCAAACCCACGAACCATGAGATCACGACCTGAGCCGAGGTCCAACGCTCAACCTACTGAGCCACCCAGGTGACCCTGTTCTTAAATTTTAATGGTTGTTTCTTTATACCATAACACTTCCTTAATTGCTGGAAATGCAACATAGAGAAGCTGGGTTGCCTTCCTTTATCAACCTATTGGCACCCATCCACACCATTCCAAACAGCTTCAGGTTTAACCATTCTGCCACTAACTTAACTATGGGACACTGAGCCTCAGTTTCCCCAATTTTGCAAGTTTTGGGCCACATGGTGTTTAAGTTTCCTTTCTGTGGTAATATTCTGTAATGCCTCCCCAAAATGATTTTTAAAGAAAAGCTTGTGAAAAATTAACCCTTAAAATTACAGTTACAAAACTTAAGTAGAATAAAAACAGTCTAACCCAAGACACTTCTAGATAACCTTCCAACATCTCCTTTGATTGTCTGTGTCCTTTCAGAGAACACAGTCTCTTCCTTCCACCCTCTGGATCTCCTACTCTCCAAGGAAGGGCTTTCTCCCCAGTGGGTTCCTTGACTGAACAAATTTCAGGATGAACAGCTGAAAAAAAAGAACACTATAGCACTTCAATCATTTATTATAGGAGTTTCTAATCTGGTCATGACCATCCTAGAAGAACCATGAAAACAGAAGTGAACAGTTGTACATCTCTAGTTCCTATATATGTCATCCTCCTCTATTTGTCAAATATCTTCCCCTCCTTTGAAAATGTGACCATGTGAACCCTATTCTAGCTTGCTGTCCTATTCATCAGAGGTCACAACTGACCATCTGCAGACTTTATTCAGCCTACAGACATGTTTTCTTCATCCTCCACATTCTAGAAGGATCAACCATCCCAGTTTGCCCAGAACTCTCCCCATTTTAACACTCAAAGACCCATGTTCCAGGAGACAGCTCAGTCTCAGACAAACCAGGATGATTGGTCACCCAATTAAAAATGTTGGCCAATCAGGGCACTGGGTGGCTCAGTCGATTAAACGTCTAACTCTTGATTTCAGCTTAGGTCATGATCTCACACTTCATGAGATCGAGCCCCACACCAGACTCTGTGCTGACAGTATGGATCCTGCTTGGGATTCTCTCTCTCCCTCTCTCTCTCTCTCTCTGCCCCTTCCCCACTTGTGCACATGCACATGTGCTCTTTCTCTCTCGCGCTATCAAAATAAAAAAATAAACCTATAAAAAAACAAAAACAGGGGCGCCTGGGTGGCGCAGTCGGTTAAGCGTCCGACTTCAGCCAGGTCACGATCTCGCGGTCCGTGAGTTCGAGCCCCGCGTCAGGCTCTGGGCTGATGGCTCGGAGCCTGGAGCCTGTTTCCAATTCTGTGTCTCCCTCTCTCTCTGCCCCTCCCCCGTTCATGCTCTGTCTCTCTCTGTCCCAAAAATAAATTAAAAAAAAAAAAAAGTTGAAAAACAAAAACAAAAACAAAAACGAATATGTTGGCCCAAGAAGTTTAGGGTTTTTTAAGTTGCCAATATGCAGATGTCAGGTGGTTTCTCAGAAAAATCAAGACTTCTGGCTTCTCTTTAAAAAATGAAATGCCCTCTTTCATGGCAACAGTCAACAGGAGTTGAGTAACTGCTTCCCCATTAGATAAGTCATGTTATTTTTAGGGTCCCACAGGCCTTGGCACTCCACACTACTCCCCCTGAATGAGGCTGAACACCAGCCATTCATTATTACCCTTACTTGGGCTGTTGTTTTCCTTATGGTAAATTAGCAAGTGAAATGTTCCCTATATCTATGTGTCTCTCAGAAGGAGCAAAATGAAAGATCTACCAACAGGAGAAAACATTTTTGTGTGTGGAAGTGAAGAATATTCCCACCGGTTAATAGACATGTCCCTCTCACCCAGTACACAGCCAACTGGACCCTCTAGTCATTGAAGTCTGGACACACATAATAGGTCCTGTCATTTCTAGTTGATGGCTGGGGGTTTACTCAGGAATTTGGCAGTATTTTCCAATGTGCTCAGGCTGCCAGCACCCCGGAAAACATTATTAAACCATGTCTTAAATACTTGATCCTTCATGACAGGAACTCAATTTCTGTCGTTGCTTCTGCCTCATACAAAAATCAGATAAACCTTATTTTCCTCTCCAGAGATTTCTTGAGTTTCAGCCTCTCTAATTAATTTCTGTGCTTCATTAATATTGAAGTCATCAAGGACTCTAGGCAAACACATATAACCTAGGGCTGGCAATCAATTTTAATATTCGTTCACATGGGAATATTTATAAAATGGTCATCTCCTACTTGAAACAAAAAAGGAAATCTTTACATTCTCATCTGTATTTGCGGGAAGTTAATCCTCATCTATAAATCCTGAACAAGGAACTAACCTGGAGAAAGCGGAGATTCTCAGCTTCACACAGGCAGGGATGGTGTGCCCCTTTTTTGGCTCATCATTTTAATCCCAGCAAACAGTACATGCCTGGCCCATAGTAAGCACTAGAGCAGCATTAATGGAATAAATGAATACATGTGTGAGTGAATAAATACATGTTGCAGAAGAAAGGGTAAGCTTTGGACTTAGGGAGATACACAGTCAAATCCCAGTTTGCCATCCCAGCTCTGCCTGTTTATAGCCAGGTGTCTTTAATTAAGCAATGTCTCTGAGCCTCAGTGTCCACATTGGCACAACAGAAATAATATCTACACCTCAAAGGGAAGCTCTGGGGATTAAATCAGTGTTCAAGACCTAGTATACAGAAGGTACTCAAAAGGAGCAGCTGTTTAAAAAAGCACTTCACAAAGAGGGGTGCCTGGGTAGCTCAGTTGGTTAAGCGTCCGACTTCTGTTCAGGTCATGATCTCACAATCCGTGGGTTTGAGCCCCATGTCAGGCTCTGTGCTGACAGCTCAGAGCCTGGATCCTGCTTCGGATTCTGTCTCCCTCTCTCTCTGCCCCTCCCCGGCTTACATTCTCTCTCTCCTCTCTCTCTCTCTCTCTCTCAAAAATAAAAAACATTAAAAAAAAATTTTTTTAAAAAGTACTTCACAAAGAAAATTGAAAGGAGAGAATGGAAGAAATTCTTAAGCTATCTTTAAGTGTGAAGTACTTAAAAGGAAGAATTTAAAAGCTGCAGACTTTTAAGTTTCCTAAATGTGATAAAATTATTCTTAAAAGCATATTCTAAAATTTTGCTCAGGTTTTTCTGTATCTCTGCATTTTTAGTTGAGCAAGGGCTCCCTAGTTATCACTTTATACCGATCCTATTTAGAGTTTTAAGCATGTAAAACAGATAAATCAACAGCACCTATCACTGCAATGAGGCTTTCTTTAACTACTGGAAAGCATGCAGGTGTAAAGTTAAGAATAAAAAGGGGCGCCTGGGTGGCGCAGTCGGTTAAGCGTCCGACTTCAGCCAGGTCACGATCTCGCGGTCTGTGAGTTCGAGCCCCGCGTCGGGCTCTGGGCTGATGGCTCGGAGCCTGGAGCCTGTTTCCGATTCTGTGTCTCCCTCTCTCTCTGCCCCTCCCCCGTTCATGCTCTGTCTCTCTCTGTCCCAAAAATAAATAAAAAACGTTGAAAAAAAAAAATTAAAAAAAAAAAAAAAAAGAATAAAAAGAATTTGTGGGTTTTTATTCTTCTAATAAAATGAATTCAATAATGCATATATATATTCACTGCATTGTATGAGATGGTTAATGTACACAGTATATTTTACAAAAATAGATTCATTCAAATAAATACACCCTTATGGATTTCAAATAAAAAAAAAAATTAAGTAATGGATTTCTTGCTTAGCCAACACCAAAACTGCCAGTCTGAGATTCTGTGTAATTTAAGCCTTTTCTATGACTTGGGATTAACCACTGCCCTAAACTGGAAATAAATGTACATGGCCAGCTTTGAAAAACATAGCTGAGCAATCTCACGTTTTTTGAGCTGTAAGGTATAAACAGTTCAGACCTCCAGGAGATCTCAGATCATGGCTTTATTGAGCTTGGCTTGTCTGAGACTGATGCTTTAGGACTGTGATGCTATTCACAGTAGCAAACATGCTACCGCATCTTTGGGGAAAAGTAATTATTTCTGAAGTTGTATGAACACTACCCATTAGTACCATGTACAAAAGACTCTTAACTATTTGGCCGTTTTTTAGTGTGACCTTATTGCCTGGCAGATACAAACTTGAAGATTCACCGACTTTGCTATCACTCGTCTCTCCACCCTACCTTACCACCACACCTGGGTTATAGGTAGGCTGGCCCTCAACGTTGACTCGCATCTCCTTCCAAAGTGCCTTCTTGTGTTTCTGAGACTGGAAAGTGAAAAGCCACATCTCCCAGACCGCCCAGCAGCCAAAGTTTTAGTTCTAATTCGTTCCACTAATCAGAAGTACTGGCACAAGAGCTGGAAGATCAAGTGAGCTGGAGCACAAGCTTTGGCCGTTTTGCTCTTTCTTTTGGCCGACGCTGAGGTGGCCATATCTGGTTTTTCTGGGGCAGTTTCCTGATTGTGACAGCTCCTGATAGTGCTGACCTTCTTCTCATGCTAGCTTTGTGATCCTGACAGTGATGGCTTGGTCTCAGAGCCAGCAGCTGGCACCTCAGCTTCCTGGTGCAGTGGGAAAGAGGTCTCCTGAACAAACAGCAGTCTCTCTGTTGGTGGTCCAGGCCGCGCGTGGCTTTCCAGGTTGTTCTTAAAAGCTCAACCTGGAGGCTGTTTCTTCAGCCCTCTCAGGGATTCTGTAAGCCACATACTGAAGTTAATCCCTTTCTGCTTAAGCCAGCTAAAATGGATTCTATTCTTTGCAACTGAACCCTGACAGACACAACCCTTAACTCCTAACTACTGAGAATCTCTTCCGTGCTGAAATTGCTTGGGAGATAGGATTATTCATTCAATCAGCACACAAACCATGGGCCTGGAACTGTTCTAATTATGGGACTGCCACGATAAATAAGGCAGATAAGGTTGAGGGCTCAGAGAGCATTCTTTTAAGAGAGAAAGACAGAAATTCACCATGTAAACAAAGAATAATTCAAAATATGTGAAACGAACAATTTCAGATATAAATGTAATGAAGAAACGAAATCACAGTAACATGATAAACTCTGCAGGCAAGGAGAGTCATGTTGGGTAGGGTGATCAGGGTAGGCCACTTTGAGCAAGAGACATTTGAGTAGGAACCTGAGTAACAAGCTGGGGTCTACCCTGTGATGACTTGTGGATAGAGCTTTCCAGAAGCAGGAACTGAAAGAAAAAGACAGGAAGGTGAGAATGAGCTCAGGATGAACAAAAGGCAGAAGAAAGGGTATGACTATAGCTTAATGAGGACAGAGAGACAGGACAGGAGCCCATCTCATTTATTCATTCATTCATTAAATATTTGCTAAGCAGTTACTATGCACAGGGCTCTAATCGAATTACTACAGTGAACAACAGAGACACAAATTCCTTTTCTCCTGGAGGTTATATTCTAATGGTGGAAAAGGAAGGTAAATAAACAGGTAAAATATAAATTGTATTAGATCAGTGTTTCTCAACCAGGGATGATTTTGCTCCCTAGGAGATATTTAGCAATGTCTGGAGATAATTTTGGTGGTCACAACTGGGGAGGGAAAAAAAAGGGTTACTAGTATTTAGTGAGTAAGAAGCCAAGGATGCTGCTAAACATCCTACAAAGCACAGAGTAATCCCCAATAACAAAGAATTACGCCAAAATGTCAACAGTGCCAAGGTGGAGAAACCCTGTATTATGTGGTGACAAGAATTATGGAGAAAAAAGGTAGAGAAAGGTGATAGGGAAAATCAGGGGCAGGGCATAGGAGGACAGGGCACAGAGGCAGTTCAGGGAAGAATGCAATAAGAATATGACATTTGAACAAAAACCTGAAAGAGGCAAGGCAGTGTGCTGTGAGGATATCTACAGAAAGAACATCGCAGGACAGGAAAGAGCAAATGCAAGGGCCTCTGGAACAAACACGTTTGGCAAACTCCAGGGTAGCAAGGAGAGTGATATGGCCTAGTGAGCCATGGAAGAGAAGCAGAGATGAAATTGAAAAGGCTACCAGGGCCCTGAGTTTCTGCTTGTGCTCCGAGCGATCAAAAATCAATTACTAACTCAGATCAGTTAAAGAGCTTTGGGCAGAGCAGTGACACAATTTCTGACTTCTGACTTCGTTTGCAACTGGATCACACTGGCTGCTGTTTGGGAAATGATTCATAAGTGAACAAGGGCAGACAGCAGGGAGACCAATTAGGTCACATTTAGTGGATTGCGACAGAAAGAGAGGCGTAAGGATGACAAGGAAACTGTAACATGAGCAAGCGGAAGGTCTGAGTCGCTGCGTACTGTGATGGGGAGAGTAGGGGGAGGTGGGGGAGATTAGGCATTCTGTGTTGGACATGTTGAGTCTGAGATACCTACTAGAAATCCAAATGAGAATGTCACCCACAGTAGAATATGAGTCTGGATTTTGGGAGAGAAGCCTGAGCATGATATGTAAATCTATTGGAATCAATGAATAGACGGTACCTAAAGCCACAGGTATACAAATCACTAAGGAACTGAGTACGGAGAGAAGTCTGAGGACTGGAGAGCTAAGCAGGGCCCAGGTAATGCAGAATATTTATCAAACTGCTACATATATATGGTCCAATATTTTGCTAGAAAAGACAAGTCATCATTTTAAATAGGAATCCTGCTTATAAAATGTATTTTTGTTTAACCTTAATATTATCATCTTTCAAATCAGTTCTCAAAAGTAGATAATTGGTGCTATAAATTCCTTAAGAAAAGCCTAAAAACACGACATTTAAAGTGACAATATCATAGGTTACTGAAATTGTTAAAGAATTCCATATTTAGACCATAAAAATCACCTAATCTGAATCCAGAATATTAGGAATGGCAAAACTGAGGCCCCACAAGCCAGATTATTAACTAGTGTGACTTTAGAGTGCCATTTGCCCAAAGTCACATGGCTAATTAGGGGCACAACCAGAATAAGTAGCTTAATCTATTTCTTATTCTTACACTCTTCCCACTTTGCCAGGCTGAGAAGTCAACTCAAAATAAAGAAGAAACTCCTCTGGAATAGTATCAGGGAAGAAATTTGATTTGTTTGCAAATATTTCATATTCAACAAACTCGTCCTATAAACAGCCCATAGCATGAAGCAATGCACCTCTGTATCTGTAGAAGAATAAGAATCTATCTTGTGCACTGAACTCAACAACGAAACACTAACCCTGTTTGGGAAGGCAAAATAAGCCCTCTGGCAACTAGCCCTGTTGCCCTAGCAGCTAGGAGGAAGGTAAGGAAGTGAGTCAACATGGGGATGTGAGTTGGTTAGCCCAAGATTTTGTTCCTACCCTGCAATAAACAAGCCAACATTGAGAAAGCTGGTATTTACCCTTGATGGGCTATCCCATGGGTGCTGTTGGTGCAACAGTAAGAGAATTAAAAGTGTCTCTGTGCTTTGCCTACTCTCCTTTCCATTATTGTCTCAAATAACACTCACAAATATATACATTTATTTCCATGGAACGAAGCAAAGTGGATTGCTATGGCTCCATTACACACAAAGGAATAGAAACATCAGAAGGGGAAGTGAGCTGGCCCAATCACCTTATGAGTCAGTGGTGGAAGAGACAGCATTCTATCCTGAAGGTTAGCCACTGACCATATCCCTCCTCTGTTCTCAGTAAGCAAACCCAGAGAGACATAGCAGAGCTGGGTCTGGACTAGCCCAGGGAAGGGGGAGATGAACAAAAGAGCTTACTTTCAGGCAGTGAGTAACCCAAATAGCACACCCAGGGAATGCAAATCAAAAACCCTCAGACTTCAAACCTCTGCTGTGTATGCCAAGGCTCTCCCTCTTAGATGATCTTTGGATTCTATAGGACAAAATCTGGGCTACTTGCTTTTTTTGTTCCTTTTAAAAAAAGTTCCCTTAAAAAAAGTCTCCTCTGGACATTTTTTCAAAATAAGTATGGTTTAAAGTTGCTTTCTGGAATTCTATTTACTTCCTCCATTCAGTAGAAGATCACTCTGGGGACAGGAAATCTGATTTAGTAGGAACCTTCTGTTGAAAAAGAGAACTACTAACATCTTTGAAAAATCAAAGGGTGCAATAATACATTCCCAAAGCAAATCCTTTAATGGAAAAGTCCCTACTGCTGTCTTCTGGGAAATAGAGTCCTTAAGAAAGTAATCTGAATTCTACCGCATTATTTCTCCATGTGATAGAATTTTGCTTATTTTCTAGGCCATTCTTGGAAAAGTCTTTTCACATTTTACTCACACTTTAAGGCTAAGCTCACATGCAATCTCTTCTCTGAAATTTCCCTGATTATTCCTTTCAGGCAAAGTGTATCTGTGCCTAAATTCTTCCACTAGACTGGAATGTCCTTAAAGCCAGGATTCTATTCTTTATTCAATCCTGTACTCTCTCTATAGTATCTAGCATGTACTTTTGCACAAAAGTAGGGAAATCTAGAAGGAAAAGTTTACTTGCCAACCACATTGAAGGGGATATTGCTAAAAGATTTTAAATATGTGAGTGGAAAATGTAAATATGCCCAGAAAGGCCACTACCAAAATGGGTACTTTTAAATACATTGCATGTCATGATAGGTGGTCAAGTAGAAAGTGGATGATAACTCTTGAGAGATGCTATCGAGGCGTTCTTAGGGTAGATGGGGAGGTAGATCAGATGACCTTTAAAGCCTTTCCAACTCTAGATTTCAAAATGATTTGTTTTTTATTTATTTATTTATTTATTTTATTTTAGAGAGAGAGCACAAGTAGGGGAGAGGGGTAGGGGGAGAGAGAGAGAGAGAGAGAGAGAGAGAATCTTTATTATTATTTTTTTTTAATGTTTATGTATTCTTGGGAGAGAGGGGGACAGAGTGCAAGTGGGGATGGGGCAGAGAGAGAGGGAGACAAAGAATCCGAAACAGGCTCCAGGTTCTGAGCTGTCAGCACAAAGCTTGATGTGGGGCTCAAACTCAGGAACCGTGAGATCATCACCTGAGTTGAAGTCGGATGCTTAATGAACTGACTGAGCCACCCAGACGCCCCTAAGAGAGAATCTTAAGCAGGCTCCATGCTCAGTGTGGAGCCTGACACAGGCCTCAGTTCCATGACCCTGGGACCATGACCTGAGCCGAAATCAAGAGTCAGACACTCAACTGACTGAGCCACCCAGGTGCCCCTTCAAAATGATTTTTAAAAGGTTTTGCCTTAACTGAATATTACTACTTAACTATTGCCTCCATGGACGCTACCTCTACAGCAAGCAACTCTTGAAGCTTTTCCAAACAGCCTGATTAAAACACCCGGTTTATAGCTTCTAAGGAATGCATCCTAGGAACCTCCTAACTTTGACGTAATCCCATCCTCACTTCACTTGGTCATCACAGAGGCCCATGGTTCAGGAAGTTTACAGAGTGGTTGGAACCTAGACCCTTTAACTCTCAACCCCAGATTCAGGAATTCAAGTTTACGTGCCACTTTTGTACTCACTTGCTGGGTGTCCTTGATCTCTGCAAGAGTAAGTCAGATCCAGAAGCGAGTCTAAGAATGATTATCCCAATATTTACCATTGCTGCTCTTTCTCCATCTTGTCAGTGGGGAATACTGAATGGACTTTGGTTATCACCATTCTTGCCCAATAAGTGCCAGATTCATGGCACAGAGGAAAGGTGGAAACATACTCCTCAAATATGCCACACTTCCTGCTGATTAGTGCTCTTTAAGGTAACATCACTGTCTGGAAATATGCACAAAATACTGTTGAAAGAGACTATGCCTAACACTATGGAGTAAGTGGGATTTCAGACATCAGTGGGGTTTGGAGACTAAGTTAGCAAGAGTACTTCACTATTGTCTGTCTGTCTACCAACCTGTCTACATTCTAATCACAGCATGTATCACAATAATGTTGGTCCCTATGTGTCGTAAAAGCAAATTTATATAAAGCAAACAGCTGAAGGGATGCAAATTAATCAGGACCCAAATAGCAATATTATAATATGGTAAGCTATTTCTTTATCCTAATTTTTTTTTTCTAATTTGAAAGAAAAACTTATAAAGCAAAAAATACCATAACAGACCTGTCACATATTTCTTTTTACCAATCAACTTCACAATATAAGTCTTTTTGTAAGATTAATACAACTTTCCCCAGCTAGAGGTTATTATTGTCAATATAAGGATAAATAAACACCTCCATAGTAAATCCCGAAGTATAATTATCACAAATTACTTAAAGTAATTTCAGCTAGTGGAAAAACAAGTTCTCCATTTGAAAATGATCTGTGATGTTTTCAAGAGCTTCTGTGGCCTCAGTGGGAAAATAGGATCTGTCTGAGTATCTGTGGAAGTAGTAACAGTCCAAAACAATCAAACGACCTCCTATGGTAAACAACGCAACAAATGAGAGCAAGACCATTACTGCTTGTAAAGACTTCTAAAAAGACTTCTCCCGTGATATCATTGTCAAACACCAGATGATGTTGATGCATTGCTTATATATGAATATAATGAAAAAGCATATCCTAAAAGGGTTGTAATGAATATAGCAAATGGCTGAAACCCTGTTATGAGGAGTAAAGATTTATGTATATATGTATATATGAATGTTTTTATTCATTCATTCCTTCATTCATTTGTTTATTTATTTTCTATATATTTCCAAACCCTCCCTGATTTCCCTGTAAATACCAGCTTTAGGCTTCTATAGCATAGCACATGGTGGTTCTTTATTAAATAGTTGCCAGGTTGAATTTAAATCAAATATCTACCAAATCTGGTTAATCAAACACTACGAATTCACTCTTATGCTGACCTAAAATGAAAGACGTCAGGCATCTCACCTCAATTGCTATAAACCTGGTGAGTTTATTCTGAGACAGATGACCAGAATCAGATGAGTTACGGGACCCTCAATAATTCATTGTGAGGCTATAAAGGAGGAATCCCATCCCTTCATTTTCCTGATGAAAATCACTGACCACAGCATGGAAAAATCCCAAACTCAGCACCTCTGCTTTCTTTAACCAGTCTTGCTGGCGTCCTGGCAGACCAATTTGGAAACCATGATTAATCCTCTGGTAAACAGAAAATAGGCTCTGGAGCCAAGAGAAGCCAAACCTGAGTCACTCTCTGGAGACTCTACCCTTAGCCCATTTAACTCTACCTCCTCCTCCAGGAGCTGGCTAACTTGCCTGGTAATTTTCAGCAAACAGAAAGGTCTTTCCTTGGTGACAGAAGAGCCCAATGAAACAGAGATGAAAGTGTCGCTGTCACTGACCACGAGCTGGTATAACCCACATATATGCAAGGGTTACCATGTCCTGTATGGTTCAAATGAAATTGGCTGGAGCCCCAAGCTACATGGAATGGAAGACCCAATATCCTGCCCAATTTCTCCTGGGGTTGGGGGGAAGGAGGACAAGGTACCTAGATGGCTCTGACTTAATTTGGTCTGCCATCCACCTCACCACCACAGAAGAGCTACCATTGCTGTTGCCTCATGCTAGACATGACCCTGCTTCATTCACACACACCCCTCACTTTATGTGCCTTCCCAAATATCACTGACTCAAGGCTCTCGATATAACTAACTTTTATGGAAGATTCAAGGCAATGGAGAAGACTTACATGGAAGCACCAAAAATAATTTAAAAGTGAAAATAGAGGCAACTGAGTGGCTCAGTCAGTTAAGCTTCCGACTTTAGCTCAGGTCTTGAGCTCATGGCCCGTGAATTGGAGCCCCGGGTCAGACTCTGTGCTGACAGTTCGGAGCCTGGAGCCTGCTTCAGATTCTGTGCCTTCCTCTCTCTCTGACCCTTCCCCACTCATGCTCTGTCTCTGTCTCTCAAAAATGAATAAATGTCAAAAAAATTAAGTAAAAATTAAATAGCTCTGTTCTTAAAAGCCCTTCAACCACCCTCACCCCCAGAAGTTTCTTACCTGGGGTCCTTTCTCCTCAGCCTCTGGCCTCTGCTCTCGCTTTCTCTTCTCTACTTCCTCCCTCCCCTTCTTTCTCCTGCTAGCGCCTTCCCCTAAATTCTGTCCCTTTATTATGTAAGTGATACTTTGATTTCCCTATTTGCAGACTTTGTCTTCATCTTGTCCTAAGAAGAACTTTATGAGCAGGTATTCAAATACATTTATACACACCTACACACTTGGATGAGCACACATGCGTGTGCGCGCACACACACACACACACACACACACACACACCTGTGATACTCAGAAAATACAAGAGCTGGGCTATAAGTTCCCAGGAGCTATGTCTATAGAACTAGAATAGGAGAACTTAACAGAAAGAAAGAGAGGGTTTTAAGTTGTGTTTTAATTTTTTGATAGGAGTATGGCCTTTCCCTTACTTTTCTAGGGTGTAATGCTCACTGGAAAGATTAAAGATTCTTGACTGCTATGTCACTCTGAAGCCCAGTGGGCAAGCCAGCTCCTATTATTCAGCACACAGACCCTGTGCTTCTGACAGCTCAGGTTATGGCTTCCCCCAGGTCCACATGCTGTTGCAGCATCTACACTTTTGCTCACTCGCTCTCACCCTGGCCACACACACACACACACACACACACACGCACACACATGCACACACCTATTGCCTCCTGGAATGCTTTTCCACATTTCACCTCTCTGAATCGGATCCATTCTTCAAAGTTTTTCTGCATAAAGTCTCCCAGATCGTGGCCTCTGAGTCTATTCTTTCTCTGACTACTCATTTCACTTGCATAGGTATTCCTCCCTATTAGTGACTTGCATTCTCTGAGGGCAAGGACTTTTGTCCAGCCCTTTCTACAAAGACCCATATTAACTAGCACCATCATAGACATGCAAAAGATGCTTAGCAAGTGGTCGATGGAATTAAACAGACCACAAGACCTTTGAACCACAGTGTAATTAACCACCGCATAATTAACCACAAATATTAACACACCTTTTTGAGGAAACCCAGATCCATGGAAATAGCACTGAACAGCACATTTTAGCAGTTGCTAATCTCAAATCCAATAGTTACCCTTTTGGTGACCCTGAGTCAGTCATTTAACTTTTGTGAGCATCATTTTTTTTCTTATTTGTAAAATAGGAAAAAAACACCTGTGGGGCCAAGCTCCCCTAGTAGTTGTTAAGGATTAAATGTAAATACAGTGCCCCCCCCCCTTATCTATAGGGGATATATTCTAAAACCCCCAGTGGATGCCTGAAACGGTGAATAATACCTAACCCTATATATACTATGTTTTCCTCTACATGGACACCTATAATAAAGTTTAATTCCTAAATTAGGCACAGTACGAGATTAACAACAATGACAATAAAATAGAGCAGTTATAACAACATGTAACAAAAGTTATGTAAAAGTGCCCTCTCTCAAAATATCTTCTTGTACTGTACTCACCTTTCTTGTGATGACGGAGAGGATAAAATGCCTCCAGGATGAGATGAAGCGAAGCGAACAGTGAACCACGCAGACGCAGGTGTTGTGATGTAAAGTTAGGCTACTATTCACCTTCCAATGATTCGTCAGGAGGAGGATCATCGGATTCCTGACCGCTGTTGCCGGCAATGGCTGATGGCAACTGTGGAAGCAAAACTGCGGATAAGGCGGGATTACTATATATATGAAAAAAAAAAAAAAAATATATATATACACACAAAAATATATATGTATACGAAAAATATATATATATGAAAATAAATATATATATGAAAGTGATCTGAGAAGCATTGTGCGCAAGAGAAATAAGTTATTACAAGTATTACGATGTCCCAGGTATTATAACAAAGAGCTCTAAATTTTTATCAAGTAGCATAGATTACAGATAGAAAATCTTCTCATATTTATTCTGAAGCGTTTCCCGTAAATAAACAGGAATACGTACTTTCCAAGAGCATTTTTTTATCCGTAAAGGAAGATTTATTACAGCTCTGTAACCTCATGCAAATCTTACCTATAAGCAAAATATCTCCTGGTTGTTTTTTTTTCTTCCACCCAACAGGATTTGTTTCATTTCCTGCAGGGTTAGCTATCACAAGAAAATCAAGGAATGTAAAGGCCATCTTGGATGCTAACATTATGAAAATTATTACACATTAACACTCAATAACAAACTGTTAGGAAAATGTTTTAGGTGTGGCAAATTTTACTAAACACAAAAGAATAGTTTTAGAATTTTAAAATAATAGCAAGCATATTTTCTTATTATAAGAATTTAGTGAATTTTTAAGTACTTTATCCTACAGTCTTCTTGAGTGTGTATTAGTCCCTGTGGCTGCTGTAACAAATTACCACAAACTTGGCAGCCTAAAACAACAAAAATTTGTTGTCTTACTGTTCTAGACACCAGAAATTTGAGAACCATTTTGTCAAGCTGAAATCAAAGTGTCATCAAAGCCATCCTGGCCCCCCATCCACAGGCTCTGAGGGAGAGTCCATTTTTGGTCTGCCAGCATCTGTGTGGCTGTAGGCATTCCTTCACTCCTGGCTCCTTCACTCCAGTGTCTGCCTCCTGGGCACATAGCAGCCTCCTCTTCTGCCTAATATAACTGTCTCTGTCTTATGAGGATACTTGTGATGGCATTGATGTCCCACTCAGATAATCCAGGATAATCTCTTGTCTCAAGATCTTTAATCACATCTGCAAAGACCCTTTTTTCCAGATAAGGTAATATTTACAGATGCTAGGGATTAGAACGTGGATCTTTTTGGGGTGCCATGTTCAGCCTAGCACACAGTTCTCAAACTTCAGCATTTATCAAATCATCTAGGAGGCTTGTTAAAACACATATTGCTGAAACCCACTTCCAGAGTTTCTGTTCAGTAAGTGGGGTATGGGGCCTAAGATTTTGAATTATTAGCAAATTCCCAGGTCATGCTGCTACTGCTGTTGGTGGTCCCAAGCTCACACTCTGAGAACCACTAGCTTAACCAGGTCCCACTTGCTATCTAATGCTTGAAAAATTATCTTCTTCTTTAATTTCCCCACCTCAAGCTGTATGTCATCAACTTTTCATAGGCCTTCTGTACATATTCTAACATCACACATGTTGGCAATAACAGCACAGCTGACACCTGTTTCTCTTAGATACTGCCATGCTTTCTTCTATTAGGGTTCTGCAGTGAGACATATCCAGAGATCAAATTTTTTCTTCCATGGACTCATTTGGTGCTCCCATTGGTTTCAGTGAGAGAAAGCATAGGATTTAACAACACACACTCCTTAGTTCAGCAGTCAAGGGGCTCCATAATATGACTTTAAGTCATGCCTCCCACTAGATTACTTGCAGGTCCCCAAGCACCTTCTGCACACCTCTCCCAAGTGGGAGACTTCCACATGTGGTTTCAGCCAGAGAAAGTATCTGCTCATCACCCATCCAAAGTTCCATCTATGTTTATCAGACCTCTGATCCTCCATGAGGTCCAAACCAACTACCTAGCCTTTTCTGTTCAGATCAACCTGGTCTCTCCCTCTGCACAGAACTTTCTATAGCACTTCCTTTGCTTTTGGTGATAACACTATTCTCTTTTGAATCCATGATTACCTAAGCACGTTTTAATCCCTCCATGTCTTATAAACTTCTTAAGGGCAAAGATTATTTCTTGTTCGTTTTTATTTCTTTTGTGGCACCTAGTACAGTGATAAGTGTTTGTACAATTAGCAACAGAATTTTGTTTGCTGTTTCGCCCTTCCTATCTGCTCTAATCTCTTTGCAGTTAAAAGGTACACAGGTGCAGAAGTTGTGTTTTGCTTTGGTGACCCCACACCACACTTCTTTGGGGGAACTGCTCCTACCTCATCCCAACTGTGTGGTTCTGATACTGATTGCTAATCACAGTACCCCATCACATAACGCAGACTACTCCCTACCTTTCCCACAGACATGATCCCCTTTCTCAGGATTTTTTAACTAAGGTCTAGAGAAATGAGGCTTCTCCTTTCAGGGAGAGAAGCTGGGGGATATGTCAGCCTTGTGAGGAAAGTGGGCTTGAGAGAATGAGATTAGCATACAAAGAGATATAATGGTGTGTAAAGGGAGATGTGAGTCCTTGTGCCATCAAATCCCCAGGCAGGCTCTGTGGTTCCTGCCTCTCTGGCAGTTAGTTATATTATATGAGTGTATATGGTTGCCATTTTGTCTACTCTGGTCCAAGTTAGAGTCTGTCACTTGCAGCCAAGAGTCCCGACTACTCTGAAAGGCAGAAGAACTCATAATCCTTTAGTAATTCGTGCGAGAAAAGCAATACCTCCACTGTCCTGATCAGAGTTTCTAACTCCCTGTGTATATTGCACCACACACTGACCTTGAAGACACTAGGTATAATGGAAAACTATATATAAGTAATTGTTGTGAACCCAAGGCAGTAGAAAAATAAAAACAGAAAAGTCCAACTCTTTCCCTTCAGGAGAAATTTTCACAGGAATCTTGGTGAGGGAGGCCAATATTCTTAGTTTTACGTTGGATAATTTTAAAAGATAAAAGCCAGAGAGGTCACATAGCCTGGTTCTCTCTTTCAAGAAACTTAGATCTAATAGAAGAGGGAGACATTTAAACAAATTAAAAACAAAGTATATGAATACTGGGGTAAGAGTACAGACAATGTGCACCATGGGGCACAAAGGAGTGGGTATTTCAAGCTGGAGGCATAAGAGAGAAAGGACTGACTTTATGGAGGTAGCAATTCTTGTATCCTGTTCCTCAGGGTGAAGACAGCCTTATAACATCAAACTTGTTCTTGCTAAACTTCTGTTCCTTCACGTGAATAGCATTTATCATTCAGTCAACAAGCATTTATAAGATACCTATACAGGTGAGTATATAGGTGAGTTAAGTAAGACAAGGATCCTTTTCTCAAGAAGCTCATTATAGAAAGAGACAGAAAACCTCAACTTTTAAAGTACAACATGGTTTGAAGATAAAATGATAGGGTGCCTAGGATTTTCTTCCCCCAAAATGGATGGGGGACAGGAAGGGGGCGGGGGAAGTGATGAAATAAGGCTCACCATGAGATGATAATTGTTGAAATGAGGTGTGGTGGCTTTGCAATGTGTCAACTTGGCTAGACTGAACTTCATTTCCCAGAATTCTCTTCCCTCTGTGTTTCTGGTTAGGGTGACCCACAGGAACCATTCTTGTGTGGAATACGGGGAAGGGAAGTAAAGCTGCAGTTATTTTTATAGCCATACATATTGTCATTTATCTGCTCGTTCACCAGATAAGCGTGAGACAGTGGATAGGCCTGCATCTGTTCCACCTACTCCCTCCAGTTTCTCCAACTCCAGAGCAAGGTGCATGTATCTAGCTCTGTGATGAAGAGACCCGAGTTCAGTAGGACACCCACACTACCAAGGTCAGAGGCAAGATGAGTTTCAGTCCATCCTCCACCTTCCCAGCTCCATCTTGTTCTTGCTTTCCTCCACTTTACACCCATCTTCCCTTCCTCACTGCCTGCCCTGGGCACTTCAAATTCCAGCCTTACAAACACCATTTAACCAGGTCCCACTATTGCACGATTGCATATGTACAAACATACACACATATATATGTACGCAGGTATCCCCCACTTTTGAAAGTGTGTGTAATGCCACTTTGCTTTGACAAAAGACCTACATTAGTACCTATTTTTTCTAACCAAAAGAAATTCTAAGAGGATTTTTGCTTTTACAAAAAAAAAAAAAAAAAGGCAAAAAGCAAAAATAATGTTCAGGGTTTGTTTTTCAGGGAGCCATTACAGAGGCAGTGTGCACCACAAGCAGCAAGAGTGGCACCGCTAAGCTCCTTCCCTGGGGAACCACACTCAGCATCAAGCTGCCATAGGTTTGAACTGTGTCTGTGAGCATCTGTGATTTCTCTTGATTTTATTTTGTGCATCCTTTGGCAAGATGTGGCTAAGGTATCAGAAAAGCCTAAGAGGGGTTATTTTTTTAGGTCTGGGAACACTCAAAAATTTTTCCACATAAATTCATGGCAACTGCTTTTTTGCTTTATACACCATTTTGGTTTGTGAATGGCTTCATAGGGGAATTGCTGGGGAAACCTGTATTTAGAAACACACACACACACACACACACACACACACACACACACATCCTATTGGTTCTCCTTTACTTATTGAACTCTGATATACTGGGTGATTGGTACATTGTGTTTATTATTTTATTCTCAATTTTTTGGCTATGTTTGAAAATTTCCCCATTAGTATTTTACATCTCTATGGAAGAATTGAGTGATAGGATGTGTACCAGATGCAGTAGAGGTATGTGAGCACAGCCATCTCAGGCATGGAGGAAGGAGCACAAGGGTCCTTCTCACTGGCCAATCTCCTTGTTTGCTGCTTGCCTCATCAGTCCCTCCTTATGTTCTTTCCTGGCTAAATGCAAATCAGCTTAATCTCCCTAACCCTTCTCTCTAAGAATCCACCCCCAAATTTCAACCAGCCTGCCTGTAGCATAATTCTTAATTCTCCATAAATATCTCTGTCCTCTTACTGGATTTCCAAACCCTCACTTCTAACTCCAAAGCTAATCCTTCTGACTTCCAGTTTCTCTTGGTCATTCATCCTGGTCCCTAAACACAAAAACCAGAGCTGTCTTAGACACCACCTCTCTTCCATACAGTCTTTGGTCATATCCTGCCAATTTATTTCCACGGATCATATGTTCTAGGTATCACAATAGTCTCTCTTCTCTTCATTATCTTACCCTTTCTCATCATTCCTTTATTCATTCCACAGCGGTTTTCTAAGGACCTATTATGTAGAAAATCTTGAGATAGATTGAGGGAGGAAATATATCCTTATCCTGTATCATTGCTTTAAAATTTACAGTGTGTTTCATTACTTATAGAATAAAACTCAAGCTCTTGGACTTCAAGGTCATCTAAAATCTGCCTCTGTCTGTGGGAGATGTGACTTCTCCTGGGGCGAAAAAACTGCCCAAGAGTCTTTGGGGAAACACTGTTTCCAGAACAAGAGCCTCCTTGGAGATCAGGCTGGGAGAATGTTTGTCTTCCTGCACCATTCTGAGTCTGGCTGAGAGTTAAGAGAACACAGCTTTTAATTTCTATGTTAAAAAACAAAACAAACAAAAAAACAAAACAAAAAAACAAAAAAAAAACCACACAACTGTAATTATACACATGATATGTATTCTCTTTTCCTAATTTCAAAAATACAAAGAAGCAAAAAGAATAAAACAACAGTGACCGACACCACCACCACCCAGAAATAACCACTTTTTGTGTTTTGGTGAGCCTTCTTCAAGAATATTTATAGCTTTCATTTATAATACTTTATAAAAATTTATAGCTTTAATTTGGATAACACTGTACATACTATTTTCTAATCCATATATTTCATTTAACAATTTGTTGGAGCACATTTCTATGTCAATAAATATATTTCTCATCTATCATTTTTAAAGGTGGCATGCTATTCTATTATATGGACATAACAATCTACATACACGCTTTCCTTTGGGGGGGCATTTAGGTTATTCTGATTTTTTTTCTACAACAAAAAGCTTTGCAATAAATATCCTTATAGATGAATCTTTTTCTGCATCCTCAATGTTGTCCTTAAGATAAGCTTCTAAAAGTAGAATTTCTGGATCAAAGGGAATATGTATTTTAAGGGTTTTTATATAAGACCATGTCTTTTTCTGAGGATCATTTAAAACACGTACATAGTATTCCAGCAACATGCCAATGATATAAGGAGTCTGAAAGTGGCAGAACTATACCTAAGATGCCCTTAATCACTCACTCTCTAAGGATATTAGAAGTTAGGCTAATTAATTCTTTTGTACACTATATATTACCCTAATAGATTGAAAGACAAGAGTTTAATTTATGTGTAGGTAATATACTCTTAAAGAATTTTACTCACCATTTCATAATATTACTTAATTTTGCTTAGAGTTTGTTAAATAGACATTTGGGTTGCTATTGTTTTTTTTTTTTTTTTTAAGTAGACATCTTCGGTTTTAGCATAATGAGATAGTAATAAGTTTATGATGAGATGTATGGCAGAAAGCTTTCACTCTACCCTTTTATAACAATAGAACTTACCTACCCAACTAAGACCTCTTTTACT
Source organism: Panthera uncia (assembly GCF_023721935.1). Taxonomy (NCBI): domain Eukaryota; kingdom Metazoa; phylum Chordata; class Mammalia; order Carnivora; family Felidae; genus Panthera; species Panthera uncia. The sequence continues at coordinate 22,454,091 of NC_064813.1, forward strand.
CACCTCTCTTGCAGCTAAGTATGGCCATGTGATTAAGCTCTGGCTAATGATATATGTGCCCTCCCTCTGCCCTTCTTTGCTTCCCACTGGTTGGAATGCAGATATGTGGCAAGGTACGAGGGCAGCCATATCAGACCACAAGATAGAAGTATTATGTTGATGATGACGGAGTAACTAGTCCCTTGCACCGTGAAACTGCCAACTCAGCCCTCGTCTACTTAAGCTTGACTATTTTGGGAGAAAGAAACAAATTTCTATCTTGTTTGAGACCATTATTTTGACCTTTGATTTAGCTGCTGACCTCGTGTCCTGACACAGACAGTAGATTTAGGGACCTTGACTATTTTCATTGGCTACTACCAAAAGAGTCCAACTGACAGATTCAAATTGTAATGATGACTTTTTTAAGTTAAGGGACAAGGAATATTGTTAATAATCAGTAAGCAAAAGCCAAAATATTTGCCAGAGAAATATTTGTAAACTCACCATCTAATGAGCTTTTCCTTTGAATCAAAAACCCAGTTACATAAAGTAATTATTTGGCTTATTGCCTTTTTTGTTTTGCTTCTACATTGTATAAAAAGTTAGACTCAATAAGCATGGTTTAATTTTACTCTTAATTTAATTCTTGTTTAATATCTGTGATTCTATAGATTTCTTCAGTGTGCTTGATGTTCAGCGACAGTATAAAGATAAATGAGGCTTCAAATCATAAAAATTAACTTGACTTAAATTGCATATGAAAATATGCAAACATTACTGTTTTATAAATTCTAACTGTACTTATGTATTACCCCTCTAAAATGATCTAGATACCACTAACTAAATGATAATTTTATAGTACCCAATAAATATGTGGAGTTGATTATTTTTATATCACTTTAGAGGTAAGGAACATCAGAAGACAGAAGCAATTAGGTCATAGATGAATTGATTTGTAGTCCCTGGAGACTTACTATAAGTAACTCTTACATAACATTTTCCACTATATATACATATATGTCTATGCCCATGAATACATCTCCAGCTTTCATTTCTTTCTTCCTAATAGCACCCAGATTTCCTTTTGGGGAAGAGAAGTCTCCTGAGTAGTGTTCAGTCCTACTGAGGACTGAGGAGAAGTTGCATACCTCCATGGAAGCTGAAAAGACCAGATCACCCCAGCCAAGGAGCAGGCATATGAGGAATTAGCCATCAGGTGCTCTCCCCTGGGCTTTTGAAACATAAGAAAGACAGAAGGAAACAGCAATGACCACAAGAAGTACTCCAAAGTGCCTAAAGTACCAGCCCACTTTCAAGCTTTATTCCCCAATATCCTATCAATCCTGAGTACACCATCAGCAGCACAAAATTCTTTTGTTTCAATAAATATTCTTTGGCTTAAGAGAGAGTATTTGTTAGCAGCAGACAAGGGACTCTCACCACCATGTAATCTCTTATCACATATGATATAACCTCTCTTTTCTTGGTGAATAATCTTTGCTAAAAGCCTAAATGAATGAAGAAAATACATTCAAAATTATACTGGAAGTTTTATAGGGTATAAACATATTTTTTGTTGTTGGCTACATCTCCAGAATTCAGTATATATATTTTTTGGTTTTCTTCCTTTTTGTTTTAAGCTGTAAATATTTTCTGCCTGAATTGTTAAACATATACTTCAAAATATAGGTAAATTTTTATCCTTGAATTATTCCTTTTTTTATACACTAAGTTAATCTTGTGAATCAATCTGTATTCTTTAAAAATGATTAGCAGGGGCGCCTGGGTGGCTCAGTCAGTTGGGTGTCCGACTTCAGCTCAGGTCATGATCTCATGATTCATGAGTTCGAGCCCCGCGTTGGGCTCTGTGCTGACAGCTTGGAACCTGGAGCCTGTTTCGGATTCTGTGTCTCCCTCTCTCTCTCTGCCCCTCCCCTGTTCACACTCTGTCTCTGTCTCAAGAATAAATAAACATTAAAAAAATTTTTTTTGATGATTAGTAAATATAATGATACAGCTTCTGTCTCAAAATTTATATGTTCCACACAAGGAATCATAAACTAAGTTGGGAGATAACTTAATTGTTAGAACCAGTAAGTCAGCAGGGCACCTGGGTGGCTCAGTTGGTTGAGCATCCAACTCTTGATTTCGGCTCAGATGGTGATCCTGATCTTCTGGGATCAAGCCCCATGATGGGCTCTGCGCTGAGCATGAAGCCTGGTTGGGGGATTATCTCTCTCTCTCTCTCTCCCTCTGCCTCTCTTCCCAACTCACTCTCTCTCTAAAATAAAAATTAAAAAAAATTATCGAAAAAAAAAAAAACAGTAACAGTGCTCCTAATGGACAGAATTATTTGCCTCTTATTTGCATGGCTTTGCATTTTACACATCAGCCAAGCAGGAACCACTGGTTGCTAAGCAACAGCTTTCCTCTTGATGACCAGAAATAGAATACATAGAAGGGCAATTTCTAAAATACAATATCCATATATATAAAGTTAAAGAGAAACTCAGCCCCATAGTTTGGCTGTTCACCCAGAATGCTTGTCATGAATATTGAATTCATAATGACTGTGTGTGAATTCTGAATACATTTGATCATGAATTCTTCAGTAACTCTATCATCTTGTATTTTCTTCCAGTATCTCTCTTACTACTGAAAAACCATAAAGTAATACAGAAACCAGGTTTTGAAGTAAATTTCCATAGAAAAATTGTTTGTAAACTATACATTTAGGTATTGTTGAACCAAGTCATTGCAAACATAGCATTAACACTCCTGTTGCAATGCTGTGTTCTTGTTTAAAATTACATATTTAATGCTCTAACAGGATATATTCTAACCAATTTATAGTGATTACCAGAGGGAAATGACCATTTGCTTTTTCCTATATGTATTCTTTACAATGAAAATAATAATTGCTAGTAGTTGCTGGGTGTTTATGAGGTGCTGGGCACTCATTCTATGTATTGTCATATTGGTATTCCCCTTTTGGCAGATAGCTCAAAAGAAGTTGTGTAACTTTCTCTAGGTCATGTACGTAGAAAGCAATAGAGATCCAGGATTCTTTTCTTTTCTTTTCTTTCTTTCTTTCTTTCCTTCTTTCTTTCTAGCTTTGAGAAAGATATAGAAAGCAAGCAAGGAAGGGACAGACACAGAGGAAGACAGAATCCCAAGCAGAATTTGCACTGCCAGCACAGAGCCTGATGTGGGGCTCAAACTCACAAACCACAAGATCATGACCTGAGCTGAAGTCAAGAGTCAGACGCTTAACTGACTGAGCCACCCAAGTGCCCCTAGAGAGCCAGGATTCTAATCAGAGAGACTCTAGATCTTTACCACTTCACTCTTCTTTCTATAAGGCGATTCATGTAATACCCCTTTTTTTAAAGTTTATTTATTTTTGAGAGAGAGAGAGAATCCCAACCAGGCTCTATGCTGTCAGCGTAGAGTCTGATGTGGGGCTCAATCTCAGGAACTGTGAGATCATGGCCTGAGCTGAAATTGACAGTTGGATGCTTAACTGACTGAGCCACCCAGATGCCCCTAGTTTATTTATTTATTTTTGAGAGAGGAGCAGAGGCAGAAAGAGAGAGGGAGAGAGAGAATCCCAAGCGGGCTCTGCATGGTCAGTGCAGAGCCTGACATGGGACTTGATCCCATGAACCATGAGATCATGACCTGAGCCTAAATCAAGAGTTGGATGCTCAACCGACTGAGCCACCCAGGCGCCCTACCTACCCATCTCAGGCCACACAGAATTATATCTGGGTGTTCAATTCATTAGCAGCTTTTAACCTATGAATCAATTTTACATCAGTAGGATTTAAGAGCATAACAAATCTAACAAGTGTATGAGGATCAACATGTGGGCTGATTTTAGTCAACAGAGAACTGAAATTATGCCAATTCAACAGAACCTGGGGCCTCATGCAGTGTTTACTCAAAGTAGATCATGCAGTTACAGAACTTTCTAAGGAATTGCTTTAAATAAATACTATTTCTGGGAAATGGTTTCCTTCTCAAATGTATATTTCGTAACTCTTAAAAAAATTGACTCAGTAGACTAAAAAAAGTGAAAATAAAAAACAAATTATTTTCATTTAGAATACTTGATAATAGATATCTGTTCAAGATGCACAAATAGCATTTGACAAAGTACAACATCCATTCATGATAAAAACCCTCAATGAAGTAGGTTTAGAGGGAATATATCTCAACATTATAAAGGCCATATATGAAAACCCACAGCTAACATTATATTCAATGGTGAAAAACTGAGAGCTTTTCCCCTAAGATCAAAAACAAGGAAGTCCACTTTCACCACTTTCATTCAACATAATACTGGAAGTCCTACCACAGCAATCAGTAAACAAAAAGAAATAATAGGCATCCAAATTGGTAAGGAAGAAGTAAAACTCACTATTTTCAGGTGACATGACACTATATATAGAAAACCCTAAAGACTCCACCAAAAAACTACTAGAACTGATAAATGAATTCAGTAACGTCCCAGGATACAAAATCAATATACAGAAGCCCATTGCATTTCTATAAGCTAATAAAGGAGTAGCAGAAAGAGAATTAAGAGAATAATCCCATTTATGGTTTCAATAAAAATAATAAAATACGTAGGACTAAACTTAACCAAGGAGGTTAAAGATCTGTACTCTGAAAACTATAAAACATTGATTAAAGAAATTGAAAAAGACACAAAGAAATAGAAAGACATTCCATGCTCATGGATTGGAAGAACAAATATCACTATAATGTCCATACTATCCAGAGCAAATCTACAGATTTAATATAATCCCTATCAAAATACCAACAGCATTTTTCACAGAACTAGAACAAATAATCCTAAAATTTGTATGGACCCACAGAAGACCCCAAATGCCCAAAGCAATCTTGAAAAAGAAGAACAAAACTTGAGGTATCACTATCCCAGATTTCAAGATATACTACAAAGCTGTAGTAATCAAAACAGTATGGTACTTGCACAGTGATAGAAACATAGATCAATAGAACGGAACAGAGCCTAGAAATGAACCCATGATTATATGGTCAATCTTCAACAAAGGAGGAATAAATATGTAATGAGAAAAAGATAGTCTGTTCAACAAATGATGTTCAGAAAACTGGAAAGCTGACTGCAAAAGAATGAAACTGGACCACTTTCTTACACCATACACAAAAAGAAACCCAGAATGCATTAAGAACCTAAATGTGAGACCTGAAACCATAAAAATCCTAGAAAAGGGCACAGGCAGTAAATTCTCTGACATCGGCCACAGCAACATTTTTCTAGATCTGTCTCTTGAGGCAAGGAAAACAAAAGCAAAAATAAACTATTGGGACTACATCAAGATAAAAAAGCTTCTGCACAGCAAAGGAAACAACCAACAAAACAAAAAGACAATCTACTGAATGGGAGAAGATATTTGCTAAGGACGTATTCAGTAATGGGTTAGTATCCAAAATAAAGAAACAACTTGGGGCGCCTGGGTGGCTCAGTTGGTTAAGCGTCTGACCTCAGCCCAGGTCGTGATCTCACAGTCAGTGAGTTTGAGCCCCGTGTTGGGCTCTGTGCTGGCAGCTCGGAGACTGGAGCCTGCTTTGGATTCTGTGTCTCCCTGTCTCTCTGCCCCTCCCCCGATGCTCTGTCTCTCTGTCTCTCAGAAATAAACATTAAAAAATTTAAACAACACAAAAAAACAAAATAAAGATATAACTTATACAATTCAACATAAAAAAAAACCAAATAATCCTATTTAAAAATGGGTAGAAGATATGAATAGACATTTCTCCAAAGAATACATCCATATGGCCAACAGACACATGAAAAGATGCTCAACATCACTCAGGGAAATGCAAATCAAAACTACAATGAAGTATCACCTCATATCCGTCAGAATGGTTAAAATAAAAAATACAAGGAACAACAAGTGTTGGTGAGGATGTGGAGAAGAAGAAACACTTGTGTACCGTTGGTGGGAATGTAAACTGGTGCAGCCACTGTGGAAAACAGTATGGAAGGTCCTTCAAAAAATTAAAAATATAAATACAATATGATCCAATAATTCCATTACAGGGTATTTACCCAAAGCATACAAAACACTAATTCAAAAGGATATATGCACCCCTGTGTTTACTGCAGCGTTATTCACAATAGCCAAATTATGGAAGTAGCCCAAGTGTCTATCCATAGATGAATGGATAAAGAAGATTTATCTCATTACATACATATTATATATAATGAGATATATATATAATATGTATAATGAGATATTACTCAGCCATAAAAAAGAATGAAATCTTACCATTTGCAACAACATAGATGGACCTAGAGAATATAATGGTAAGTGAAATAAGTCAGTCAGAGAAAGAAAAATACCATATGATTTCACTTGTATATGGAATTTAAAAAGCAAAACAAATTAACAAATTTAAAAAAAAAGAGAAAAACCAAAAAACAGACCCTTAACTACAGAGAACAAACTGATGGTTACCAGAGGGGAGGTAGGTGGCGGGATGGGTGAAATAAGTGATGGGGATTTAAGAGTACACATAATCACGCTGAGCACTGAGTAATGTATAGAATTGTTGAATCACTATATTTTAACACCTGAAACTAATATAACTATATATTAACTATACTGGAATTAAAATTTAAAGAAATACAAAAAAAAAATAGATAAATCAAATACTAGTGGCTTGGAAAATAAGTAAATATCTTTCAAAGTAATTTTACTTTCTCTTTGTTCGGTAATTTGAATTTCTAAAATAGTATTGGTGTATAAGCTTCTCTTCTCCTTCCTCGCTTTTGAGCTCAATGCAGCAAAGGTGAGTATTTACCAGCAATCAGCAGAAATTATTTTCTCCTTCAATTATTCCCCCGATAAGAATGTAAATAAAGTATTCAAAGTAAAGAAAAATATAAAACAGACCAGGAAAGAACCACTGTAAATTTTGCTGACTAAAATCGATTTAGGAAAGAAAACCCTGAATGCATTGTTTGGGATTAGAACTTCTTTTGAAGGCTTTTTCTCATCCATTTATTCATTCTTTCATTCATTGATTCAGCGTAAAGACGCTACACTGAATGCTAAGGACACAGAAATGGAATGCCCAATCTAATGTTAACCTGTAAGGAGAGGACGCAGATGCATAAAGCTGAAATCATAGTTTAACATCCAAGTCCTATAATGGAGGTAGGAAGAGGACTACGGGAGTCCATGGAGTTGACCACCCAAGAAACTGGGAGTCCAGAAGGCTTCCATAGAAGGGTATATGGGAGCTGGGTCTTGAAGCATGAGCAAGAATTTACCAGGAAGAAAAGGAGCCAGATTTCCAGAGTTAAGAGTTAACAAGTGTGCAAAGTCCCAGCAAGACAAAAAGCCGCGGTGTAATAAAGACAGTGAGAACTCCCAAGCTGCAGATTAGGCCAGGGAGATAAGATGGGCCAGGTAGTTACGGATTTTATTTCTAGTAGAAAATTTGGACTTTATCCTGAGGGCAATCAGGAGCTGATAGAGCTGCTAGAAGACAAGGAAGCATGTTTCAAATATGAATGTTATAAGCCATGGCAATATAAAAATAAAAACACAACTAAGGAAAAGAGTAAAATGGTGGGTACCTATGCTAATTTCCTCAACTTTCATAGCTGGAGTCAATAGGTGCATCTAAAAATCAGTCAGAAAATAGAGGCCGTCTACATTGTTCACTCAATGAAGGCAACCACTAAACTGAATATATTGTTAGAGGTAACAACTATCAGGAGTCAAAGACAATAATTTAGGTAGAAATTTCTATGAGAATTCTTCCCATTCTTTACAGCATGGAGTCAGTACATATCGCCCAGAATTGATAAATCAAGAATAGAAATTAGCAGCAGAGCTTAAAATAGTTGCCTCTGCAGGAGGCTTGGTTAGAAAATACTATTGTCGGTTTTGATACCCGGAGTTCCCAGTATTTGACACAAAAGACATAAGGAACATAGACCCTCTTTCTTTCTCTTTCATCATTTTCTCCATCAGGGTATTTATTATTGCATTACCTTTGTGATACAACCTCTTACCTCCTCTCTTAGGAGAAAGTCTCCAAAGGAAGGTTTCTTGCCTTTCTAGGTTCAGTCAGCCTTCACTCCTGTAATGAGAAAAACAGCCCTTAGCCCATGCAGTACTGATAAAATGCAGACTTCTAAAACCTTCAATGAGCTTAAAATAATCCCCTGATATTGCTCCTCTCGATACAGAAAACCTGGGGAACAAGAAATGTAAAGCCTTTCGTCATAAGTTAATTGAGAAAAGACTGTTAGTCATACCATAGGTGCTAAATTAACTAATTTTTTTCTATTTCTTCACTGTTTTCCATGCATATTAGGGAAGGTTCAAACCTTATTAAAACCATCTTAATTACTTAAATGGAAAAATGTCACAAAGGTTTTAATACTCCCTTGGAAATAACATCTTTGTGACAAAATTCAAGCTTACTTTTTAAAAACCACATTTGAAAAACTCAACAACCTGCCAGAAGATTATGCTAAAAAGAAGCCAGTATCCCTAAAAAAGAAATGTCCATGTCACCATTCTTCAGACAAAAAGAATGGCATCCATTATACTATACACAAAAACAATTAAAAAAATTTTTAATGTTTATTTATTTTTGAGAGAGAGAGAAAGAGAATGAGTGGGGGAGGAGCAGAGAGAGAGAAAGAATTGGAAGCAGGCTCCAGGCTCTGAGCTGTCAGCACAGACCCTGATGCAGGGCTGGAACCCACAAACCATGAGATCATGACCTGTGTTGAAGTCAGAAGCTTAACCAACTAAACCACTCAGACACCTGGGCAAAAACAATTTTTTAAATATTTCTCACAGTAGGGTCATCTACACAAACATTAAGGCATAAATAATAAGATTTTCCTCTTCTTATGCAAAAATTATATATATTTATGAGGTCATACTCTATCATACTCAAAAATGCAGGGCTGACTCTGCAAGACCTGGGTTAGAAACTCAGCTCTGACACTAACTGGCTGACCGTGGACAAAACATTTGATCTAAGTCTTGGTTTCTTAATAGTACTTACTACAAGGGATGTGATACTGACTACTCAAAAGAATGGATGTAAAATGCTTAGGTGTTAAAAAGCACCTTTTAATTGTCATCATCATTATCATCATATCCCAGGCTGGCAGTTTCTGTTTTTTTTTTTAAAATATTTACTTATATTTTTATTTTTCAGAGAGAGCATGAGTGAGGAGGGGCAGAGAGAGCGAGACAGAGGATCCAAAGCAGGCTCTGCACTGACAGCAGCGAGCCCGATGTGGAGCTCAAACCCACGAACCGAGAGATCATGACCTGAGCTGAAGTTGGGCGCTCAACCAACTGAGCCACCCAGGTGCCCCATGGCAGTTAAATTTTAATAAGTGAAAAGTCAGACTTTTGTTTAGTTAGATGATACGGATCCAGCTAGGGATACCCAAACAGTGTCCTAGAAAAAAATACCTAGAACTCACAAGGCAGATTATGACATCAGCCAGCCTTTCAATGGCAGCACGATCTTCATTTGGGCCACCTCCTGCTGGAGGTGAATCTCTTCTGAAAAAATGCCTTTTCATTGAGAAGCTACTTTCTCACAAGCAAGAAATGATTTGGTTATCGTCTACTGGAGAAAAGTGGTTATGTGATCAAGGCTAACTCCTACAAAACACTTTATTAATCCAACTGCTGAATGCCAACAGGATTTTCTTCTGACAGTTTTATCCAAACATGATAACAGGGCCAAGGTCAGGCAGTCTTCTCTGGGCAGGCAATAGAGGTGGTGAGTCAGAGGAGGTATTGAGAATATGCACACAGACAGGGAAGATATGTAGCCTGCAAAGTCAAAAATATTGCTGTCTGTCCCTTTATGGAAAACATTTGCTGACTCCTACTACAGAGTCTGAACACCAACCTTTGAGAGCTTCTGCCTTAAGGATTTCAAACTCTAGAGGCAATCAAATCAAAACCTTGTTTGTTTGTTTGTTTGTTTGTTTGTTTCATAACTAATGATGGGACTACATTCTTATAGTCATGGTTCTGGGATATTGAATGGAACAGGACATTTTTCTTCCTGCGTCTATTTACTTGAATTATTATAGATGAATTCATTCAATATTAGACAATTGGGTTACTGAATTGCCATTCAATCAGAATCATGTATCATTTGTTCTATCACTAGCATTGAAACTGAGAAAGGAACAGGAACTTTCTTGAGGCCAACAGCCCTCTGGTCATGCAGCACACAGTGTTACCACCCAGCAACAATAAATAATACCCTGAAGCCAAAAGAACAACTCAAAAGCTCTGAAAACCCAGTTTTTTACACTCTTTTGGCATCAAAGTTCATTTCCGTGGAAAAACTAGAATGGAATGGATATAGGCTATTTGTTGTCTTTACCTTACCAAGTGTCACTAGTCCTACAATTGACCCTCAACCAACACGAGGGGTTAAGATGCCAATCCCTACACAGTGGAAAATCTGTGTATAACTTTTGACTCCCCCCAAATCTAACTACTAACAGTTCTGTTGACCAGAAGCCTTACTGATAACATAAATAGTCTATTAACACATTATCTTGTATGTCATATGTATTATATGTATTTTTACAATAAATCAAACTGAAGAAAATATAATTAAGAAAATCATAAGGTAGGGGTGCCTGGGTGGCTCAGTGGGTTAAGCACCGGACTTCAGCTCAGGTCATGATGTCACAGTTCATGGGTTCAAACCCCACATCAGGCTCTATGCTGACAGCTCAGAGCCTGGAGCCTGCTTCACATTCTGTCTCCCTCTCTCTCTGACCCTTCCCCACTCATGCTCTTTCTCTCCCAAAAACAAATAAATATTAAAAACAACTTTTTTAATAAAAAAGAAAATCATAAGGTAGAGAAAATAGATTTACAATAATGTATATATCCAAAAAAATCCACATTTAAGTGGACTCATGCAGTTTACACCCGTGTTGTCCAAAGGCCAACTCTACTTTTCTCTGCAGAAGTATTGACATGGTTAATTATGGGGCACTGCCCCAGAGTCTGCTGTGTATGTAATGAATGAGCACATCCACCTTCTGAGACCTGGGGTGGGGGAGAACATGAGTCCTGAATCCAGCTGGTCCTAAAGGTTTTCAGCGAGGAACTGTGGACCTATGTTCTATTTGATTATGATTACAGCAAAGGGGGACTGTGTACATGCCACTACTTTGAAGTCAGCAAACCTCTTTCTCTACCGTGTTCTCCTATAAAATGCTCCTCAAATTTTTTGGTGTTTGCAAACAGTATAAGGCTAATGTTCCTTCCAGCAAAAAAAAGTGAATACATTGTACTAATAGTTTTCTCTTCTAAGGATTGTGTACAGAGCTGTAATGTCCGGTTATAAACACTATGAATACAAATGTAACTATTCTTAAAGTGGCACACACTATTCTCTCTCTATTGTTATCACTCTCAATGTAAATGAATTTAATTCAGGAAATCATTTTTTGAGACTCTAATATGTGCCAGGCAATAAGCTGGGTACAACTGGTGAACAGAACAGGTATATCCTCCTGTAAGAAAACAATGATTTGAAAGTGGATACACAACAACAACAACCAATGGATACACAGGAGTTACCTATTGACTCACTCATTTATTCAACAAATAAATTTACTGAGCACCTACATAAACTAAATACTATTCTAGGTGCTGGGATTTTAGCAATGAAAAAAAAAATCCCTATCATCTTACAGTTTACATACTAGCAGAGAGAGACATATAATAAATAAAATAAATTAATACAAAATAAAGAAGAAAATCGAGTGCCAGAATAGGGGATGCAATTTTAAATATAGTGACTGTAGAAGGCCTCACTGACAATGTATCATTTGAGAAAACTGGTAGAAATGAGAGAGTGTCCAGTAAATATTGTAGGGTGTGTTGTGTTCCAAGTAGAAGTAACAGCAAATGCAAAGGTCCTGAGGTAGGAGGATACCTGGCCAACCTGGAATAATGATCATGATGCCAGAATGGCTGGAGCAGAGTCAATAAGGAGAAAGCATAGTAGGAGATAAGGTCAAAGAGGTGGGAGGAAAGATCATGTTGGTTTGTGTAGGCCACTGGAAGGACTTTGGATTTTAGTCTGAATGAAATGAAGAGCCTCTGAAGGATTTTGAGCAATTGAGGGACTGACCAATACTCATAAAGGTTGGTTCTGCTATGAAAGTATTAAATATGGAAGACCATCTAGGAAAGGGATTCACCCAGGCTAAAAGGTCAGTGAAAGCCTCCTAAAGAAATGGCATTTGAGCCTGCAGAACTCATTTATTGTGGGCATTAGCACTAGGTAAAAGGGAGGAGTGCTCTTCAGACAAGAGGACCAGCTGATGAGAGAAAAGAGGCTTTTAATGCCACAGTGAGCATATCTTCTACTTTCTCTTAAGGCTAATGCATGGAAAATTATTGAAAGATTTTAAGCAGGGGAGTGACACAATCTGTTCAATGTTTTATAATGACTGTCAGATCGTTATGTATAAAATAGAATCAGTAGTGGTTTTTTAAAGCCACAGGTCATGATTCATCAATTAAGGGGGTCACCAGATTGCAATTTTTTTTAAAATGAAATAGAATAGAAAAAATCAGGTTTTATGAATGCCCCTCAGGTTTTAAGGGTAAGTATAGTTACAAGGAACTTTTGATTCTGTACCTTCATATACCCGTGTGTGTGTGTGTGTGTGTGTGTGTGCATGTGTGTGTGTGTGTGTATGTGAGATTGTCCAAACTTTGAAAGTCACTTGATTAAAAGGAAAGACATAAAAAAAAAGAGAGAGAGAAAGCAGTAGAGGGAATATGCTATAATCTTTTTAAAGGTATCGCTGATTGCTGAGACTAGAGTAGAGAGAGAAACAAAGAGGCCTGTGAGAGGGCTTGCGGACCCACCTAATGGTTTTAAGGGCAAATGAATGGTCCAGAGCAGTTCAGCAACTGGATGGATGGCTGAAATTGAGATTATGGGCAGGGAAGATAATGAGTTTAGATTTCAACATGCTACCTGCAAGCCATCACAATGGAGATACTCAGTTTGGTGCACATGATAAGGCTGGACACAGATTTGGAAGTGGTAGGCACTGATAGATTAAAAAAAAACTGTAATAGATTTCATGATAAGTCAGTCCATCATATGTTAAGTGATCCCATGTAATATTTGGGGGCAAAATTGACTAAACCTTTTGAGACAAACTTATACCAAAAAATATATATATATTTTGCTTACCTGGAATTCACATTTAACAGGGCTTTCTGTATTTTACCTGGTGATTCTAATCAGTATTCAAGTCCCCTGAGAACAGAAGCAGATACACCAGTTAGGACACAATGACAACAACCCAGGCAAGAGGTAAGGAAGCCCTCCGAGTTAGTGTTTTACAAAGGATTCTTTGCTTCACTAGTATAAATGCAAATTTGAAATGTGAAATCTGAATCATTCACCTGTGAATTAATTACAAGCACAGTGATGTCCTGCCGAGGTCCTCCTCCCTTGGGGTCAGGATACGTGCCTGTGTGGCTCAGATTCATGATGGGCCTCCCTGTCTGTAATGGCTCAACGAGGGGCTACAGTATCTCACAGAGTACCCCCACACACACACACCACCAAGAGGGAGCTAAGAGCTAACACCTAGCTGGGCTGCCCTACAGGGACTTACCGTTAGGAATAAACAATTGGGAGGAAAGTTCTATCTGCATTTTCACTCTCACAGAACTTGTTCATAGTGTTGAACTTGCCATGAAAAACAAAAACTGAGAGGCTCTATCATTGATACAGTTTTCCTTCAGGAAACATTTTTTTTTTAACTACACATGTTTTCAATATATTGAAATGATTGGTATGATCTGGCTTTTTAAAAAGCCAGTGAAAAATGACATAAAAATAAATCCAACATATTGAAACTGTCTCAGAAGACATCATATTTTCTTCTTTCAGAGTAGCTGTGCTCCTGCTGCCCTGAAGTTTCACACAATATAAGCTGAATTCCTTGGCCTTGATCTATCAGCAAACATTGAAGACCTCATTGTCCTTGAGCTCTGGCTCCAGAGGGCTCCACGGAAGGGAAGGAGCAAGTAATTATATATACACATATATGTTCTGAAAGTAAATTAGCAGATCCCACGCTGACAGCTGCTTGTTTCCTGCAGGCCTGAGTTCCATGCTCAGATATATCTATAATTGCAAAGAAATTTTGAAAAACCTGTAAGAAGATGTGTAATAGAAATAGGACTAGAGAAACATGAGTGACACCTGCCACTTAACCTTACTGCATTTCAACACCCAAATTCAAATGTAACTTCAGTAAGGGCAGGAATCCTAGCCTGTGCTCTCTGTTTGCCAATGTAGTTTGCAAAAAGGGGGCAAGATGAAGAGTCCACAAAGCCAATCATTATGTTCAAGGGGATGCTGAAACTATTCAAAGCCTTTCATTTTCACCTTGCCAAAAACGACTCAGTAACCAAAGGCAGACATTTCCCTTCTTTCATTCATTCATTCAGTGTCTATTGGGGACCACTAAGTTGCCAGGCACTCAAAAATATGCAATGGGAAAAAGACAGTCTCTTTAACAAATAGTGCTGGGGAAACTGGGGAGCTACCTGCAGAAAGAATGAAACTGGACCACGTTCTTATACAATACACAAAAGCAAACTCAAAATGGGTTACAGACCTAAATGTGAGACAGGAAACCATCAAAATCCTAGAAGAGAACACAGGCAGTAATTTCTCTGACACTGGCCTTAGCAACATTTTCTAGATATGTCTCCTGAGGTAAGGGACACAAAAGCAAAAACTAAACTATTGGGGCAGCATTAAGAAAAAAAAAAAAGCTTCTGCACAGCAAAGAAAACAATCAACAAAACAAAAAGACAATCTACTGAATGGGAGATGGAAGAGGATATTTGCAAATGACACATCCAGTAGAGTTAGTATCCAAAATATATAAAGAACTTATATAACTCAACACCAAAACAAAAACAAAAATAAATAATCCAATTTAAAAATGGGCAGAAGACATAAATAGACATTTCTCCAAAGAACACATACAGATGGCCAACAGACACATGAAAAGATGCTTACATCACTAATCATTAGAGAAATGCAAATCAAAACCACAGTGAGATATCACCTCACAACTGTCAGCATGGCTAAAATAAAAAAATACAAGGAAGAACAAGTGTTGGTGAGGATGTGGAGAAGAAGAAACACTCATGCACTGTCGGTGGGAATGCAAACTGGTGCAGCCACTGTGGAAGACAGTATGAAGTTTCCTCAAAAAATTAAAAATACAAATACTATATGATCCAGTAATTCCACTACTGGGTATCTACCCAAAGAATACAAAACACTAATTCAAAAGGATATATGCACCCCTGTGTTTATTGCAGCATTATTCACAATAGCCAAATTATGGAAGCAGCCCAAGTGTCCATCCATAGATGAATGGATAAAGAAGATATGATACACACACACACACACACACACACACACACACAGACACACACACACACACTAAGATATTACTCAGCTATAAAAAAGAATGAAATCTTGCTATTTGCAATAACATAGATGGATTTAGAAATTTAATGTTTAAGTGAAAAAAGTCAGAGAAAGACAATGGGATTTCACTCATATATGGAATTTAAGAAAAAAACAAATCAACAAAGAAAAAAAGAGAACCAAAAATAGGCTTTTAACTATAAGAACAAGGAGACGGTTACCAGAGGGGAGGTGAGTGGGGGGATGGATGTAATAAATGATGAGGATTAAGAGTTCACCTATAGGGGCACCTGCCTAGCTTAGTCTGTAGAGCATGTGACTCTTGATCTCCAGGTTCTGAGTTTGAGCCCCACATTGAGGGTAGAGTTTACTTAATAAAAACAAAATACACTTATCACAATGAGCACCGAGTAATGTATAGAATTGTGGAATCACTATATTGTACACCTGAAACCAATATAACACTGTATGTTAACTATACTGAATTAAAATAATAAATAAATAAATAAATAAATAAATAAGATCAAATAAATTTCCAGGCACTGTTCTAGCCTTCCCCTAGATTCCCCCTCTTCTCAATTGCAGATATGAGGAAATAGAGGCCTGGGGAAGCAGAATTGTCAACAGTTCTGAGCTCCCCTAATTTCAAGTCTAGAATTTTAGCCACAGACCAGACACTACTGGAAACAGACTGTCTTGGAAGGGCATAACTTTATATTTTCCTCAAGTTGTTTTGTATGTTGTTTGGCTAAGAAACAAAATTGGCTCAGGTTTGGGCAGGAAGCTGGGTATGAAGTTGTCACGGTCCCTGACTCACCAGGTGCGTCACCAGACTTGGGCAGCAGCTCATCCACCAACAGGACAAGCCCCACCAAGAGCTGTGGGCTGGGATTTGTCTGGATGCAGCGTGGTCAACAAGGACACGTCACTATTTTCCTTGATTTGAGTATCCCTTGATTTGAGTGTCACCCATTGAAGGGACTTTGGGATCCCTGTGAGAAACAGAGGCCCCATTTTCTTTCCTCTTTATATTTAGAATTCCTTTAAGGATTTACAGTGCCACATGGCAAAACAGATAATAATGAACATGAACTTGATGTACTCACAGAAAAGACCAACTATGTAGTTTCCTAACAGGAATTACACCTCCATATGCTAAAAGATTTGTAGACTTTTTTGTCAAGGACCTCTTCCTATGGGGTCTGGTATTGGACCACATTTCTGAAAAGTTCACATTTCTAACTCAAATCAGTGTAATATGATTCCCTTTCACACCTATGTGGCTATACACAAAGTGATTTGATAAGGTCTTCTGAATCATTTTTTAATGACATGTATTTCTCAAATAGTTGTTTCTTTTTTTTTTTAATGTTTTATTTATTTTTGAGACAGAGAGAGACAGAGCATGAGCAGGGGAGGGGAAGAGAGAGAGGGAGACACAGAATCTGAAGCAGGCTCCGGGCACTGAGCTGTCATCACAGAGCCCGACGCGGGGCTCAAACTCACGGACCGCGAGATCATGACCTGAGCCGAAGTCGGACGCTCAACAGACTGAGCCACCCAGGCGCCCCATCAAATAGTTGTTTCTGAACCAATCCAGTTCAACAGCTCCCTTTGTGACCTAACATACCTACAGGTATAACTTAATAGGGAGATGGCAACCAAGGATTGGGAGCTTCACTCTTATTCCCCACAGAAGGCAAATAGATACTTCTCATCAATTGCCACACTTGTTCCACTGCATTGAGATTTAGTCTTGATTCTTTACAGTCCAACACTGCAAGCAACACAGTCAACTAATTGGAATTGACATTTAAATTGAAATCTATTTGCAATCCCAGGATTAAATTAAATCACTAGAAAATCTAACTATTCTTGAGAGATTTCTCTAAACACCCCTAATCTTCTGTCTGGTAACCTAATGCCACGTTCCCAATGGTAATGTGCATTAGGTGACTCAAAAGTTCCATCTCTCTTTGTTTAAACAAACTAGAATTCTAACTCTCATTGTGAGTTTTGAGTTGTATCAGGTAATAACTTCAGGTGGGAAGATAAGGAACAGATTTTCTATTTTCTATTTTAATTCTTTAAGATGAAACCTTTGCTTTCCCAGATTGTCTACTAAGTTGGTCCATAGGATTCTAGTTGGATTTATGTTTAAGGCCAACAAAAATGTTCACATTTTATCTGATTTATCCAACCTTAACTTAAGGACTCTAAATGCTAATCATTGCCTAGTTGTTATTTAATATTGGCAGACTTGCTTGAGAACTCTAAGATAACTCACTTGCAATGAATAAATACTATAAAAAAGTAATTCCAAGTTTTAAATACCTTTTAGAATATCAGAACCTAAGGGGAAAATCTTAGAGTTGGTTAAGAGAATCAAAGGCATCCGTTTCAGTATTTTACTAAATGTGCTCCTCAGAACAGAACATAAGCACTCCATGTAAGGGATCCTGTGATCAATTAAGTTTGGAAACCCTAAATTCAATGTCTCACTCAAAGATTCACAAGGCACATTAGCATGTTAAAGTTTGTAAAAAAAAAAAAAAAAGTCTTACAGTAAATAGTCATATCCAGTTATGCAGAAGAAACTTCTAGAAAGCAGTGAAACTTTGTTTTCTATTCATGAAACATCTATTAACAAGTCTTCTAAAGAACACACTTTAGAAACTCTAAGCATATCTAACCTCTTGCCTCACCCAGAAACATAAAATGTAAAAGATGACCATCCTTTAATAAAACATCTCCAGGTTTCATAAGCTCTGCCTGATCACCCACCAGGTCAAGGTTCTTTGTTTTACTATATACTCTCTTGCAAAAATTCAGTCCTCCCCATCTCAGCTTTTTTCATGTTATTCTTTCACTTGTGGATATGGGGAACTCATTAGCTTTTTCCTTTGAAAACCCTCCACAAAGGCTTTTTTAACATGAATATGATAATTTTCCTCCCTAAATTAATATCTTCCGCCATGCCCCATTGCCTTCAAGACAGCTCCAAATTCTAAAGAATAGCCAGGCACCTGCCTCCCTGCCTACCTTTGTCTCGTTATCCAGTCCACTCCTGCCTTCTTCCCTCTCCACTGTAATCTACTCGGGGAATCCTCACTGTTTTTATTTTGCACGTTTCCTGAAATTCTCTTCCCTATCCACTAGGAAAATCCATGCTCATCCCTCAAGGTCAAACCCTACCTCCACTGGAAGTTTCCCTGATCACTGCCCTCACAGGCTCACCGGCTCTTCTTCCAGATTCCCATAGTACTTGGAACCTCTCTCTTACTTAAACTTATTAGTGATTATAGCCATTTATTTATTTTTTTATGAATGTAATTTATTGCCAAATTGGCTTACATACAACACCCAGTGCTCATCCCAACAAGTGCCTCAATGCCCATCACCCATTTTCCCTCTCCCCCATCCCTCATCCACTGTTTGTTCTCTGTATTTAAGAGTCTCTTGTGATTTGCCTCCCTCCCTGTCTGTTTATAACTATTTTTTCCCCTTCCCTTCCCCCATGGTCTTCTGTTCAGTTTCTCAAGATCCATATATGAGTGAAAATATATGATATCTGTCCTTCTCTGACTTATTCACTCAGCATAATACCTTCCAGTTCCATCTATGTTGCTGCAAATGGCATGATTTCATTCTTTCTCATTGCCAAGCAGTATTCTATTGTATATATAAACCACATCTTCTTTATCCATTCACCAGTTGATGGACATTTAGGCTCTTTTCATAATTTGTATGATTTGTTTTTATATCTATTTCCTACCCCATAGGATGAAAACTTACCATAGTGTCTAGTATACAGTAAGCATGCAATAAATATTTGCTTAGTGAATTAATAAGTGAGCAGACACAAGAATATTTTTAATAAACATTTTATTATTCTTTTAAAAATTTTTAATGTTTATTTTTGAGAGAGAGAAAGAGAGAGAGAGAGGGAGACACAGAGTATGAGCGGGGGAAGGGCAGAGAGAAAGCAAGACAGAATCTGAAGCAGGTTCCAGTTCTGAGCTGTCAGCACAGAGACTGAGGTGGGGCTCAAACTAGGACCATGAGATCATGAACAGAGCTGAACTCGGACACTTAACTGACTGAGACATCCAGGCACCCCCAAACACAGGAATTTTAAGGTCAGCTTTCCCTTTTCCGGGAAAGGAAAGAGCAGCTCTTTCCTTACCTATCCCATGTTCTACCCATTAATCTTTTCCTGTTTTTCTTAGGAACCTCTCCAGTTTCTCCACATACTTATTAGAAGGATAAAACCAAAACCAAATGCCATGTAACGTTTCATGGATTCTGGTGCTCAAAGTTCTTCCTTTTGGTTGAATCTATAATGAATTTGATATCAAATCTCGTCTCAAATTTTGATATTTCTTTCCATAAATGTTTTCTGTTAAGAATAAAAAGAGGAAAGGGGCGCCTGGGTGGCTCAGCCAATTAAGTTTCAAACTTCGGCTCAAGTTACGATCTCACAGTTCATGAGTTTGAGCCCTGTGTCCGGTTCTGAGCTGACAACTCGAAACCTGGAGCCTGCTTCGGATTCTGTCTCTCTCTTTCTACCCCTTGCCCACTCACACTCTGTCTCTCCCTTTCTCAAAAATAAACATTAACAATTTTTTTTAATATTAAAGGAGGAACTTAAACTTAGATCTTTAATGGGTGTATAAAATCATGGTATTAGGGATAATTTCTAATTTTGTCCAAAAAAATTAATCTTCCCAACAATAACACTGCTAAGAGTTCTCAAAGATGTAAACCACTCTGGGGTATATATTACTTTATAAATCTCCTTATTAAAAGAATGTCTCAGGCACTAGGGAGAATATATTTTTTTAGATCTTAAAGGATTTTAGGTTTCTTAAAGAGTTTTGATACCTGTAGAGTTAATTATATAACTTATACTTGAACATAAAAGATTAGTAACCTAAAGATATTTGTAGAGTTTCTCTAAAGATTAACTAATAAAAATGATGAATAAAAAGAATATAAGCCTTCCATGTGAAATTATTATTTTTTTAAATGTTTATTTATTTTTGAGAGAGAGAGACACAGAGCGTGAGAGAAGGAGGGGCAGAAAGAGGGGGAAGCACAGAATCTGAAGTAGGCTCCAGTGAGATCATGACCTAAGCTGAAGTTGGATGCTTAACCGACTGAGCCACTCAGGCACCCTTAAGCCTTCCATGTTGAACTATTATGGGAAATGAATAAGAAAAGAAAATTTCTTCAGGGATACATAGAACAGAAAAATTCAGAATCATAAACACAACTATGCAACCAAATATAACATTACTGTATTTGTCAAAATAATTATTAACAATACTTCTTCCATTGTGCCCTGTGGCCAGAAGAATCCCAGAATGGGACATTAATAGGTCCTTGCAATTATCATCACTCCCTGGAAAAAGTCCATCTTGAGAAATATGCCAGGGACATGGCAGCTCTGATGACAACGCACAGGCAAGGGTTTAAAGTCAATAAATGGAATGACAACCAGGACAGTTGGGCTGCAAGTGATGAAAAGCCAAACCATTTGGCTTATGAAAAAAAGGAAATTAATTGACTCCTATAAAAAGTCTAGGCATTGACTGCAGGCATGGCTGGATCCAGTGCAATACGACTGCACCTTGGTCTCTTTCCATCTCTCGCATTCACTTCCCTTTTTATTGCCTTCGCTCTGAGGCAAGTTCTCTCCCTGGGAGGTCCCCAGCAGCACTAGGCATATATCTTCCAGATTCCTGTCCAGCCCACACCCAAGTATTTGTTCTAATTGGACCAAATTTGGTCACATGTTCATCCATGAACATTCATTGCAGCCAAAGGGTATTAGTCCAAGAAGAAAGAAGAATGAACCCTACACAGCCAGAACCAGTAGCTTTCTACCATAGTGATGCATAAACAATTTTATATTGCTTTTGAGCTCTAGAAATGCCTAGGTTCCTATTTCCTAAAAACTGGACATCTTGAATTCTTGGAACCATCTGTTCATATCATAATGGTGAACTCAAATTCAAATGTTCTTTTTGTAATAGAGTACATTAGTTTGTGAGAAGATTCCCATTTACTCAGCATGTTGTCTGTTTTTAGCTAAAGTCCCAAAGCCGGGAATAATAAGAGACAATTACACACAAACACACACCCCACCCCATTTTAAGGAGAGTGTCTGAAACATCCAGGCCAAACTTCACAAAAGAAAACAAATCAGTTCAGTATCTATGAAACCCTCACCTCCACATCAAAATATGACATGGCCAAATTGTTAAAGATCATTGAAGAAGTCAAGGATAACAGGAATTCAAAGAAGCAGAGAGTGTTTTGACTCTTTTTCCTTCTCTTCTCACACAGAGAGAAAATTGTGCTACCTCCCAACCTCCCCCATAAAGATGGAAAGGTATCTGCAGAAGGGGAGACAGGCACCTTGTTTCCCAGCAGAAGTGTAACTTATCAGAGGATGAGGTGAGAAAAATAAAGCAGAGTAAGTGATCGCTGTGGGTGTGTGTAATTTGAGATGGAGTGGTCAGGGAAGATCTCACGGATCAGAGGACTTTTGGTCTGAGGCCTAACGGTGGGGGAGCAAGGCATGCAGATAGCTGGGGGAAGGGTGTTTTAGGCAGAGAGACTAGAAAATCCAAAGGCCCTTAGCAAGAACATGTTTACAGTATTTTCTGGGGTGGAAAGGAGCCAGCGGGACTGGAGAGAAGTGAGCAAGAGGGAATGTGGCAGGAATAAAGGGTGGAGATTAGAATGGAGTTGCATTTACTACAATGGGTGGAGAGTAATGGAAGAGGGAGGGAACACACCCTGCTTACTCTGGGTGCCTGAGCTTTGGAGCAGGCCTGGGCTGGGGGCTGGAGGAGCCAAGGGAAACTTTGAATTATATGTGAGATAAGATATAATTGGGTTAGAGAATTAGATGTTGGGTTTGGATTTAGACTGAACTGTACTTGTCTTTTAATACCTGACAAGTAAGTAAACCTTACTTAAAGTGGCTGAAAAGCCAGGAGATCTATGTGAGGGGTTATCTACAGGGCAGGAATGAGAAAGTGCATGTTTGAGGGTTAGAGAAAAATAAAGCCATTTCCTATGTGTGCCCCACAGAGTTTACCTCATTCAGTAAACTGATTACTTTCTAAAAGATTCAAAACCTTTTACAATCCGTCTGTGAATTTGCTGTATACAACACAATGTTTCACACAGTATTATGTGTAAACTCAGTAAACATTTGCTAAGTATCAAGTAGTATATAATATGCCATTTTGGGAGGGAAATGATGTGGCATTAGGTAATGGTCAGATCAGGGATAGCTGAAGTAGGGCCTAATTTTCTAAATGGTATAATGAAAAATTTGAGATTATCTGGAGGGTTTACATGTGGCCTCCTGGTCTTAAATCAGAGTCACCTACAAAGGACTCTGAAATTCAAAGGACTGTGAACTTGTTAGATAGGATCAATACCCAAACAGCCTATGACACAGTAATGATATTTGCTGCTTGCTAGTATTATTGTGCACCACACTTGGTGTCCAGGAAATATGAACAGCTGCAATATTGTAAGATGAAATAAATTGAATACAAACAGAGTCACACGCAGAAGGGACACTTTTTTTGAATGACGGAAATCACTAAATTGGCTATTTCCACTGCCATTTATGGCTTAAACAAGATGACAGTTTGTTACCTTTTCACATAGAAGAAGTCTAGAATTTGGCAATCCAGAGCAGAAATGGCAGCTCCAAGGTCATCAGAAGCTAGACTCTTCCTATGGCGCTGCTCTGGTCAACCCTGGGCCTGTCATCCCCTAATCCACAGTGGCTATTTGATTTCAACCCATCACATCTGCATCCCAGCCAGAGGGAAAAAGGAAGGAAGAAGGGTACTCCTCTTCCCTTTGAAGGAAACTTCCCTCTGAAGAAAATTGTGTGAAGTTCTCACACAATTCAGTGTACCAAAACTAGCTGCAAGGGAGGTTAGGAGCTGTGACCTTTAGTATTGTGTTTCCAAGGAGGAAAGGGAGAATGGATGGAAGACATGGTCAACTAGCCATTTCTGCCTTATCTTGTTTCTCTTAAAGACCTGTGGGTGAAGTTAGATTGATGCTTTTTATCAAGAAGAGTTACTCCCTTTCCTACGTCTGCATGCCACATTAGTGTATTCACAGCTCTATTTACTGTTTATATTGTGTTTCTGATTATCCTTAATAGCTAATTCTACTGTTCTCAAAGACAAAAGTTCAGTTATATAACCCATCAACATACTTCCTGTCCACCCCTCCTCCAGATGAATTAGCTGTGCCGGATGATTCATTTGTCTCCTATGGAAATTATTAATAAATTGGTTCAGTAAGCATGCAATGAAAGGCAGAGTGTAGTGGTGGAACAGGGGTAGGCTTCAGACCAGACTCTCCTCGACTGAACTTCTGCTCCCAACATTGAAGTAACGTGACCTTGGGCAAACTTACAGCATCTCTAAATCCCCATTTCCTTCTCCATAAGATAAGGATCACAATTAATACTTCTTGGTGCTGCTGTGAGGAGTGAATTAAATATAACATGAAAAGTGACCGTATGCCTGTATAACACTCAAAATTGTTACTCTGTAATTCGTTCACTGTTCCCAGAGCACCTGTAACATCCTAGGCACCATACTTGACACTGTGGTTGTTAAAGCTTCAAGAAGACATGCAAGAAGCTTGTGATGGAATGGAGGGGCTTAAGAAACCCAGAAATAGGCTCTGTAGCATAGGAAAGGTCTTGCATATGTGTAACATTAGAACGATACCTCCCTTGACTGATATCAAAATTGTAGATACATTCTCTTCCAGAAAATGGAATGATTCAATCTGTTAAGAATCCGTGTGCTTGATTTGCTGTTTGGTAACTAACACTGACATGTGGGCTACCCCATGTAGGTAAATAGGGTCACATGAAAGGCCTGCAATGGCCCCACTGGTACATTTATCTGAAAAGTGACAGACAAGTACCTACGTGGTACTTTCTCGACTACTTGTGAACATCACACAGCACTTTAGGTTAGAATTTGAAACCTAAAACAAATTGATCATCACACTACAAAAACTCAGACATAAGTCACTTTCTCTACATCTGTGTGTCTTCAAAGCTCAACGCAATAGTAATAATGCACTATCCCGTCCCCCCTTCCTTTGTAGAGATCTGCTGAAGATCTCTACATGCCTCACCCAGGGTAGGCACGGGGGATGCAGAGATGAAGAGGATGGCATCTGTCTTCCTAGAGTATAGCATTACAGAAGGGGCACAGACAAGTGAAATTTTCATACTATGTGATTAATGCTATGACAAAGAGAGCTATCCCAGAGTGCTATGTAAGTTCATAGGAGGGGACAGTCCACCAAGCCTCAGCCAGTGAGGGAATGCTGCCTGGAGGAGGTGAGTTCTACACTGAGGCCTAGACGATGAGTAGAAATTAACCAAGTGAAGGGTGCTTTAGTCAGTGCAAAGAGCAGATCCAAAGGGCATGGTATATTAAGGAAGGGAGGGATTCGGTATGGCTGAAAAGGAACATGAGAGACAAGATTTGCTAGGTACAGATATTGTATCACAGCATACATACATACATACAGTGAAGAACCTTGATCCCTAACATGATGGTTCAGCTCATAGGCTTCTCCTAATTTTCTAGGAAATGCAGAGGAAAACAACAACAACAACAACAACAACAACATGGGATTCATTTTGTCATGGTAGAAAATAATTTTATGTAAAAATGTGAGAAATAGCTACATAATATAACATTTCCACTTAGAAGAAACACAGGAAGCAGTATACTGTATATGTGTGTGTGTGTGTGTGTGTATATATGTGTGTGTGTATATATATATATGTATATATACATACAATTTTTCAATTCTTTACAAGTGCTCAACCTTTTAGTAACTTGGGTTTAATTCTTTATAGCACTTTAAAAATAACATAGTAAACAAATGACCAGGATTCTGTAGTGTCTTTGAAGACTTTTAAAATCCATATTTAATTTTTTCTCTGATGTAGACCCTCAAAGAAGTTTGGGTTAATTATAAGGTATATCTATATTACTACTCCTTTGGGTGAGAACTCATCACATTTCATAAACTTAATGGGATGAATAAGAATTGATGCAACACTAAGAGATTACACAGGAATTTCTGTACAGTGACACTGTAGCCAATTAATGAAGCTAATTTCTCAGTAGGCAATGTGGTACCTTTAAAAAATGCATATAATTAAAGGATTTTTCTCTTTCATTTATGGTTAACATGCAAATCTGATATCCATAAATTCATTCCAGATAGAGGAAAAGCAATAAAATTTTTATGATTTGGCAGACTTTAAATCATTTAAGATACTATAATAAGTTATTGAAGAAAGATGTTTAAAAATTAATAGAATCCCCTTAATAGCAAAGAAAATGTTAGTACTTTGCAGAGAGAAAATTCTCCTCCAATTTCCTATTCAACACAAAGAAAAGAATTTCCCAAAGTTCACCTAATACATATTTTTAGAAGACAAAAATCATTCACAGAAATACAAAGGTAGGTGCTATGATCAGACACAAAATGAACCATGGTCCTGACCCCCATAGAGCTAAGTACAAAGCAGAACAGATTACCCTCTCTCCGTAACAGTATGATTTTCAGGATCCCACCACTAATGGAATAGAACATTCCTTGAATCTGGACTACGAGAAAACTAGGGAAAGAAACTAGGGAAAGATTGAGTTGACAATCCTACATTCCCTTCAGCATATTTGAGGGCTTTTTGAGAAAGAGAAGGGATATTAGCTAGGGAGATCCAGTGCCCTAGTTCTAAGTCATTTGAAGTACATTTACTCCCTCTGCTATTTGATATGCCTCAATAACCACTCCCTTTCTTATTTTCCTACTCCTCTATCACACCAGCACACCTCCACCACTTACCTTCATTATTTGGAAACATCAGCTTGACAGAAAGAGCCATGAAAGATACGTGTGATTTTGATATTCATTCTTCCAACACTTCTAAGATGTCTGAGGGTAGAGGAACAGCCTACTTAAGAGTCTGAAGTGCTGTTATGTATTCAAAGATTCAAACCACTCATCTCTTAAGTCTGCAAGTACAAAACTATCCCGTGGTGGTGACAAGTGAGTGTTACAAGTGATGTGCCCTGGGCTCGGGAAGATGGAAGAGAAGTTAGGTATGCTGGAGTTACTGGCAGAGGCATTTAGATAAATACATACATATTTACTTACCACCCACCACGTGCCAAGTATCCAATGCTGTGAAGCAAGTATTATTGTTCCCATTTTAAGGATTAGAAAACACAGTCATCAAGAAGACAAGAGATTTTCCTTAAATAGTTAAGGAACAGAGCCAAGATTTGGGCCTAGACCTTTCAGTCCAGCACTTTTCCCATGATACTAGCCCACTTCTTGGAAGTGGCAAGGTGCTAATTGGGTCTTGAAAGAGAGATAGGAGCAAGGCATTGAGAGAAGTGTGGAAGGAAGAGAAGGGTGTCAGGGACCTGGTCACCCTGAAGGGTACTACTGGGACCCACTGCCACCACAGATTGTCTTCCACATTTTTCTCTCTAGTAAGACATTAGAGAAGAGGTGATTGGGAAAGAAAACACCTTACTTGACAATTCTGCTCCTGAGGGTACCAAGTTTGGAGGAGCATAGCCTGGAGGGATCACTCTTAGGGGTGGGAACCCTTAGATAACAATTTTAAGACTTTCTGTCTTCAGTAGTTTAGAAAGCCCAGTGCACTTGACTCTTATAAAATTCCATCATGTTCTCACTGTCCTTCATTCTGGTCTCTTCCAGACACTAGGAAACATTATATAGAAAAAGGGAGACTGACGTTATAACCCACTACTCTGTCTTTTCTGTTTCTTTAAAGAAGTCTCGACTTCATCTGTTAAGTGATCAGTTTACACTGGCAAGAGTTGGCTGCTAGTCAAACTGAACTATAGTGTGTAACTTTCATCTATCAGATATCAAGTTTTGCATGTGAACACAACAAAAGATCTCTCCTGGATTGAACTGTATAGATTGTGCTATATGTTACCACACTTTTGTTTATACATTTGATTTTAATGTTTACATCAGAAACTCAGCTTAGTATAAAGGCTACTTATTCCATGCCTTGCTTATTTTCAACAATGAAGTTAATTTTTTTTTAAGGTGTTTTGGATGAAGGCTTAGGAAAGCTTAGGTTACTCATTAGAATTCAAGAGCTGACTATACAGGTGTTGGTTGCGTAGTCCAAAGAGGTAGCAGGTTTGAAGGTCATATAATGTCACTGGAAGAACATCTGAATGACATGAGAAGTTTTAATGCCTGAGAAATTGTTGAAAGACAAAGAAAGTATTAGGGGATTCTAATTACTGGAAGAGGAGACTAGAGTTTTCTCAAAATTTTAGCAGTGATGACTTTAGAAAACTAGCAAAAGGTCATTAGTAAAACAGTTGGCTTAGATAATGTAATAGCCAATGAGGCTAATACAGGACCAAAATATTCTGATTTTATAATCTGTGGATTAAAAAAAATACCTGAACAGTTTGCCTGTTATGATGCAAACCCTCTATGGAAGTCCTACCAGGAAAACAGAAGATTCTCTCCAAAAGGGAATACTTAAAACAATGTTTTTAGAAAGGCATCAAATTCTCAGTTTGTTATATACTACAATACATAACGATTTCCAATGACCTATTTTAATGGAAGTTTTAGGATTTTTCCCTGTGATGCTACCATTTTCTTGTTTGTGCTCTTAAGACATCACTAATGTACTAAAAAAATATTTCAACTGCCAAAAAGAATTGAGAGAACAGCAAGCATGGCCGACAAGGGATGAAAGCAATATATGAAACAGACAAGTCAGTCAGTAACTCAGAATACAACAGAAATTAAGTGGACTGGAGGTGGCAAAACGTTGCTTTGCCAAACCATAAATTGGCAATGGTTTTTTTCATCAGGCAAAGGACACCCAGAATATGCAGATAGTTGATTAAAAATAATATAATGTGGTAGAGAAGTGTTAAGATGTACATAAACGTCCAGTTTAAAATCAACATTAGAGTAAGACTTGTAAATTGTGTGAATTGCTAAGTAGTATTTAATTAATTTAATTAGTTTATCATCGTGCGCATGGCTGATAAGAGAGGTGACTAATATCTGGAGCAAAAGGGCACGTGTTCACATGCCTAGTAAAGGCTTCTGTATCTGCAGTGGTTTTCAAACTTGAAGGTGGGTCCGAGCTGCTGGGAGGCTTGTCAAAATGTAGATTTCCAGGCCCCTTTCCCAGAGGTTCTGATCTAGTGGTTCTAGAGTAGGGTTTCTTAATTTTGGCACTACTGATATTTTAAGTGAGATGATTTTCTTGTGTGGGAACTTCCCTGTGCCTTGTAGGTGGCTGAGCTGCATTTCAGGTCCACTAGATACTCATAACATCATTTCTCTGGGCCTTTTTCCAGATGTTGATAAATGTCCCCTAAGGGCAAAAATCACTCTTCTCCTCCTTGGGTGAGGTGTCTAGGGTGAAGCCTAGGGACTGCATTTCTAATAAGAACATCCAGGTGGTTTTGATGAATATGGTCAGTGGACCAAAGTTGAGAAACACTGAACTAATGTGTTACATTATGTCCCCTCCAAAATTCATACGTTAAAGTCCTAACCCTCAATATCTCAAAATGTGACCCTATTTGGAAACAGTCATTACAGATTTAGTTAAGATAAGGTCATACTGGGTTAGGGTGGGGCCCTAATCCAGTAGGACTGCTGTCTGTATAAAAAGGGAAAATTTGGACCCAAGAGATAGGCACACAGGGAAAATGCCATGCAAGCCAAAGAACTACCAGAAGCCAGGAGAAAGGGGCGGGACAGATTCTTCCATAGCTCCCATAGGGGGAGCATGGCCCTGCAGACACCTTGATCTCATACTTCTAGCCTCCAGAACTGTGAGACAATAAATTTCTGTTGCTTAAGCCACTCAGTTTGTGGTACTTTGTTACAGCAGCCCTAGCAAACTAACACATAAAGAATAAAACACAAGTCAGAGTTTAGCACTGGGACATTTGAAGCTGGATCAGAGAGAAAAATGGAAAGATTACAGATTAGCACCAATTCCTAATTTTATCTTTCTCAGCACCTGACATAAAATAGGGGTTGATAGTTTTTATTTTTATTAGACACTCTCCAATATGTCTTGTCTAAGTTAAATATTAGGAGCAAAATCTTATAATCTGCTACCTTATAGGGTTGAAATTGCCAGTGTTCCATTTTGAAGTTTTCATCTGGATTATATAGTAATTGGATAGGGTCGAGTCTGGAGTTGCCTAGAAGACAAATGGAATTAATTAATTATGCCACTGTCCATAGAAAATGTAATATGTAAATGTGAAATTCCATACATGGCAAAAAAGCGTTGACTGATCACACTGTAGCTCTAAAAAACGTGTCGACTGTTTCAGGTCACAAAGGCACGATTTAGAGTACAGCAAGAGGGACCATGTGTCCAGCAGGCCACACAGTCATGTGCCTACCCCAAGTAAGCAATTCATACTCTCTCACTGAAAGAATGAAGCCCTTGGTATTAAAAGAGCTTAGGAGTCATGTACTCTGATAGTTTCATTTGCAATATAAGTGAACACTGTTGTTGGTTATTAATTATCAGAAGACAAAAATAAGAGCCCAGTGGCAAATGGCAGTCTTTTTTTCCATAAGATATAAGAATCATTTTAATAGATATCTTAGTTCCTGTTTCTTCCCACAATTGAATAGGGGGGGAGAAATGGAAACTAGCCTCCTTGCCTCAAGATTTTAGAATGAAATGTTGTAAAGCTTCTATTGCAGCTGAAGAGCCCCAACATTTATTTTTCCGGCTCCCATAAACATAAATAGTTCATGATAAAGAATGGTAAGCTTCTTGGCGCGCCTGGGTGGCTCAGTCGGTTTGGCGTCCAACTTCGCTCAGGTCATGATCTCACTGTTCGTGAGTTCGAGCCCCGCGTCGGGCTCTGTGCTGACAGCTCAGCCTGGAGCCTGCTTCGGATTCTGTGTCTCCCTCTCTCTCTGCTCCTACCCTGCTCATGCTCTGTCTCTCTCTGTCTCAAAAGTAAATAAAAACATTAAAATTTTTTTTAAAAGGATGCTAGGCTCCTAGAAATGCCTACAAATTAAGCTGAGTGTGAAATACAAACAAGGTTAGATCTAGACCGTTTACGTGCCTTCCCCAAATCAGGATAAACTAACAGGACATTAGCCTGGAAGCCTCTGCCAAACTCTAAACAACTTTACCTCAGTAAATCCCCTCACCTTTAATCTAGGAAACTTTCCAGCATGCTCTTCAGTCACATGAAGTTGCCGTCAGAGCCCAGTATACCTCATGTGTCCCTGGAACGGGTTTGCCTCTTGGGTGCAAAGTGGCAGGGTGGATAACTAGGTTTGGTATGAGGTCTAAATGGCCCCAGAAGGTTAGGATAGGGACTGCAGATTCTCCAGGCTATTTTCTTTTTCCAAAAGAGGGCAAGACCAGCAAAGAACGGACTGTTCTCCGAAGGGATAGCCGCCCTCGGACAAAACAGAAATCCGGAGGTTTTTATAGCAACACTAATAGAATAGGCCTTCTCTGACCCCTCCAATGGTTTTTTTCTATTACTGAATCCTCTCACCCCTTCTTCCCCCAGCGTGCCTCTCTTCTCACTCACAATCTCCACGCCCCCTCCTCACTCACCACCACCCTCCAACAAAGGTAGGGGCCCACGGCCGACCACAGACTTTCGGGTGCACTGTGGCCAGCCCCAGTCTAGGGCGGTTGCCTAGATGTAAATTTGACGTCGAGAAATCTAATCTCCCACGTCCGATCTCCGGCTGTCGTGCCTCTAGGGGGAGGCAGAACAGGTGAGGGCGGCTGGAGCAAACCAGTTCCGGCACAGTCCGAAAGGGCGAAGTGAGGGTGCGAGGCGAGGAAAGGAGACGACCGCGCGCTAAGTAAAAGGAGGCGCGCCCCAAGCACTGCCTGTCTCCCTGGGATCACCTTGCCTTGACCTACTTGAGCCCAGCAGGAAGGGAACGAACCCAAGGGGGCGAAGGAGAAGGACGGGGCGGGGCGAACGGTGGGCGGGGCCGCGAGCCGGAGCTTTCTGGTGCTCGCTTGTGATTCGCCGACGGTTCGAGCCGGAAGCAGCCTGGAGGCATTGGCGGCGGCGGCGGCGGCGGCGCACGTGGTGACGTGAGAGGGGGTGCGGCGCGAGCGGGCGGCGGCGGCGGCGGCGGCAGCAGCAGTAGTGTCTCCGGGACGCGCGTGGAGGTCGGTCGCTCATATCTGCTCGGCAGTTTCTCCGCCTGCTGCTTTGGCGCGGCAGTGCCAGCGAACGAGTGAGCGAGTCCCCACGAACCCTCGGTGGCCCTGCCCCCTCCTCGCAGCCTCCGCTCCTCTTCCCGCTCGACCGCTCCCCCCCTCCGCGGCCTCGAGGCGCTTTCCGTTGCGCCGATTCCCGCCCGCTTCCTCCTGCTCCCCATCGAAGCACCAGACATGAGTTTTTCCATCTCTTCAGAGATGAACCAGGTAATACGCGCAGGTCCTAGACGGTGGAAGAGGAAGAGGGTGCGACCGGAGTCCTTGCTGAGAGATGGCGCGGGCGGCTGGGGGAGACGGTGCGAGACGCGGAGCGGCGTCCTGGTCCCGGGGGAGGACCCTCCAAGCCGCTGCCGCGGCTTTCTGGGGGCGAGGAGCCGGCGCCGCGCGGGGCCCGCGCTCCTGGAGCTGCCATGGTTGCCGGGTCGCGTCGGCTGCTGAGGCGCGTGCCGGCCGCCTCGGAGAGAGCTGGGGCACAGGAAGTAGGGCGGGAGTTCTTGCTCGAGGGAGCCTCGTGGGCCTGGGTCAGGGCGCCACGGGGCAGGGATGACTACCGGAAGGAGGACGCGGGAATCTCTGTATTCCCGCTGTCAGGAATCGATTCCTAGTGTCTGGGTCTAACCGAGGTCCCGACTTTCCTCCCTGAGACCTCCCAGGACCCGGCGCATGTGGACCGGGAGCCGGTCCAAGGCGGCATCTGTGCCTGGGGCCTGGAGTGGGGTGGCACCACGTCCAAGATCGCCGTGGGCCGCGGGGTCCTTTGTTCCCGCTCCACGTTGCCCGCTTTTCTTGCCAAGCGCGGGGAGAAGAGGGCGGGAGGAGGGAGGGAGCGGCTGCCCTGACGTGTCGGCTCTGAATGACTGCTTGGCTGGCCAATCCCGGCCGGGGGTGTGCGAGCGCTGGGCGCCTTGCCTTCCAGCCTTGGGAGTAGTGGGCGCCCGCCAGGCCGCGCGGGGAGGAAGGCCTGGGGCTGCAGGACACTCCAGTCACTCTGGGGCCGTCGCCACTTTCCTTTTTACCAAAGCAATCGGCGGAGAGGTTTGCTCTTTTTCTGTCGTTATACGCATCTTGCAAAAGGGTGTTTATAAGTTCTTAATGGTAGGAAAGTATCAGGCAATATCAGATTGAGAATGTAAGAAGACTTAGACGCAAATATTTTAGAAATGGATTTACTTTTTTTCCCAATACATAGTAGACAAATCTATTGTTTGAAACATCTGACATTTCAAAACCTATAGCAAGTAGAAATCAGATGCCTGAAGACCTGGTTTCCTAATGTCTGTTGCCAGTGATGGAGGGGATTAGAATACCGTGGTATCAAGCTGTTCTTTGAGGACTTTGTGGTGATCTTCTGTCTAGTAATAAGTAACAGCTCTGGAAGCTTAGTACTATTAACAGTTGAACAAGTACGGCATGGACTAGACTAATCAGAAGCCATATTTTTCTTTTAATAATTCTAGAACTAGCAGTTGATTTAAGGATAGCAAAATACTGGTGAATAGCATTGGGCATAATCCTGCTGTAACTTCTGTCTTAAAGATGCTGAGGAGAGTAGTTGCATTTGCATATCTGGCGATGAGGCGAACACTGACTATTTAGAATTGGATTAACAATAGTATCATTTAATGCCATCTGGCAGGCTACTTCTCAAGTGTCTATAATTTGGTAGCTGGTGGTAAAACCAGACTAAAACCATTGACCTAAAAGAGAACCAGAATGATTTTCCTCTGTTTTTCCAATTAAATCTCTGTAATTAATAGGTAGTAATTTTTTAATTCATCTTAATTTGTAGTTCTGTTTTTCTAACTTTACCCCCCAAAACAGAGGATCCCAGGTTTTGGTTTTAGTTTTATTGTCGTCTTTTTTGCCCCCCCCCCCCCCGCCCCCCTTTTCTTTACTTTTTGTTTTTGTTTTAAAGTAGGCTTCATACCCAGCATGGAGCCCAACACTGGGCTTGAACTCACGACCTTGAGATCAAGACTTGAGCTGAGATCCAGTTGGAGACTGAGCTACCCAGGCACTCCTAAATTAGTGTCTTTTTGGCTACTTTGGAGTGGGGTTTTGTTTTTCTTGCTTGAGATAACAGTTTAGATGGCAATTGATGTCATTTTACAAGTGTGGTTTTTTAATGTAAAATGTTCTCTTATTGAGGAAATGTCTTAATCACTGAATACTAAGATGAAGTACCCCTAAAAATCATTTCATTGACTTTTCAACAATATGATTTTGAACCTCCTTGAAGGATCTCTTAGAGGCTGAAAAGATCCTCCCACCTACTGTGCTAGAGAGTGTGAATGGAGGAATTATGAACAAGGAAGTGATCTCTGGGTTTTTGTTAGAAGCACAGAAAATACATGCTCATCTTCGCTTGCAAGCTTGAATCACCACCTTGTAAATGATTTCTAAACCTATCTGTATTTTTCCACCTATCAGATCAGTATTCTTACACTTTTGGTATCAACCTGGATACCCAACAGGTACCTTAGCATAAAAAGCAAATTCCTCTTATTCTTCCTTCCTAACTTTGAGCATGCAGCAAACTAAAGATAACCGTTAGGTTTTTTGGAATTCTAATTTTGGTACTAATTTTGATAAGGATACCACACATATCCAAGCTAAAATATCCTTACTGCCTTAGGATAAGCAGGGGTATATAATATCTTAATGTCCCTGCTTCCATATTTTACCTGTTCCTCCAGAACATCCCCCACATTTCTGCTAGAATGTTCTTGCTATAATCCTTTTCTATTCTCCAGCATCATTTAACCCTTAGCATTGATCTTTCTTTCTTCCTCTCTATTTACCATATGCATGCTAATAGCTGCAGTTTCTGGAATATGTATGCTGTCATACCCCTTTCCTCTTTTGTTTGAGCTATTTTCACTGCTTGATTTACCTGTCTTTTTTGGTTGGTCTGTGAAGTATTCGGGGCTGAAGAATGGCATTAACTCCATTGGTATTATGAGCATCCCATTCCATATTGTGCCTGCCATATGTTTGGTGCCATAAATGTTTGTGGGATGTATAAGAGTTCAGAACAATGAGGATGGAGTGAGTGAGTGAGTTTGGTGAGTTTTGATATAGATGATGAAACAGTAGTTTCAGAGGTGACACTGGGAATTTGTAACTTCTGGTCTTACAGAGATTTACTTTGTATTATTATAAAGTCTGTCCTTTAAAAATAGAGTTTATTTTGTGAGTGGGCTGCCCTCAAAAGATTGCCTTGAAACTTAAATATTTGTAATTTTCCTTGAGCTTTTAAGGGTGCTTTGGAAGTTTGGTGATAACATTTTATCTTCCACTTACTGAAGGCCCGAAAAGAATTTGGAGGGGAGGCCACATTGTGCCTACCTTTCTTACAACTCTTGGGTAAGACCTGTTGAACTGTATTTCAGTTAAGTTAATCTTTTGGGGTCTGTGGTAACATAACATGTGGGCTTCTGGTGGTTACTAAAGCAGTTTAATTACTCATTTATGAGTCTTCTGTTTCCCTTTTCTTGCACTGGCCATACTAAGGAACTGAAGTGTATTTACCAGAATATATTGTATTTGACCTAGTTTTAATTTTAAAAGTGGATTAATGGAATGTATATTTTAAATACCAAAGAAAAATTTTTTTAATTTTAATTCCAGTATAGTTGTGTTACATTAGTTTCAGGTGTGCAATATAGTGATTCAGTAGATCCATATTTTGCTCAGTGCTATTAAGATAAGTGTACCCTTAATCCGCTTCACTTTTTCACCTGTACCCACCTTCTCTCTGGTAACCATCTGTTTGTTCTCTATAGTTAAGAGTCTATTTTTTGGTTTGTCTCCTTTTTTTTTTTTTTCTTTTGTTCATTTGTTTTTTAAATTCCACATATGAGTGAAATCATGTATTTGTCTTTCTCTGGTGTATTTTGGTTAGCATTATACTCTCTAGATCTGTCCATGTTGTTGCAGATGTTAAGATTTCATTCTTTTTTATGGCTGAGTAATACCCCATTTTGTATGTGTATGTGTTTACGTGTACCCCACATCCTCTTTATCCATTCATCTATCAGTGGACACTTAGGCTGCTTCCGTAGTTTGGCTGTTGTAAATAATGCTGCAATAAACATAGGGGTTCATATATTCCTTTGAATTAGTATTTTCGTATTCTTTAAATACCAAAGAAGATTTTAAGTTTTATTCTTTTATATAACTCTAGGATGGTGGGGCTTTTGTTAGGCTTTTTAAAGAAAAAAAATCTGCTCACATTTTTATTCCACCAGTTACTGAGCTTGAGTTTCATAGACCAAACTGAGATCTTCTGTACATTTTTTAGAATAGTTTGAAACTCAATTTGCCCAATGCTTACTTTAGTGAGAGTGAATGTGAACACTCAAAGACATGGTTTGTAGGCAGGAGTTGATAAGACCTCCTCCAGCTTAGGGGTAGGTGAGAGTAGGGGCCTACAGTATGTGAGGACAGTAATTGAGTAAAATAAGTTTGCTGCATTAACTTAAATGTCACGTGATCTTGGGCTAGCTCTTAAAATCAAATAGGGTTGTATTGATCATTAAAGAGATAAGGATCATACTAAGATCTTGATATACTAGGTCATCAAATACTAAATGTAGAACTCACTCTGTTGCAGAACTAATAATACTGTACAAATGTGTATGCCAAGAGTTGCTCTAGAAGTTCTCCAGTGTTTGCTCCCAATGGACTGAAGTGATTTTAACCATGTCTTGTTTTCCCTCAAAATTTAAGGTAGAACTTCCAAATTATCAAACATAAATAGATGCCATTTTTATTCTTGGTTAGATCAAGACTACTTTACAGATAAACACTGAATAATGAATAAAACTGGTCAGCGTTTAAAATGTTTCTAAATCTCTGTATCACAATGTTTATGGTTTTTCAGAAAGCACATTTTAAATATATTGCCATAATTTGCATGGAAGCTCCCTCTTTCCTCCTCATCCCATTTCCCCTTCTTTTTTTAAAGGCAACTTAGGGAACTGAAGTGAGGCGTTACCAACTATGTCTGTGGATTGGCTACCCAGTATATACCATATATATAAAGATCTTCTTAATTTGAGTTGGGTCTTGGCTGAAAATGTTTGAAGGTTTCCTTAGGATAGTGTGTTTTCTCTGTGTACATGGAATTGTGTGGTAATTGGGAATCATTTATTAGAACTGATTTCTTAAAAGCTGAACAAACTAATGTAGGTGCAACTGTAGAGCAGAGGAAACCAATATTACATAATGGTATGATACAGTTTCATTGCAGGGGTAAGCATTGACAACAATCCCAACCTGAGTCAGAATTACTCAGGTTTCTTTGAAATAGAACCTAAGTTATGGAGAAACCAGTTAGGACATATGGGTCAGACCCATTACAGATTGTGCATGTGTTGAACTTAACACGACAGTTTGTTCACTTAGAGTTGGACCAGCCTTCAGTGGATTCTGGGTTAAGTGATTACTCATTCACCCAAATACAATTGTTAGATTTAGAATTCTGTGTATGATTGATGCATAAGGAAAATCCAGGTAATTTTAAGATGTCCGTTTTAAAAAGTATGCATGCCTTTCAAATAATTTACTTAGTTCTAGTTTCCTGAATTAGACAGTGGTGACATAGCAGTTCAGGTGATTAAAAAATAAGAACCATCTGAATTTGACACTTGTAGTTGATGACTTGAAAATGAGGTAGGAGAACTGAATATGATTACTTTGCAGATTTGGTTTGGACCAGAACTATTCTTTTTTTTTTTTTTTTTTTCAACGTTTTTTATTTATTTTTGGGACAGAGAGAGACAGAGCATGAACGGGGGAGGGGCAGAGAGAGAGGGAGACACAGAATCGGAAACAGGCTCCAGGCTCCGAGCCATCAGCCCAGAGCCTGACGCGGGGCTCGAACTCATGGACCGCGAGATCGTGACCTGGCTGAAGTCGGACGCTTAACCGACTGCGCCACCCAGGCGCCCCTGGACCAGAACTATTCTAGTGGGAGTTTATTACTGTAAACGAGAAAAAGGGCCAAATAGAGAACAGATATCAGTATTTTCCCTTTTGTTTATTTAGTTCACTTCAACAAAGTGCTCATCTTTATATTTATAATGTTTCTAGGCTAGTTTTGGTAGTGGGGAGATGGGATGGATACAAAGATGAGCAAGACAGAGGCTCTGCCTGCCAGGACCTTAAATCAAGGAAGATAAGGAAGTCCACAGAAGCCAAAACCAGAGCAGATCAGCTGGAAGATCACACAAGAGAAGGTTTAGTATGTGGAAGATAGGGAGAAACTTCTCTCCACTGGGGGGATTGGGAAGGGCTCTATGGAGGTAAGATTTTATCTAGCAGAGGTTGGGTTAAGGGTATTCCAAGAACAGAACAACTTGAACAAAGGTACAGAGACTGGGAAGAGCAGACCACATTTTGGGAAATAGTATATCTGGTTTGACTGGAGCATTGTATACACGTCTGGGGAATGATGCCCATAGGTTGCTTGCTGGCTGGTAAAAATGGACAGGAATCTAATAGTAAAGAATATTAGGTTTAACCAATATTTATATTTGTTCTCTAATCTTGTGCTTACATATCTCACTTAATTGATACACGTTGTTAGCTTCTGTCTTCCAGGGAAGGGTGTTTTGTTTTTTGATCACCTGAATAGTTGCAGGTTAAGTGAAAAATGTTTAGGTATAATTGCATTTGTCTTGGTTATTTTCTGTGTTAGAGCCATGTACATTTCTTTCAGATAAGGACTTTGTATGATACAATCCACTTAGATCAGTGACAGTCTTTGATCATTCTGAGTATCTAAAATTTGTCATTATTGCAGATTATGATGCATGATTATCACAGAAGAAATTCATGTCTATAGCTTTTAAGGACTTGATTACATCATTTCAAGCCTGATAGTTTTGGAATCACCATTAGAGCTTAAGACACCTCTGCCTTCACTTCAACCACCCGTCTTCATACCTTGAGGAAGTGCTGAGTTTTAACACTCCTTTGTCCTTGGATTATTTAAGACATCTCAGAAATACATTTCTCACCAGTTCAGTAGGTAAGTGAATATTCATGCCCAATGAAACATTAAGACACATTGTTTTTCAGAAGACTATGCCAGTACACTAATAGCCTTTTCATAATTTTTTTTTTTTATAAATTTTTTTTTTTCAACGTTTTTTTATTTATTTTTGGGACAGAGAGAGACAGAGCATGAACGGGGGAGGGGCAGAGAGAGAGGGAGACACAGAATCGGAAACAGGCTCCAGGCTCCGAGCCATCAGCCCAGAGCCTGACGCGGGGCTCGAACTCACGGACCGTGAGATCGTGACCTGGCTGAAGTCGGACGCTTAACCGACTGCGCCACCCAGGCGCCCCTCATAATTTTTTTAAAGGGGAAGTCAGTGATCATTTGTAGAAAAAAAAAAAATTCTATTTTTTTCTTTTTGTAAACTTTTGAATTTAAATCAGGGCAAACGAAAATCTATTACTGCTTTTTAATGATGGCTTTGTATAGGCATTAGTTCACAAGGTGAAATGGACATTTTTTAAAAGAACATTAAGTGTCTAGCATGTATTCCTAGGAGATAAGTGATTTGGAATATCTGAAACTTGCAAAGGGGACAGATTTAAGTTTGCCTTATTTATCCATTTCTCTCATTTGGGAGTAAAGGAATGACAGCACCCCAAATCAAGGAAACCTGGAAGTGATGACCACATTACATCCTTCCAGGCTTCTTAAATTGCTCATTGTATGGGTTTGGGCAGGGTGGGCTTACATTTCTTTCCCTTCCCAATGAATGTTCAGGGAAACCTGGGCAAAAGTGTTGAGCTAGTCACTGCTGTATGAATCCTTAAAAAGACTGAGGACCAAAATATAGCTGTACAAAGACTTGGACATTCAGTGCCAGTGTTTTCAGCAGTGTTTTTGTGTAATAAAATTTTTGTGTTGTTGATAGGATGGAATTTGAAAATAAAGATACTGTATTACTCTTTAAGGTATAATTATAAAAATCATTGTTCACTAGTAAAATAACTTGGCTTTTTTGTGCTCTTTAGCCAAATTTGTAAGGAAAAATGATTCCCAATGGATATTTAATGTTTGAAGACGAAAACTTTATTGAGTCTTCTGTTGCCAAATTAAATGCCCTGAGGAAAAGTGGCCAGTTCTGTGATGTTCGACTTCAGGTATTTAAAACTTAATTTGGAAACCTACAAAATTAATATTTTATTTCTAAAAGCAGTACGTTCTTGGATACGCTTATTTTCTTTTTCATGGTAGGCATTTGATGAAATAACTTGAAAAAACAATGATTTACCTATAAATATTAGATAAAGGACCTGATGTGGTAATTAGCTAGAGAAATAAATAGTCCACAGTACTTCTAATTGTAATTCCTTACAATTTCAGGTCTGTGGCCATGAGATGTTAGCACACAGAGCAGTTCTGGCTTGCTGCAGTCCCTACTTATTTGAAATCTTTAATAGTGATAGTGATCCTCATGGAATTTCTCATGTTAAATTTGATGATCTCAATCCAGAAGCTGTTGAAGTCTTACTGAATTATGCCTACACTGCTCAGTAAGTACTTTATAAAGTGTATAATTAGGGGATGTCACCAGGAAATTCCAAGCCTTGATTTATTTGGATTAAGTAGAATCTGTGTTTTAAGGCCTTGGTATCCAAGTGATAAAGAACTTTTCTTTAACAGGTTGAAAGCCGATAAGGAATTAGTGAAAGATGTTTATTCTGCAGCAAAAAAGCTGAAGATGGACCGAGTAAAGCAGGTAGAGTACCAGAAGTAACATATAAGGAGGGCTGTTACTAGCAAGTCTGCTTTTACATAGTTAAGATGCATAATTTGTCATAAGACATTTGTTAGTCTCAAGAACTTGAAAGTGGCCCCTCTTCCCCCTAGACAACTGAATGTGATTTTAACCAGTTAGCTGTAGTAATGTAGCAAGGTCATAACTTCCTCTTAGATAATTTGAACTAAACTCTTGCTTTTCCAGTAGTCTTCACTAGCTGGGTGGCTGTGTTGGTCACTGGTAGCAGGGTTTACAATATTCTTGGGGCGCCTGGGTGGCTCATTTAAGCATCAGACTTGATTTTAGCTCAGGTCATGATCTCGCGGTGAGATCAGACCCCCTGTCATGCTCCACCCCGTCATGCTCCGCACTGGGCTTGGAGCCTGCTTGGAATTCTCTCTCTCTCTTTCTCTTTCTCTCTCTCTCTCTCTCTCTCTCTCTCTCTTTCTCTTTCTTTCTTTCTCTCTCTCTCCCCCTCTCTCCTCCTCCTCCTCCCACCCTCCTTCCCTCCCCGCCCCCCCTTCTCTCTCAAAAAAATAAACATGTAAAATATTCTTGTTTTTCTCAAGAATTAATCACACAACTTACATTCTCAGCTCACTGTTCTACACTTGGAAGTTCCTCTGTAAAAGTACTCCTTCTAGAATGTAACACCATTGAAAACTGCCTAATAATTCATAGGATAAAAAGCATTTAATTCTCTAATTTGGGGGTCAGTAAACTGCAAAGCCTCAGGCCAACTGCTTGTTATAAAGTTTTATTGGAACACAGCTTTTATTTACATAGGGTCTCTGGCTGCTTCCACCTGCAGTGACAGAGTTTAGTAGTTGTGACAAAGACATTATGGCCCAAAAGCCTAAGCCCTGTAAGAGGAAGTTTCCTGGCCCCTTTTGTAATGTCACTCCTTTGCTTAAAATCCTTCTGTGGTTTATAGCACATACCCCTCAAGTTAGCATTGCACATTTTCCCTAATGTAGTTGCTGTGTTTCCAAAATTGTTTTCCTACTTGTCTTTTGCTCCAGCCAAACTAAATTGGTCCCAGCTTCTTCCCTACTTCTATCTGCATTGAACATCATCTCTTGTGTAGATCCCAGTTCAGATACGGTCTTCATGATAAAGTCTTATCTAATTATTCTAATTGGAAATACTTATCTGCACATTGCATATGCGTTAATATGGCATTTCAGTTTGTTGCATCTTTCCGTAAACAACTTAGACATTTGTACGGCATTCTTTGATGTTTATTGTTTGCATACATCTATTCTTCCCAGAGTTAACGTTGTTCTGTTAAGGCAGTGGTGTTTGATTCATCTTTGTATCTTCACAGAATGCTTACATATTGAGTATTAAATATTCATTAAATAAAATATATGTAAGTGTTGTCACTTGTGTATTTCTTTTCCCAGGTTTGTGGTGATTATTTGCTATCTAGAATGGATGTTACCAGCTGCATCTCTTACCGAAATTTTGCAAGTTGTATGGGAGACACCCGTTTGTTGAATAAAGTTGATGCCTATATTCAGGAGCATCTGTTACAAATTTCAGAAGAGGAAGAGTTTCTTAAACTTCCACGGCTAAAGGTAAGGGGTAAAATCTATAAAGATATATATGTATGTATACACTACTTACAGTTGCTGAATCTTTGTCCATGTTTCAAGCATGGTTGTGAGAAAGTACATTGAAATGATACTGTTATTTTTTAGCAGTGTAACAGTTTGCTGCCTACTGGTTTGTTTTTAGAGTTTTCTTACAAATGAGAATAAATGTATGGGATGAGATTGGGCATCTGTGACCATTTTATTAGGAAATTGCACATTAAGCTGAGAATTAAGAGACTCAACACTGATCTAAGTGTCATTGTTTTTTCCTAACTCTAGTTGGAGGTAATGCTTGAAGATAATGTTTGCTTGCCCAGCAATGGCAAATTGTATACAAAGGTAATCAACTGGGTGCAGCGTAGCATCTGGGAGAATGGAGACAGTCTGGAAGAGCTGATGGAAGAGGTTAGTTTTAAAGTAAATGGGATGCAACAATTCTTAAAAATTATTTTGCTATAACAATGAAGGATTCCCTTTCACTTTTATTTTATAACCATGACCCTAAAGAATTTAAATTTTGCTATAGGTACCCCTAAGCTGAGAAACAGGGGGGGTGTCCAGGTGAGCTGAATGAACTGTTCAGTTTGGTCTTCTGCTTTTCTTTTTTATTTCTTTGCTTATTATGTGCTGTTAACTTCCTTTAAAGTAGCATGTAATTTGCTTTAGAAATGGGAGGTGGTACTGAAATTTTCTGTAGATTCTTAA
The DNA here is from genome assembly GCF_023721935.1 of Panthera uncia. Classification (NCBI taxonomy): domain Eukaryota; kingdom Metazoa; phylum Chordata; class Mammalia; order Carnivora; family Felidae; genus Panthera; species Panthera uncia. The sequence continues at coordinate 22,497,080 of NC_064813.1, forward strand.
TTTTTCTTCACAGGTTTTTGCTTTAAATTTGATAAGTAGGTAAAAGCTTCTAATGGTTGTTCCTCCCCATTGATTTATCTCCCCATAGGTTTATTAACAAAACTAGGATACCCAAGACTGAAGAAACAAGAAGAAACCTCAAGTGTATTGACACGTAAAGAAGCAGCAGTCCTGCCCCAGTTCTCCTAAGAAAAATCCGCTGTGGGCAGAGAACGATGATGATTTAATGGTGTTTACTCCTTTACAGGATTCTTATCTTTAAAGCTTTGTGTTTTTTCAATGGTGTTGTTCATACGTACAGTCATTCACTTAACTTTTGAAAAATACCACAAGACAAACTTGATGGAGAAATGGTGGGAGTTAAACACATGCAGATGGAGCAGTGGAGTGACTTTGAATTTGTCATTCCACGAAAGGCTTTCCAGATCTGTTAGGTCTTGAAACATACTGTTAGCATTATCTTCTAAAAAGGCTAACAGGTGATTTTTACATTTTACATCATTTCCCACTTGAAGATCAGGTGCATTGACCATGTGTTTGCATCTGCTGAGGGAGGTGTCTCTACAGCTTGTTTTGAGTTTTGCATTTGCTTTTTATCTGTTTTTCTTGACATTGCCTACAGGACAAATATGTTAATGCAATCAGAGCACTTCAAAGGTGTAAACCATAGTCCATATTTTACTGTAAATATGTATATGCTTTAAGAGCCCATATATTGTATTAGTGCCTTTTTTTTTTAATGCTATATAATAGAAGCTATGGAAAAATGAAGATTTCTTTCAAGCCAATCAAGCCAAGGACTCTTCGGCCAGTGTTAGAAGATTCTGTATTTTATTTTTGTTTTTAAAATTTTTACAACCATGACATGTATTTTCTTTACTTCGGGATCCTGCCAGAGCAAGATGTCAAGAAGTTCAAGAAGCACACTGGAGGTTACCTTGAGGCGTTTGTGTGATCTGCATACTAGTGGAGTAGCCATGGAGACGGTAGCCACATGGGTGTTCTGTTGCTGTTTTGCAGGTTCAAACCTTGTACTACTCAGCTGATCACAAGCTGCTTGATGGGAACCTACTAGATGGACAGGCTGAGGTGTTTGGCAGTGATGATGACCACATTCAGTTTGTGCAGGTACACATTGCACATCTGAGGTAACCTCAGGTTAAAATGTGATTAGAGCATTTTCTAGTAGACTGAAATTTTCCTTTAAGAAAGGAAAGTGGAAGAATTTCATTGGTATATCCGAACAGAAACATTTTCAGGACAAAACAAGCATATCTTTCTTAGATTTACTACTGTTTCTCCACATAAAAAAAAATTCAGCAAATTAGGAAACCACATTTAGATTTTTTCTCAATGAAATAGGATTTACAGGTAGTAAGAAAACAAGGCCAATAAGATGAAGCAATGTAGAAATTGGTTTTTTTTTTTTTGTTAGATTACAAAAAATTGTTTGCAACAGGGAATGGGTGTTGTTAGACCCAATTTAAAAAAAAAAAAAATGTCAGGCATAAAGATTTTTTAGTTTCTAGACAAAAATTTAGAGAAAAGGACACACATCATAAGTGTCAAATAGTGAACTCACTAGTTTAAACACTACTTGAGTCCAGAAGAGATTTCTGTGGCCCGGGAAGCCTTCCCTTGCCTCTTCCCAGTCATGTCCTTACACAGCCCTAAAGGAAACCATTATTCTAACTTCGGAAACAATAGCTTAGTTTGCCTTTGAAATGTATATAAATGGTCATACAGTATGCATTCTTTTTGTTTGACCTTTAGCTTCAACGTTGTATTTGTGAGGAATAAACTATAAAGTAGGCAGAGTTAACCCAGTTTTAAGGGGTGTTTTCTTTACCAGTTAGAAGGTAAATGAGACTCAGAAGTGACCTGAATGGCAGTTGTCAGGTATTCTGTGGTAGTAGTGGCCAAGTATTTTTATGTTTTACAAAAAGTGTTTGGGTTTAAATTAGTTGAGAACTTTGTCCATAGTTTGCATTTTGAACATTTAGGATATTTTCCCTCATACTCTAAAGATACTTTGTTTTGTTTTGTTTTGTTTTTTGTTACTTTTTCAGTAAGCAGCCGTTGAGTAAAATGGCAGACCATGATGTTAGGACACAGAAATATGTAAGAGACAGTTTCTGGTTGCAGAACCATCTATAGCAGTAGATGAAAACCGTACAGTCTTCTAAGAGGGATCTACAAAAGGCATAAAGGGGAGGGGATAGAGGAGCCAAGAGGAGAGAAACTAAAGAATTTACAGAAGAGGCAACATTTGAACAGTCTTAGGATTTAGAAGAGCTTGCAAAGCAGATAAGAGTGTGTCAGATAGGAAAAAATACCCGTGCGAGGTCACAAGATTGGGAAAGTAGGTAAATGCCACTGGGTTAGGGCTTAATACTTTATCCTACAGGTGGTGGGGAATTTTCAAAGAATTGTAGACAAGGAAGTAGAGTGACATGAACAGATCTATTTCCTTTTTTTTTTTAAATGTTCATTTTAAGAGAGAGAGAATCTCAAGTAGGCTCTGTGCTGTGAGCACAGAGCCCCACACAGGGCCTGACGTCATGACCAAGAGATCATGACCTAAGCCAAAGTCAAGAGTTGGATGCTTAACTGACTGAGCCACCCAGGGGCCCCTGAACAGATATATTTCACAACTTTAATAATAGTGAAAAACTGAGCAGTAGTCCCAACAGTAGGGGCATTGGTTAAATACTGTATTTCTGTACAGCAAAGATCTGTACATTAATCATTTTAGACCCGTGGTTAACTATCAGGTGGCAGTCTCTGGGTCATGGGACTCCAGCTGATCTGTGGTTTGTTTCGTTTTGTTTTTCTTTACTAAATGATTGCATTAAGCCCTTCTATTTTTCTGGCCAAGTACAGAGGGTAGACCAATTGTGAGACCAATTTATAGATTACTACAAGCAGTAGTTTAGTTAAAAAAAATGAGGGCTTGATCCAGGAGCATGAAGGAGGAAAAGTGGACTCTAAGCATTTATAGTTTCAAAGGTTGAGTGAGTCCTTAGTGATTGTTTAGAATAAGAAAATTAAGGAAAAGGAAGAATTTGAGAAAGCAGGATTCTGATGTGACCCATTAGAAGGTGGTTCCCTGGATAAAGATCATGAATAAAATGAGGGGACACATTAGGCTTGAGAAATAGGAAAAGAGGTTGAGGAGCCATTAGGAAGGAGAAGATTAGAATCAACTTGTGTTAGAAAGCTAGCTAACATAAGCAGAGAAAGTTTGAACAGAGGAAGACTAAATTGTGTCAGATCATTCTTTTGGAGGTCATGTAAAATATGGTTATGGGTATCTCTTCACTGGTTTTGGGAGGGCACTTGGTAACCTTTAGTGGGTATAAGTTCCAAAGAGTGTAAAGTTAAGAATATCTTAGCTTGAGAAGTAAGAGTGGTTGAAAAAGAAATAGCCACCGGAGATTACCCCCTGGGGAGCCAGAGGCAAAGAAAGTGGGGCCGGTGGGTAGCGTGTGGGAGGAGTTAATACAGGAAAGTGAAGATAAGGGAGAGGAAGGGATTGTATTTGAAAATGTTCCAGAAGGACTATAAAGGCGTTAACCAGCACCTCTGTATGACTTGTTAGTTATAAAACACTAGGAGTCTTCATTGTTAATCATGCTTTCCTCTTTCACATTGATTTTTTTCAATTATAATCCATACGTTAGAACAGTTTTCTTACTATAATAAAAGCTCTTAATGCCAGCAAAAAATGAGCAGACATATATCCAATTCAGTTCCTCTGAAAAGTATTTTTCAGGACAAAAGTGGCAGTTACAAGAAACACTTAAAAGTATATTTCTTCAGGACCACCATATAGGTATCATAGAGTGCTTTTCTAGACAAACCATATCAGACAAAAATAAAAAATAGAAATAAGACAATACTGAAAGAACCAAACATTCACAAAAGTAGTATAGGAACACTCAGAGGGAGAAATAGGCAAAGCTACAAATTTTCAAATGATTGTAAAAGAATTACATTGTGTACTTGTATAGGAGTTCCTTTGATGGCATCATCAATTTGTGATACTTTGGATCCCTTCTTCCCACAGGTTGGGATGGGGTTTTATGTACCTTGGAGTTTCTAGTAGCAGAGGACAAAAATCTGTCATAGTATAAAAAGAGTGGCTTTATACTCAGAATTTCTATTCTTTTAGTTGTATTGCCTTAGGCAATACATATCTTTTCTGAGTATTGTTATCTATAAAATGGATTAGCAGCATTGCCCTTACTCCATTAAAAGAGATGAGGTGAATAAAATGCCTAATTATACCTAGGTATATGATAAATGTCAAAATAGAATTGAATGGTAACCATTAATTCTCTGCCTTTTCTCAAAATAGCCAACATATGCTATAACCATGCTTGTTGACTGGCCCACACCAAACTTCTGATAAGTTTTTTCACAGCTTTAAGTAGCTACCAAATTTTTTTCCTCTAAGTTGTTAACATAGCTTTGTGCTTCCATAAGAAACAAATTTCTACTATAAATCTTAGCTACCCATGTGGCTCTGGCCCTGGGGATCCAAAGAAGTGGATCGGCACACTTGGGTGTCAGGTACTGAAGTGGGGGTGGTACCTGTTCATTTGGTAGGTCCTCTGAGGATGTCTCTGACTCTTCTAATTCCATATGATCATATACTTTAAAAGTGTCAAGGACTAATAACATAAGAAAACCATCAAAGGGAACTCCTACACAAGAACACAATGTAATTCTTTTGTAATCATTTGAAAATTTGTAGCTTTGCCTATTTCTCCCTCTTAGTGTTCCTATACTACTTTTGTGAACGTTTGGTTCTTTTAGTATTATTGTTTTATTTCTGATTACCATATTTTGTCTTTTGATATGGTTTGTCTAGAAAAGCACTCTATAATACCTATATGGTGGTCCTGAAGAAATATGCTTTTAAGTGTTTCTTGTAACTGCCACTTTTGTCCTGAGAAATACTTTTCAGAGGGACCGAACTGGATATGTCTGTTCACTTTTTGCTGGCATTGTATGAAGGATATCCGTACATATGATTTAATTAGGTTTGATAGTTTCTTGGAGACAGTGGGCTAAATGTAATCTTTCAGATAATTCATACCATTTTAAATTAATAATCTCTTTTGAAAGATGATTCTATACTTCATATAAAGAGTATGTGAACTTTGAGCTTATGTAGATTAAAGTGTTTTTTTTTTCTCTCTTTTTTTTTTTTTTCCATTGAGGTATTCTCATACTTGATCTACAACTTGCTTTTTAATTGCTTAAATTGAGCTTTTCCTGACCAGGCTCCTTGTGTAGGTGTAGTTGTTTCATTATAAGTGGAGATGGAAGTATGCTAGTAATTTGTGTCAACTGGAAAGTGTTGGTTTGTGTTAAATTTAGGGTTCTTTAAATGTCATACATAAGTGAAGGATTCTAGGTGTTTTTTCAGTGTTGTGGAATAGCTCAGGAACAGAGGTACACCAGGTATGGTCTTTGGCTAGGTTTCTGTAGCTACCTTTTGATTTTGCAGAAAAAGCCACCACGTGAGAATGGCCATAAGCCGATAAGTAGCAGTTCCACTGGATGTCTCTCTTCTCCAAATGCTACAGTACAAAGCCCTAAGCATGAGTGGAAAATCGTTGCTTCGGAAAAGACTTCAAGTAAGTGTATTACACTCATCAGATTGTCTTTGACTTACTTATTTTTAAAGAAGAGTGTTGAGTGGAACCATTTAATAACTTTGAAGTTGACTATTTGTGGGAAAAACTCAGAAGCCATTAGATTTGGAAAACAGTAGCAGATCGTTCCAGTCTGGGATCCGGAATCCAAGTCAGGATCACACAGCAAACAAAAGTAGTAATAATTGCATCTTAAACATAGAACTCTTATGCTTACAGATAACACTTACTTGTGCCTGGCTGTGCTGGATGGTATATTCTGTGTAATTTTCCTTCACGGGCGAAACAGCCCACAGAGCTCACCAACAAGTACTCCAAAACTAATTAAAAGTTTAAGCTTTGAGATGCAACCAGATGAGCTGATAGAGAAGCCCATGTCTCCCATGCAGTATGCGCGGTCTGGTCTGGGGACAGCAGAGATGAATGGCAAGCTCATAGCAGCAGGTAAGAACAGAAGGATGAGTGTTTTCTTACTGGAAAATTTCAACTGGCTAAGCCCCTGCATGGACATTTGTGCTTGCTTTGATGTGAACTTTGGAAAGGGAGGGTTTAATATGCCTTCTTCCTTGGCATTCTACTTTACCACATTCTAAAAAGACCAAGAAATACAAAAGTAAATACTATTGTATTGCCTATCCTTTAAGTAAATGTCTGTTTCTAATTCTTAAAAAACTATAAAGTCGTTAAATTGTTCCATCCTAATTTTCAAGCCAAGACTAAGCAATTTACTCATACTGATAATGTTGTTCGGCTGTTAGAAGCCCTGAGTTAAAACATCACCTAATGGGACCTTAATAGGTTTGTGGATAAAAATTCTTTTTCTCTTTGTGCAGATTACCTAAATCATTCTAGACAAGAAACCCTCATCTGGTTTGAGATCTTAAACATGAATCTTGATGGTTCTTTTACCAGGTGGCTATAACAGAGAGGAATGTCTTCGAACAGTTGAATGCTATGATCCACGTACAGATCACTGGTCCTTTCTTGCTCCCATGAGAACACCGAGAGCTCGATTTCAGATGGCTGTACTCATGGTAAGGAAGAAGCAATCCATGTTTAGCTGTTTCTCATAACTTCAGAATGGCAGAAATTCTGATCTTGTACTTTTGACTTAGGGCCAGCTCTATGTGGTAGGTGGATCGAATGGCCATTCAGATGACCTGAGTTGTGGAGAGATGTATGATCCAAACATAGATGACTGGATTCCTGTTCCAGAATTGAGAACTAACCGTTGTAACGCAGGTAAAATTACTTTCCTTCTGAGATAATCAGTATTTAAATATGGTAATTAAATTATCAATATATAACCTTATTTTATACTCATATAGGAGTATGCGCTCTGAATGGGAAATTATACATTGTTGGTGGCTCTGATCCATATGGTCAAAAAGGACTGAAAAACTGTGATGTATTTGATCCTATAACAAAGTCATGGACAAGCTGTGCTCCTCTTAACATTCGTGAGTTGATTTGGGTTTTTTCCCCTCAAGTTTTTTTGTTTTTTTACCTCAAAATCAATTACGTGTAGTATGCGCACTTAAAGTTTTGGGAGATAAAGTAATTTTGGTTTGACTCAATTTTATAGGTAGACACCAGTCTGCAGTCTGTGAGCTTGGGGGTTTTTTGTACATAATTGGAGGTGCAGAGTCTTGGAATTGTCTGAACACAGTAGAACGTTACAATCCTGAAAATAACACCTGGACCTTAATTGCACCCATGAACGTGGCAAGGCGAGGAGCTGGTGTAGCTGTTCTTGATGGTGAGTGTTGAGATTTGGAAAGGTGAAGCATAGGGAGTGGCAAGAGTTTGTTCTAATATTCCCAGAGAATGTCCGTGATAACTAAACACTTGTATAATAAGAAGTCAGAGCAGACATTTTTTCTGATGCAGTGGGCATTGGTGGTTTGTCTTTTAGAAGTCATTTCTAATCAGACTCGGTACTTGAAGTACTAATATAAATATATTAACACACTAGTCTTTTGATGGGTTCACTGAAGTTCTCTAAGTCCACAAACCATATGCAAAATGTATCATCTTAGAGTTCCAGTTTGTTCCTTTAGAGCAAGAATTTAATGGATTTGACTTGCAAAGCAAAATAAGTGCAAATCACCTAGATTCTAGTCTCTTCTGTCTACTCCATACCTAATTGGAAGGAAAACTTAAGGCTTTTTTTTTAAACAGATCTTTCCAAAGTTAGTTTGATATGGATGCAGCTTTCTTTTCACATTCATTGTATTGATTTACATGTTTAATTATATAATTATCATAATGAGTTTAATTAGCATTGTCTTGGGAACAAAGTGCAATCTTAGTTAAGCTTATGGCTCACCTGCTGAACGTATAGATGTGTAGACATGCCGGCAAGTAGCCCGCAGCCCACACTGAGCCTTGTCAATTCTTCTGTAAATATGTGGTTGTAGATAGATTTTGGACAATCAAATGAGAAAATAATGAAGTTTTTATTTTTTAATGTTTGTTGTATTTTAGAGAGAGAGAGAGAGAGACAGACAGTGTGAGCAGGGGAGGGGCAGAGAGAGGGGGGGAAGCTCCAGACTCTGAGCTGTCAGCACAGAGCCCGATGCGGGGCTCGAACTCACGAACCGTGACCTCATGACCTGAGCTGAAGTCGGATGCTTAACCACCTGAGCCACCCAGGGGCCCCAAGAGGATGGAAGTTTTTAAACCTATACAGTATTGGGGCGCCCGGGTGGCTCAGTCGGTTAAGCATCCGACTTCAGCTCAGGTCATGATCTCACGGTTCATGAGTTCGAGCTCCTTGTCGGGCTCTGTGCTGACAGCTCAGAGCCTGGAGCCTGCTTCAGATTCTGTGTCTCCTTCTCTTTCTGCCCCGACCCCACTCATGCGCTCTCTCTCAAAGCTAAATAAATGTTTTTAAAAAAAAAATTTTAAAGCTACACAGTATTTAAATGCTGACATTTTATGTGTCTGAAAATAATTAACTGCTCTGCATATTTGAAAATAATTAACTGCTCTGCATATATATTTGAAAATGTAATAACTCTTGGTCTGTTTCCAAGAAGCTTTTGTACTAAAATAATTTTATAGAATTGGAAAGCTCAAGAAAATGTTCAGTATCTGAAAACTGCTTTTCTATAACTTTTTTTTGAATCTTAATTCTGAGGCACTGGACTAGTATAGAATCTCCAGTGCACAGAACTACTCTGGCTTGCTGCGTACTAGCTGCTTCTTTAGGCAAGTTGTCCAACTTCTTTGCGCCTCATTTCATCTGTGAAATGGCAGCAGTAGCAGTTACCACAAACAATTGTGAGAATTGTGCTTCAGTTAGAGGCTGCCCCTCTCTTTGTAAATTGCCTGAGTTCCATCTATGAATGGGTTTACTTGCCGTGTTAGGAAGGCATTTAACAAAGACTTTTGGTAGAATGAGCAGGTATTTCTACTAAGAACCACCAATTTTAGCAAAAAACAGACTTAGGAGTTTTTTTCCTTCTCTAGATTTACCTTGTTTCATTCTCTTTTAGGAAAATTGTTTGTAGGTGGTGGCTTTGATGGTTCTCATGCCATCAGTTGTGTGGAGATGTATGACCCAACTAGAAATGAATGGAAGATGATGGGAAACATGACTTCACCAAGGAGCAACGCTGGAATTACAACTGTAGGGAACACCATTTATGCAGTGGGAGGCTTTGATGGCAATGAATTTCTGAATACGGTGGAAGTCTATAACTTTGAGTCAAATGAGTGGAGCCCCTATACAAAGATTTTCCAGTTTTAACAAACTAACAGGCTTAGTGATGTAATTGTGTTTAGTAGAGGTACACTTGTGAATAAGGAGGGTGGGTGGGTATAGATGTTGCTAACAGCAACACAAAGCTTTTGCATATTGCATATTATTAAACATGCTGTACATACTTTTTGTGTTTATTGGGAAAGGAATGCAAAGATGAAGGTCTGTTTTGTGTATTTTTAGGACTACTTTGGTTATTTTACTTTTTGGAAGTTGATATTGTAAAAGAATAAACCAAGACTTGATCGGGCATGTCATTTCAAGAAGTCCCCTCTCCTCCACATTTGTTTTGCCAATTTGCACATTAATGACTCTTCCCTCAAACATGTATTATGGGGCAAGAGGGTAAGGTTTAAGATCGAGGCAGTTGGGTTTTTTAAGGGCCCTTTTTCAATAACTGGAACACTATACAAAAGAGACTTATTTAACTAGATGACAATGACTATTTTTGTTTTTATTAAAAGAAAGCTGACATGCCTACCAAGATTTAATCTTTTATGATTGCCTTTTTATAACTTTTTATATTCTCAGCACAGTGCTTTACATATTGAAGATGTGGCAGATTCAAATTACTGAAGCAGACTGGCGGTCTTAAAGGATGCAGGGTGAGGGGTTTCTGTTGTACACCCAGAATGCAAACTTAAAAGCTTTTGCCTCAGTTACTGGTTTGTTTTTTTTTTTTTTGTTTGTTTGTTTGTTTTTGGTTTTTAGGGTTTTTCTTTTTTTTGAGAATACAGTACTGATGTTTATTTGAATGGAGTTGCTGAACAGTAACATAGCTGTGATTTTTATTTGAAACACTGATTTCACATACTTTGACTTCTTGAGGGTATATTTTCTATAGCAAGACATTTAATATATAAGAACGGTGAAGTACTTTATTTTCTAAATAATTCCTGTCTTTATTTATCATTAACAAAACAATCCTAAATAGCAGCCCTCGATTGTGGAAGAAAATTAAACTGTATTGGGTTTAAGAATTCAGCATTTATCAGAACTATGTTTTTGTTCAGTTTTTCTATTCACATGGATAAATACTGGTTGGGGTGACTTTATCGAATGTGTAGTGCTACACATATAACTGATGGTGCCAAAATTAGCACATCCTAATGCTTGCTGCCGATGCAAACATATTAAAGGTACTTTGCAGGAAATCCTTGCACCATGGAATTAATATCCAGATGTTGTTTGTGTACTCATTCATTTACTAAAAGTCTTGGGGACAGGTTTTTTTGTTTGTTTTCCCAGTAATGATGAGCTTAAAGTATTTGTGGGAAAATAGTTACCTGACATGTCTGAAATAAGAGCTGATGGTAAGATTTTTTTTTTCTGAAAGAAGATGAAGAAGCACACAGGAATCTAATGAGCCAACTAGGACAAGATTACCAGTGGCTGACTTGGGTTAGGAAGAAAATTGTTCCCACTGGTACTCTGACACCGTATTTCTCTCGTTTATTCTACAAAGAACCATCGTGAAAGTTAACCTGGTAGCATTGTATTGCTGACTGTATTTGTTGCTGGTTTGGTTCTAGACTAAAACTAGGTTGGCAGATTTGAATTTGCCTCACAGGGTGACTATTTTTTTAAATGGATCTGCATATGTTTTATTTAGTTCAAGGAAATAAAATTTTAGTTGAGGATTCAGCAGTAAAATCCTTGAAATTACTTCTCAGTTCCTAAGTAACCTGCTAATTCCTAAGTGGCATTAAGCAAATATGTGTCAATATTTTGGGTTAGAGTTTTCCAGTATTCTGTTATTAATGCCAAACAGGTAGTTTGGTGGTGAAAAGTATGTTTTTCAAGTATGTTTTGAATATAAAAAGCTCCCATAAAGGGAAAAAAACAGTGCTCAATCACAAGTTGTTTATATTTATCTGCATCTAAAAGGTACCTCTTTTCTTGAGGGAAGGAGAAAATGTGGATAGCCTCAACATAAAGTTTTTACCACTAGTATGGGTTTTGGAGTAGTTTAGAAATACCATTGGTAATAATTACCCTTGAGGTCAGTTCTAATACCACATAAAACATACTAGATTCCTAAAACAGCAAAATTTTTAAATGACCTGCTTTAATTCACAATAGTTGGTTATACTCAGGTATGACTTTTATGTGACTTTCAAGGTAGGGTTTTGATTTTTGGCTTCTAGTTCTAGTCACATATACTTATCCATTCAACATGTTTTAGAATTCCTTACAGTTTGGGGGGAAATCTGGATCTGGGATTGCGATGCAGTTCTAGAATCCTTGTCTAGTATTCTGGGTGTGCACTCTGTGATTTCTCCAGATCGTACAAGTCTTAAACTTGAAGTAGGTAACAGAAAGAGTCCCTGAAGGAGATTTCTGCAACTCCAGAGTTGCCTTTGGAAGAGTATGAGATCACAGAGGATTTTGTCTCTATAATATTAGTCATTTATTTGTATCCCACTTGGTTCCAAAAAAGGATTTGTTGAGTCTTTCGTAGAGTGATGCATAAGATACACAGTAAATTAACTAGGTGAAAATAAAGAAAAACAAGGAGACACCAGTGTATGAATCTTTATATTTAATAAGGCCACAACACAAATTTGGTCCTGTAAACAAGAGACGTGTTAAATAAGTTAAACTGTACATGAGAAAGGAAGATGGCAACAATATTGGCAACAACATGGATGGATCTTGAGCCCATTATGCTGAGCAACATAAGTCAAAGATGAGTACTAGATGAATACCACTTATATGTGGAATCTAAAAAAGTTAAAGATGTAAAAAAAAAAAAAAAAAAAAAAAAAAAAAAAAAAAAA